>NC_041389.1:609259312-609283881 GCF_002162155.2 Triticum dicoccoides
AAAGCCCTTTCTGTGATGTCGCCCCGACGTCCGACTGTGGCATTTCTTTTAAAGCCCTTTCTGTGATGTCGCCCCGACATCCGACTGTGGCCTTTCTTTTAAAGCCCTTTCTGTGATGTCTCCCCGACGTCCGACTGTGGTATTTCTTTTAAAGCCCTTTTTGTGGTGTCGCTAAGACGCCCGACTGTGGCATCATTTCCTTATATTTACTTATTCACCTTTCGAGGCGTCGCTTCAAACACCCGATCGGTAGTTATTTATGTTTTGTTGGGATTTCAGGCGGACTACCGCCGTTTCCCTTTTACTACCTTGTTATGCTAATTTTTGAATGTACATTGGTGAATTATTCATGACACATCCATGCATGCATTTGTTATATCTTACGTCCGAACTGTCTTGCGAGTACTTTCAAAGTACTCACTGGCTTGTCGATTTGGCCAGATGCTGACAAATGCTATCTCATGGATGAAGAGTTTGATAGCGAGTCCGACACCTAGAGGAGTCCCAGTCAGTCTCGTGCGACCCTGGTTTTGGTCACTATTTTATATCCGCTTCCGCTACCAAATAAATTCGTCGAGCCTCACCTCGACGCTCGATGAGATGACAGACTTAGAGTGTTGTATTTCTCTCCCCGCTGTGTTTCTCCACCACCGCCCTATCCTCGAGTCAGTAGTATGCCTCCACACCACTGTGTCATGTCCGCCATTATGTATAATTATTGGTGTGCTTGTAATAATTTGGTTGAGCAACCGTAGTTCGACCCTATAATATATTTTATGCTACTGGCTTATTGTATCAAGAATTTCTCTACCAGTGAGGAGGATTTCTCTCATACTGGACTCAAAAGATTGGTTTCTCAATAAATATTTTTATTGGAAAACCGGTCGTGACAAGCTTGGTATCAGAGCCAGGCTGACTGTAGGAAGCCACTAGGTGCGATCGCTAATTGGTTATTAGCATGATAGAGCTAATTTATATTTTTTGCAATTGTAGTCATTTTCTGTCAGTCAGCATAAATTTATGATCTGACCATGCAGAATTTTTTCCTACTTTTGTAGATGGCCGACAACAGCTGCGAGTCTCAGACCTTCGCCAACGTGCCCGATGGGTTCGTCAAGCTTCTTTCCTTCATCGTTCAGGTCGCGATGGGGCCATCTGTGCGCCCAGTCTTCACACTCTGCCAGCACCGAGTCAACGACAGTATGACCATGCACCAGGCCGTGGTGCAGTTCAAGGGAGGGCGTGGTGAGTTACGCCGCTTCCGGTTCGTGGGAAGAGCCATGCCTACGGAGAGGCATGCTATGCAGATGGTAGCCCGCGAGGCGATAGCTCGTCTCAGGGATGTCCTCCCGTGATGAAGACTCATCGTTACCGTTATCTTCCGTGCCATGTGCCTTACACCTGTCACTATGCATACTCCTGCCCCAGAGGAGAACGAGATGAGGCTTTTGAGATGCTCATTGAGTATCTCCGGGCCCTGGAGGCAGCCTTCGACAACCTGGTGGACGACTTCGTAGCTACCCGCATGGACTCAGTTCATGGTTGTGCTGCCAACAGGAGGGAGCTCCTACCCATCGCACCGCCACTGAATTTGGTCTCGTCCTCAGCATCTTATACGCCTACTCGTCGCCTGCCTTCTACCGAAGAATTCAACCAAGTCATTGCGCGCACCCCAGCGCGCACTGCACCACCCTTCGCACGCACTCCTGTACGTATAGCTCCGCCCCTGGCAACCGCTCCGTCCACTCTGCGCAACACTACACGTATGGAGCCCATTAGCGAGGAGGAAGTCGAGTCCCCAACCTCGCTACACCTCGCCCTCGGCAGGGCAAAGGAGGTCGTCAACATCTCTACCTGACTACGCCTAGCTGCCATGTAATGTACCGCTTTGTAAGATATGTACATAGGTTGTGAGAAGTAGCCTGTTTGCGCATCATATAGGATCTGGAGAAGTGCACTAGCCTAAATAACATGTCAGGATTATGTACGCATATCCTGAGTGATGTATTGTATAATTACCGCCCGCGTGTAAGATATGTAATGAGCAGTCCTTCTCCGTGCCCAAGTCGATTTGTTTTTCTTAAGTAAGCTTGGTTATTTAATTGTATTTGCCAGCTTTATGCATTTATGGATTTGTTTTTGCGACTCTTCCCGCTTTTCTTATGGGTTTTACAAATATATCCCCAGACTGAAAAATGTCTCGTCCTTGGACTCGCTCCATGCCAACTCCACCAGAGGAAAATTATGATGCACAACCCAGCAACGAGTTCACTCAGGGACAGTCAAGCCAACAGGGCAGTGAATCGGCACTTTCACAAATGTACCGCCTTTATGAGCAGAGTCAATAACAACATCGTGAAATGATGAACCAAGTCATCAACATGGGAAATCACCATGGACAGTATCAGCAGCAATCCAAGTTATCTGAGCTACAGAAGACACGTCCTCAAACATTTTCTCACACTGACAAACCTCTTGAAGCCGAGGACTGGCTTCGAGATATGGAGAGGAAATTAATTATTGCAAAATGTTCAGACCCCAAGAAGGTATTGTATGCTCTGCACTATCTCACAGGAGCAGCCGCATCGTGGTGGGAGAATTTTCTGCACATGCATCCCAACGAAAATGACATATTCTGGGATGATTTCAAGGAAGGTTTCCGTGGTGCACACATTCCTAAGAGTATTATAAAATCAAGAAGAGAGAGTTTGATGACCTCAAACAAAGGAACATGACAGTGTCAGATTACAACAGTCAATTTACTCTATTGTCCCGCTATGCCAATGAAGAGCGTATGACTGAAATCAAGAAGATGGAGAAATTCCTTGATGGTCTGGCGCCCGCTCTTAAATGCCAACTGGTCGTGCACACTTTTCCTGATTTTAAAACACTGGTGGACAAAGCCATTACTCTGGAAAATGAGAGACGCAGTCTGGAAGACACCCGCAAGCGAAAAGGGACCAGACTAACCATGCTCGCAATCACCGAAGCAGGACAGATTTTCAAAAGGGTGGGACACACAAATCCTCATCCAACGTCTCACGCCCAATCAAGAATTTTCATGCAAGGGACAAGGAATTCACCTATCGCCCCGGCGTTACTTGTTACGCTTGTGGAGAAGAAGGGCACTATGCCAAACAGTGCCCAAGCCAAGGAACTCAACCCCAAAGCCGAACAACGGCGGCAACAATTCCGCGCCCAAGCGAAACAATTTCAATCCCAACAATAACCACAGGAAGGGTCATCTGAATCACGTAACCAAAGAGGAAGCACAAAATGCTCCGAATATCGTACTCGGTACGTTTCCTGTCAACACAATACCTGCAATGTTTTTGTTTGATTCTGGAGCTTCTCACTCTTTCATTTCGAAAATTTTTGCTTTGCAAAATAATTTTTTGATGCTTCCTTTGGAGAAATCTATGATCATCAAGTCCCCTGGGATTCAGCAAGTTACTCAGAATTACTGTCAGAATGTGGTCATTGAGTTCGAAGGATTGGAGTTTCACGCAAATCTTATTGTGTTGGAAAATAAAGGACTGGATGTCATCCTAGGGATGGATTGGCTAACCACCAATAAGGGTTTTATCGACTGTTTCAACAGGACCGTAATTCTCACACACCACCAAGGGAAGACAATAAGAGTATCAGCCAAGGAAGGAAAAATACCCCGGCAACCGAGATTAAATAAGGTGGACGTTTCTGAGCTAAACAAGGTTCCAGTAGTGTGTGAATTTCCAGATGTGTTCCCTGAAGAGCTACCAGGCATGCCACCAGATCGAGAAATAGAATTCCGCATTGAGCTAGCACCAGGAACCACCCCCATATACAAGAAACCATACAGAATGGCACCATTCGAGTTGATCGAGTTGAAGAAACAAATAAAGGAATTACTGGACAAGGGATACATTCGAGCCAGCTCCTCACCTTGGGGATCACCAATTTTATTTGCCAAAAAGAAGGATGGAACGCTGAGATTGTGTATTGACTATCGAGCACTTAACATGGTCACAGTCAAAAACAAATACCCGATGCCAAGGATAAAAGATTTGTTTGATCAACTCGCTCAGGCCAAGGTATTCTAAAAAATTGACTTAAGGTCAGGATACCATCAATTGAAGGTACGAACGGAAGATATCCCCAAAACAGCCTTCACCTCCAGATATGGACTGTACGAGTTCACAGTGATGCCATTTGGATTAACTAACGCCCCAGCATATTTTGTTCACCTCATGAACAAAGTATTTATGAAGTTTATGGACAAGTTCGTCGTGGTATTCATCGACGATATTCTGGTATACTCCAAGACACCAGAAGAGCACGCAGAACATCTCAGGATTGTGCTAGGAGAGCTAAGAAAACACCAATTGTATGCCAAGTTCAGCAAGTGCGAATTTTGGCTAAGACAAGTAGGCTTTCTAGGCCACGTACTGACCCAAGACGGTATCGCAGTGGACCCAGAGAAAGTCAAGGCCGTACTTGGCTGGAAGTCACCAGCCGGCATAACGGACATACGGAGTTTCTTGGGAATGGCAGGATATTACCGCAGATTTATTGAAGGATTCTCCACCATAGCCAAGCCTATGACACAGTTGCTCAAGAAAGATAAGAAGTTTGAATGGACAGAAGCCTGCGAGAAAAGTTTCCAAGAGCTAAAGCAGAAATTAACGACAGCACCGGTATTAATTGTACCCGACATACACAAGAATTTTGAAGTATATTGTGACGCGTCCAGGAAGGGTCTCGGATGCGTGTTGATGCAGGAAGGCAAGGTTGTCGCCTACGCTTCAAGGCAACTTCGCAAGCATGAGGAAAATTATCCCACTCATGACTTAGAAATGGCAGCAGTTATTCATGCACTCAAGGAATGGAGGCATTTCTTACTTGGGAATCGATGTGAAATATATACGGATCACAAAAGTCTCAAATATATTTTCACACAGCCAGAACTAAACTTACGGCAACGACGTTGGTTGGAATTGGTAAAGGATTATGATGTTGGTATCCATTACCATCCAGGAAAAGCAAATGTAGTGGCCGATGCTCTTAGTCGGAACCCCAGCTCCGACGAAAACAATCTGCACAGCTTGAGGCCCAAATTCCAACAAGAATTTGCCAAGCTCAACTTGATAATGGTAGCAGAAGGCACCATATCAAACTTGGAAATACAACCCAACCTTGTGGAGAAAATCAAAGAAGCTCAGCCCGGTCACACCAGCATCGAAGGCATCAAAAGAAAGTTGAGTATGGGCAAGGCCTCGGAATTCGTCATAGACAATGAAGGAATATTATGGTACGGAGAAAGGCTCTGCGTGCCAAACATAGCAGACCTTAAACAGCAAATTTTAGCTGAAGCCCACACCGCCCCGTACTCGATCCACCCTGGAGGAACCAAAATGTATAAAGATATTCAGGAAAGATTTTGGTGGCACGGTATGAAGAGGGACATAGCCACCTTCATTGCATGTTGCGACTCATGTCAACGCATAAAAGCTGAGCATCAGAGACCAGCCGGACTACTGCAACCTAACAAAATACCTGAGTGTAAATGGGATGAAATAGGGATGGATTTTATTGTCGGACTACCTCGGTCACGACACGGGAATGATGCCATATGGGTCATCACTGACAGGTTAACCAAAGTGGCACACTTTATTCCAATAAAGACGACCCACACCACTCAGAGGCTTGCCAGGATTTATCTTTCCCGCATAGTTTGTCTGCACGGTGTCCCGAAGACTATAATATCCGACAGAGGCACTCAGTTCATCTCGAGATTTTGGGAACATTTACAACAGGCTCTGGGAACCCAACTAGCCTTCAGTACCGCATACCACCCACAAACTGATGGACAAACAGAACGCGTAAACCAGGTTTTAGAAGACATGCTGAGAGCATGTGTCCTCACATATGGAACCAGTTGGGAAGAAAGCCTGCCATACGCCGAGTTCGCGTATAACAATAGCTACCAGGCCAGCTTACAAATGGCACCATTTGAGGCTTTATACGGACGAAGATGTCGTACCCCGTTAAATTGGTCAGAGACCGGAGACAGCCGCATCTTTGGACCAGACATGCTCAGAGAAGCCGAGGAAAAGGTCAAGCTAATCAGAGACCGACTTAAGACCGCTCAAAGTCGACAGAAGAGTTATTATGATCAGAGACATCGTAGGGTCAGCTTCGAACCTGGTGAGTTCGTATACTTGAGAGTATCCCCAATGAGAGGACTGCAACGGTTTAAGATTAAAGGAAAGTTAGCACCAAGATTCATTGGACCATTCTGCATAGTGGCACGAAGAGGCACTGTAGCCTACCAGCTAGACTTACCCGAAGACTTGTCCGACATTCACGACGTGTTCCACGTCTCTTAATTAAGGAAGTGCGTAAGCAACCCAGAGAAACAAGTATCCCATGAAAACATTGACGTGCAGCCAGACGTCACATATCGGGAATGTCCCGTAAGATTATTAGAGGAGTCTGAAAGGAGGACCCGACAGAAGACCATCAAGTTTTTCAAAGTCCAATGGAGCAATCACAACAACAGTGAAGCAACTTGGGAAAGCGAGGATTTTCTTCGGGCAGAGCATCCACACTTATTTAAGGATCAGCTGAAATCTCGGGGACGAGATTTTTCCTAAGGCGGTAGGTGTTGTGACACTCCAAAATTTTAATTTGGTTTTTATCAAAAAACTTTGTGGCTTTTTTTTGAAAAGAGGCCATTTAATTTTTTCCAGAAAACCTTCCTCTTAAAAAAAAACTTCCTTTGCTTTGGCAAGGATTTTATCTTTTTCAAACTTTGGTGTTTGATCTTTTGAAACTTCTTCTCTGTTGGTTCCCTCTCAAATTTATTTTGGGAGTTTAATCTTTTTCTTTTAAAAATAAACTCTATGAAAAACTTGGGATTTTCATATCTTGGAAACCACCCATGACTTGGCATTTTTGCCCATGTGGTAAAACCCCTCCAAAACCTCCCCTCCTCCTTGTAATCAACCTAAGTTCTCTGTCCCAACTAATCCAAGCAAGTTTTGGATTTTATTCTAATTATTTTTCCCCTCAAATCATTTATGAAAATTATTTTGATCCTTAGTGATTTTCAAAGCAAGTACCACTTTGCCTTTGAGTTTTTATCCCAAACCAACTCTCCTGGATAGCCCTTTGTACCCACAACCCAGAACCATCTTGATCCACTCCTCCTATTTTCAAATTTTTCAAAATTCAGTCTCTGCAAGTTTGGACCAGATTTGCCAAATTTGATGAAATTCATATCTACACTGCTCCAAAAATTCCACCAAAATTCAGGCAGCCTATTTGAGCAATGAGAAGCCACTCCACCAAAAATCAGCTCAAGGAAAAATCCCCAGAGGCCAAATTCATTCTGTCGAACACCTGAGCTGCACTGTTCCTTTGCAAGTTCAGAAAGTTCAGAGATTCAGTCGTTTTCCCTTCGTCAGACTCGGTCACGCGGCCACAGTGCGCCCTGGCGCGTTGCACGCAGCCTCTTCTCCCTGGCCAGCACCCCGCACGCACGCTTTTGCGGTGGCTGCACCTTCCCATGGCGGCCAACAAGGGCCCGAGCCCTCTCGCCACGCCACCCGGCGCCGCCCAACACCCCCTGGCTCTCCGCGTGTCCCTGCCATGCCAGCGCACGCCCGTGGCACCGTCGCCGTGGCCCGGCAAGCACGGAACGTGCTCCCTGCCGCCGACGGGCCGCGCGACCCCCGTTCCGTCGAGCTCGCCCATAGCACCAAATCCCAGCCCGTTTAGCACCTAAATGGAACTGGTGGACCTCAACGACGATGCCCAAGCCCCTAATCCCACTGCACATCCACAGCACCGCCGTAATCACTCGCCGGAGACCCCCGTTCAAGGCAACCGCCTCGGACCGCCTATAAAAAGGGCCCCCGAGCTCACCCTCGTGCATGCATCATCACCACTCCTCACCAACGCCCCGCCAGGCCACTAGGAGAACCTCGAGGAGGTCTCCTCCCCCAACTCCGGCCGCCCTGATCCGCCTCGGCCTCCACCACGATTCGCTCTGGTGAGGCCATCTCCGGCGCTCTAACCCCGTCAATTACTCCCTCTAGCTACCAGGAGCCTAACCCCCTCTTCAATTTGATCTTCACAGCTCTCTCCGACGAAGTCCGCAACCACCCGAGCCGCCATCCGCCGGAGCCAGGCTCGCCGTCGACGTGGTACTCGCCGGCGACCACCACCACCACCAACCGACGCGGAATGGCGCCCTGAGCACGGAGGTACCCTCCGATCCCCCTGCCTCGCCGTGGATCACCGCCGGCGACCACCGCGGCTCTCGGGCGCCGACGAGCTTCGCCCCCCCCCCCTTTTTGAAAGTTCAAACCTGACGAGTGGGACCCCACCGTCAGCCTCTCTGCCCTCTCTATTGAATCGTTTTCTGGAAGCTCCTTCGGGCAAAATGTGTTTTCCCTTTGGGCTGGCGTAGTTTCTGCCGAAGCGTTTTTGTTTTTATAAGCTAGCCCCTGGAAACTTTCTGTTTCATTACAGATGAGTCCCTGGGCAAAAACCTTTATAACTTTTAAACAGAAAGGTATTTTTGATTGATTCTTTTTTTGTTCTCTTTAAAATTTTGTCTAGTTTTTTATCAAATTTATTTGAAAAATATTTGGAATACTTTTTGTGCACCCCTTGGTATTTACGATAGCGCACATATTTTCTTTATACCGTAGATACCGAAGGAGGTGACGGAGCCGCGAACTTCACCGAGCTACGCTCCGACTACTCTGAACCAGGCAAGCATGTTTGAACTTTTGATATGATGAGTGTCTTGGCATGTTTTGCATTTAGTTAGTTTCATGGCATGTTGAGGAGCATATCGATGAACATTATTTTATGCGATATTGAGGTAAGTGAGTTCGATGATCCATAAATGGATGGATGTGAGTATGAATGGCCATGTGTTGGCATGAGGATGGGTAAGATGGCAATGTCGTAGCATGCCAGTCTTATGCCACACTATGTGACTTTAGTGTCAAACCGTATCGGTCCAGTTCCTCTCATTTCCTTCCTGTACTACCACATGTTTTCCGCAAGGAATATGGTTTAGTAAGTTGCAAACCGCTTTCCTGGTACACACCAAAAAGGAGAGGCCGTGATGATGGTTCCATGGCCCTGGATTAAAGCCAGTCATCCGGTCAGGGGGCACGGGTGTTTCCGGTTGGGACCGAGAGGGGGGCACCCCTTAGAGCGCGCGTATATAAATTTGATCCCATGCTATTCGAGATTGTGATCTCCCCGTCTCAAAAGTTTTTCTTGGACGATGTCTAGGGTGATTCCTAGCATCGAGAGGTAGGATGGGTGTGTACTGGTTAGTTGTGTTTTCTTCCAAAATACCGTAAACGAAACTAGTCCTTCATGACTACGGAAATCCGTTGGCTGTGGAAAAAATTTTGTACAAACTCTGCAGAGTCATATATTCCTCCAAATCATCTATTCCATGTCCTAGATCGATATTATCTTATCCTAATCAAATGTCAGTTTTGATGGCAGAGACTCCGGTGATTCCATGAGTGCTAATTCCGGTTAAATGATTATTCCTATGGATGGACTAACCCATTTATTCTCATGAATTAAATGCTTATTATGAGTATTATTTACTTGTGAATAAAAGCCCTTTTTTCAATGTCGCTCAGACGTCCGACTGTGGCATTGTTGTATTTTACTTTCTTTTCAAGCCCTTTCTGTGATGTCGCCCCGACGTCCGACTGTGGCATTTCTTTCAAAGCCCTTTCTGTGATGTCGCCCCGACGTCCGACTGTGGCATTTCTTTTAAAGCCCTTTCTGTGATGTCGCCCCGACGTCTGACTGTGGCATTTCTTTTAAAGCCCTTTCTGTGATGTCGCCCCGACATCCGACTGTGGCCTTTCTTTTAAAGCCCTTTCTGTGATGTCGCCCCGACGTCCGACTGTGGTATTTCTTTTAAAGCCCTTTTTGTGGTGTCGCTAAGACGCCCGACTGTGGCATCATTTCCTTATATTTATTTATTCACCTTTCGAGGCGTCGCTTCAGACACCCGATCGGTAATTATTTATGTTTGTTGGGATTTCAGGCGGACTACCACCGTTTCCCTTTTACTACCTTGTTATGCTAATTTTTGAATGTACATTGGTGAATTATTCATGACGCATCCATGCATGCATTTGTTATATGTTACGTCCGAACTGTCTTGCGAGTACTTTCAAAGTACTCACTGGCTTGTTGATTTGGCCAGATGCTGACGAAGGCGATCTCATGGATGAAGAGTTTGATAGCGAGTCCGACACCTAGAGGAGTCCCAGTCAGTCTCGTGCGACCCTGGTTTTGGTCACTGTTTTATATCCGCTTCCGCTACCAAATAAATTCATCGAGCCTCACCTCGATGCTCGATGAGATGACAGACTTAGAGTGTTGTATTTCTCTCCCCGCTGTGTTTCTCCACCACCGCCCTATCCTCGAGTCAGTAGTATGCCTCCACACCACTGTGTCATGTCCGCCATTATGTATAATTATTGGTGTGCTTGTAATAATTTGGTTGAGCAACCGTAGTTCGACCCTGTAATATATTTTATGCTACTGGCTTATTGTATCAAGAATTTGTCTACCAGTGAGGAGGATTTCTCTCATAGTGGACTCAAAAGATTGGTTTCTCAATAAATATTTTTATTGGAAAACCGGTCGTGACATATCCCCAACACCAGATTGCATAACCAGAAAGTTTCGGGAGTTTATAGGTGGGAATTCAAGTAGCTCCTAGAATATCTTTCCGACAGATGCATATATGGGTTTGGGTAAATCTCTATCATATGTAGTTGTTCTGGCTTATTTCCGCAAGCCAATCCTTTGTTTTGTTTTATTTGTGGTATTTGAGTTGCTTCAATGTCAAGTGTTGATTCCATACCTTTTCTAAATGGTGTTCTCATATTTCTATGGGAGTACTAATCCTTATTGATCATTGAGATTGTCATGTCAACTCTTTTCCAACCGGTGTGCTTCTCTTCAAGTGGATCCCATCATTTTTCCCATCCGCAAGATCAAATCTAAGTTTTCCCAACGGTGTTTGCTTCATCCGTCCCCAAGTTGTCTTTGTTTTCCTGCCCTCCCACCCTTTTTCTTCAAGGACTCAGATTTATTAATCAAGTATCCTTTTATTGATGGGAAGTCTCTCCATTCTTTTCCGTCAATGCTCTTATCCGGTGATTCTGAGGAATACACTAATGGAGCTTCAAGTTCATCATTCTTCATTCTCGTATTCTTCTCCGGTGGATTAATTCAAGCTTTCGATATTCATCATATTCCTTTCCTCGTTTCTAATGCTTTCTCATGCCGATGCACCTCTTAAACATTCACTTCTTCCTCTTCATTTGTCCTGGAGTGCTGAAGATATTTCACAAAACTGGTGTTTCCATTCTCAATCCGTTCAAGATATTTCGAGGTTGTTATCTCATTCAAGTCATTTAATTCAACCGATGCAATTTCCCTTTCAAGTAATTTTTCAAATGTGTATCTTTTGAGTGGGCCCTAACACACATGTCTTTTCCCAGGATCCTACCTGACTCTTCTTATTTTCCCGGAGCTATTCTCAAATTCTTTTCAAATGTGAGGTAAGAATGGATTCCATCAGTCAGATGCCTTTCCAAGATTGATTTCAAATCATTTTCATTGTTGCCTCAACCTCTTCGCTTTTCGTTCTCCCGGAGTGCCTTAACAAATTTTGGTGGTGTTTCTCGTCATCATTTGAAGTCCCAAGAAGAAGATTTCTCTTAAATCTTATCCGTTCTCCCGGAGATTCGCGGTGCAAGCTCGATGTTATCCTATCAAATTGTTTTAAGTCACGCAAATTCTTTTCATCCATCCGGAGCATTTCAGGAGTTGCTTTCTCTCTCGATCATCCGGAGGCCATCTTTTCAGAAGATTTCTTCGTTCTAAGTTTTCAGATTCGTTCTCCAATTATTCTATATCTGTGCCCTTTCGTTCGTCTCAATATTCTTCCGGTGCTTCGTGCAAGTGCTCTTTAATCAGTTCATGATCTCTTCATTCTCATGTATCTAAATACCCTCAAGTATATTCATTCATTTTCCAATTCTTCCCGGTGATTTGTGCCCTTGCTACTCTCTTTTCCAATTTTTACGGTGGTTCGTTCAAGGTTCTTTTTCCTTCATTATCATATCAATTTCATTCGTTCTTTCCAATCCTACCGGTGGTTCATGAAGACCTTCTCAAGTTTGTGATATGTCACTCCTCAATCCTTTTCAAGAAGAATAAGTAGTATGCGAAATCCATTGCTAGTCATCAATTTAATTTGATGAGGATAAGCATAACAATAAATCTTATTCTTATTTCATCCAAGTGATTAATCCTTTCCTTCGGAGTTTGTTCTTGATGAATAAATTCTAGTTCCAAGTGTTTTCATATTTTCTTTTCCCAGAGTTCCAAGTTTTCTTGGTTATATCGTTGCAAAGCTCCATCTAAATCACAGCAAGGCTTCACCCTGTGTTTTCAACTTCTCTTTCTTTTCATCATCCTTCTATTACCGGAGTTCTCCATGGAGGCTCTACATGGTGGTTCATCAAGGATTTAATTCATTCTGGAAGTGTTGTTCAAGATTCTTGTTGGAGGAGCTCAACCATTCTTCATCTTGCATTCCGAAGTGCAATCATTTCTACCTTATGTTTTGAGATGGTGTTATGTCACTCTTGACAATTTTCTTGATGTTTCATGATTCATATTGTTGTCAAGAATGAGGTATTTTAAAATCCATCAATCCCTTTGTTGGAGTTATATTGTGTCATATTTCACCTAAAGCCTTCCCTAAGGAATGTTTCTAGTTGTGGTGCCTATCGATAATCCAAGTTTCCTCCTATTCTCTCATTAAAAGAAGTTTCTCTTATCTTCATTGATCTCAACCAATCAATTGTTTCTATTAGTGGCGGGTTGTCACCTCAAGTTTTGAGATGTCTACATAAGCCCACGAGGATCATATCCTTTCGTTGTTGGTTTTCCAACAACTCCATTCAATCCTTCCTTGCAAGGATGCTTGCCAAGTTCATTTGTGGCAGAAATTGTCATTTTCTTCTCCGTCCCTTTATCCCAACAATCTAGCTTCTATTCTTTTGTTCCGGAGGCATTGTGATGTTGCTCTCTTCACTAATCATCTTGTTTTGTCAAGATCATGTTCTTTTCCTTGCTTATCCATTTAACCGGAGTGTTGTGTCTATCATTCCTCATTTAACCGGAGTCTCATCCAAGTGCTTTCATTTTGCCAAGTTCATGTTCTATTCCTTCCATGTTCAACTAGAGTGCTGCCCGAATTCTTCCTCTCTCATCTTGTTTTAACCGGAGTGGTTTCGAATTCTATCTTGTCCATTAAACTCTTGATTTGTGTCTTTGCAACCGTCAAGTTCTCGTAATGCCCATTGTTCCTCTTTTCTAATGGATTTTTTGCAATCTCGTTCATCTTTGTTGTTTTCTTTCTTTCATTTTGCTCAACCTCTCAAGGTTCTTTGGTTTCACTCATTTGTCGAAGAAGCAACTTAGTTTTACCTCTTCTCGTCCTCTTCTGTTTCTCCCTGGTGCCATCCTAGATCTCGGGACGAGATCCTCTCGTAGTGGTGGAGTGTTGTAATGCCCCGGATACAACTTTCCATATTCGTAACTCAAACTCTTGCCTTTTCCGGAGATGCGATATGTTATTTCATCCGTGGTTGGGTTTTGTCTGTTGTTTTGCGTTTTTTTTCTTGTTATGCATCTCATCTCATAGCATCATGCGCATTGCATTAGCATCGTTTTCATAAAACTTGCATCCGTCCGGGTTTCCCCGGTTCTCTCCGTTGTCCATTCTGAGCCCGACCACACTCGCACGCGCCCGCGGCGCCTCCGAAATATTATTTTATAACTGGCTTAAAAATGTTCTCGGAATGGGATGCAACTTGGCGTGCGATCTTATTATAGTGTAGACAGAGCGCCTGTCAAGTTTCGTCACATTCGGAGCTCGTTTGATAGCCCAACCGTTAATTATATAGCGGCACCGTTGCCAGTATTTACGTCGGACGTTTTCGGTCTCCGAAAACAGTTGCCGGGCTGCATTTCTCTTCTCTCCTCTTAGCGCTACTACTCTTCACAGCCCACTATCCACTCACCTAGACCCTCTCCGTTCCGGAGCCATCCGATGGCGATCGAACGGTCCGAAAACGGAGCAAATCCCCCTAACCCTAGACCCCTGCCTATTTAGACACCACCCACATGCCATTTTGGCCTTCTCCTCCCTCCTCCTCGAAATCCGTGCCCCCCAGTCATTAGCCAGCCGCCTCCCACCTCCTGTCCTTGAAATCCGTGCCCAGCCAGCACCCCGCCGCCACTTGTCACGCCCCCATAGTCCAACCCCGCCGCCAGCGACGCGCGCAGCCAACCAGGCGCTGCCACGTTGCGCCCCTGCTTCCCCACTTCACCGCGGCCCTCAGGGCCCATCTAGAGCCCGCCCCGAGCCCATCCAGGGCCCGAGCCGCCGCCGCCCTCGCGTCCGAGCTCCCCGTGCAGGAGAGCTCCCAATCCAGCGCGCCCCGCCGCCGGTGAGCGCCTTCACCGCCCGTCCCCGCCGCCGACCATCGGCTTCGCCGTTGCCATGAAGTTGTCATCGCCGCCCAGGTCGCGGTGCCCCTGCCCTCCATCTCTCCCTATCTCTCCCCTGTTTCTCTCTGCTTTCTCTGAACCTTCTCCTTTTTCCTTCGACAGGAGCACCAGCCGGCGCCACCATCATCGGAGAAGGGCTCCCGCCGCCCAGATCCACGCCTGTCGGCCTCCGCGCCCTCACCGGAGTGCTCATCCCAGTCCCGCGTCGCCGGAGCCCTGCATCGCGCCAAGTCCGCTATCCGCATCGCCCCTCGCCTCCCCTGCTCGCACGACGCCGTGCGTTGACCGTGCCATGCCTCTCCGGTCGAAGCCCAGCCGCTGCCAGATGCAGCCCGCGTCCGGCCTCCCCACCGAGCCGGCCCATGAGGCCTGGTGAGCACCAGATCCAGTGCCCCCTCCTGTACCCTGTCGGGCCGGCAAGTTTCGGCCCGTATAGTGTTTTTTTCCAGCCTGCGAGTTTAGCTAATATCCTGTGATTTACCAGTTTTACAGAAAACCCCTCCATGTTCATGCATATAATTACTCACAAACCGTGCATCACATGTAAATAATTTATATATGTAAAATGCTTAGAATTTCATCTAGTTTCATAATATGCCATTTTCATCCATGTTTAAAATGTTTAAAATGATGTTTGATTTAATTTGCTTAAATGCCATGTTAAAATGATTTATTTCATAACTAAATAATCGTAGCTCCATTTTAAATAAACTTTATATGTAAATGGGGTGGAAAAATGCCTAGTTTAACATGGTGCACTTTATATCCCTGTTTAACAACCTTAAAATATGGTTTAGGGCAGAACAGTACCAAATCTAAAATATGCATATGGGGATTTTCTGGAATTGTTGTTTGTTGGTTCCGGCCTCATTTAAACTTGCCCAGATAGGTAGTTTTCATATGCTTCACCCCTTGCCATGTTTAATAAAATTTAATATTGTTTGGTAGCTTAAACGAGACAAACTAAATAATTGTTGTGGTGTTTCGTCAATATGCAACTCGTTGCACATTGAGCACCACTTAACTTGTAGTGTTGTTTGTGCATATTGCCATTCCATGCCTCATTAAACCGGACATGTGTCATACTTGTTTGTGCCTCATGCCATGTTTATGCTTGTGCATTTACCATGTTGTTTGTTTCTTTCCGGTGTTGCTTCTTAGTTCCGTTAATGTTGCGATTGTGAGGATTCGTTCGACTATTCCCGTTCGTCTTCTTCATGGACTCATTCTTCTTCCTTGCGGGATATCAGGCAAGATGACCGTTACCCTGGATCTCACTACTATCATTGCTATGCTAGTTGCTTCGTTCTATCACTATGCTGCGCTACCTATCACTTGCTCTTCAAGCCTCCCAAATTTCTATGTCAGCCTCTAACCTTTTCACCCTTCCTAGCAAACCGTTGCTTGGCTATGTTACCGCTTTGCTCAGGCCCTCTTATAGCGTTGTTAGTTGCAGGTGAAGTTGAAGATTTCTCCATGATGGACAGGATTTTGTTGGGATATCACAATATCTCTTATATTATTAATGCATCTATATATTTGGTAAAGGGTGGAAGACTCGGCCTTATGCCTGGTGTTTTGTTCCACTCTTGCCGCCCTAGTTTCCGTCATACCGGTGTTATGTTCCCAGATTTTGCGTTCCTTACGCTGTTGGGTGATTTATGGGACCCCCTTGACAGTTCGCTTTGAATAAAACTCCTCCAGCAAGGCCCAACCTTGGTTTTACCATTTGCCTCACCTAGCCCTTTTTCCCTTGGGTTTCCGGAGCCCGAGGGTCATCTTTATTTTAGGCCCCCCCCCCCGGGCCAGTGCTTCTCTAAGTGTTGGTCCGAACTGAGCTGCCTGCGGGGCCACCTCGGGGCAACTTGAGGGTTGGTTTTACTCGTAGCTAGTCTCATCCGGTGTTGCCCTGAGAACGAGATATGTGCAGCTCCTATTGGGATTTGTCGGTGCATCAGGCGGCTTTGCTGGTCTTGTTTTACCATTGTCGAAATGTCTTGTAAACCGGGATTCCGAGTCTGATCGGGTCTTCCTGGGAGAAGGTATATCCTTCATTGATCGCGAGAGCTTATCATGGGCTAAGTTGGGACACCCCTGGAGGGTATAATCTTTCGAAAGCCGTGCCTGCGGTTATAGGCAGATGGGAATTTGTTAATGTCCGGTTGTAGATAACTTGACACCAGATCCAAATTAAAACGCATCAACCGTGTGTGTAGCCGTGATGGTCTCTTTTCGGCGGAGTCCGGGAAGTGAACACGGTTTTTGGGTTATGTGTGACGTAAGTAGGAGTTCAGGATCACTTCTTGATCATTGCTAGCTTCACGACCGTTCCGCTTGCTCTCTTATCGCTCTTATTTGCGTATGTTAGCCACCATATATGCTTAGACGCTGCTGCTACCTCACCACTTTACCCCATTCTTTCCCATTTAGCTTGGCTAGTCTTGATACCCATGGTAATGGGATTGCTGAGTCCTCGTGGCTCACAGATTACTACAACAACAGTTGCAGGTATAGGTTATGCGATGATCATGATGCGAGAGCGATGCTTGTTTTGGAGTTCTTCTTCTGCTTCTTCTTCGATCAGGGATAGGTTCCAGGTCGGCAGCCTGGGCTAGCAGGGTGGATGTCGTTTGAGTTTGTGTTTGTGTTTCATCCGTAGTCGGATGTTGATCTTATGTATGATGATGTTGTATTCGTGTGGCATTGTATGCCTCTTGTATGTATCCCCATCTATTATGTAATGTTGATGTAATGATATCCACCTTGCAAAAGCGTTTCAATATGCGGTTCTATCCTTGGTGGGACCTTCGAGTCTCTTTAGGATAGTATCGCATATTGGGCGTGACAACTTCGTACCTTACAACTCAGGCAAGAACTCCTTCTTTGACTGATCCATCTTGAACACTTTCAAGATCATGTCAAGGTACATGCTCATTTGAAAGTACCATTAAGCGTTTTTGATCTATCCCTATAGATCTTGATGCTCAATGTTAAAGTAGCTTAATCCAGGTTTTCACTTGAAAAACACTTTTCAAATAACCCTATATGCTTTACAGAAAATTCTACATCATTTCTGATCATTAATATGTCAACAACATATACTCATCAGAAATTCTATAGCGCTCCCACTCACTTCTTTGGAAATACAAGTTTCTCATGAACTTTGTATAAACCCAAAATCTTTGATCATCTCATCAAAGCGCACATTCCAACTCCGAGATGCTTACTCCAGTCCTTAGAAGGATCGCAGGAGCCAGCATACCTTTTAGCATCCTTAGGATCGACAAAAACTTTCTGATTGTATCACATACAACCTTTCCTTATTAAAACTGGTAAGGAAACTCGTCTTGACATCCATATGCCAGATTTCGTAAATGCAGCTAATGCTAACATGATTCCGATGGACTTAAGCATCGCTACGGATGAGAAAATCTCATCGTAGTCAACTCCTTGAACTTGTGAAAAACTCTTCGCCACAAATCGAGCTTCATAGACGGTGACATTACCGTCCATGTTCGTCTTCTTATTAAAGATCCATTTATCTCAATGGCTTGCAGATCATCAGGCAAGTCCACCGAAGTCCATGCTTTGTTCTGATACATGGATCCTATCACGGATTTCATGGCTTCTAACCATTTGTTGGAATATGGGCCCACCATTGCTTCTCCATAGCTCGTAGGTTCATTGTTGTCTAGCAACATGACCTTCAAGACAGGATCACCGTACCACTCCTAAGCAGTACGCGTCCATGTCGTCCTACGAGGTTCGATAGTGACTTGATCCGAAGCTTCATGATCACTACATCACTATCATAAGCTTCCACTTCAATTGATGTAGGTGCCACAGGAACAACTTCCTGTGCCCTGCTACACACTGGTTGAAGTGATGGTTCAATAACCTCATCAAGTCTCCACCATCCTCCCACACAATTTTCAAGACAAACCTTTCCTCGAGAAAGGACCCGATTCAAGAAACAATACCTATTGCTTTCGGATCTAAATTAGGAGGTATACCCAACTGTTTTGAGTGTCCTATGAAGATGCATTTTATCCGCTTTGGTTTCGAGCTTATCAACCTGAAACCTTTTCACATAAGCGTCGCAGCCCCAAACTTTTAAGAAACAACAACTTAGGTTTCTCCAAACCATAGTTCAGTGTCATCTCAACAGAATTACGTGGTGCCCTATTAAAGTGAGTGCGGTTGTCTCTAATGCCTAACCCATGAACGATAGTGGTAATTCAATAAGAGACATCATGGTACGGACCATATCCAATAGGGTGCAACTATGGTGTTCAGACACACCATCACACTATGGTGTTCCAGGTGGTATTAATTGTGAAACAATTTCCACAATGTCTTAATTGCGTGCCAAAGCTCGTAACTTAGATACTCATCTCTATGATTATATCATAGACATTTTATCCTCTTGTCACGATGATCTTCAACTTCACTCTAAAATTACTTGAACCATTAAATAATTCAGACTTGTGTTCCATCAAGTAAATATACTTAGTATCTACTCAAATCATCCGTGAAGTAAGAACATAACGATATCCACTCCGTGCCTTAGCACTTATTGGACTGCACACATCAAAATGTATTACTTCCAACAAGTTGCTATCTTGTTCCATCTTACTGAAAACGAGGGTTTTTAGTCATCTTGCCCATGTGGTATGATTTTCATATCTCAAGTGATTCAAAATCAAGTGAGTCCAAACAATCCATCTCCACGGTGTTTCTTCATGCGTATACACCAATAGACATGGTTCACATGTCTCAAACCTTTAAAAAATGAGTGAGTCCAAATATCCATCAACATGGAGCTTCTTCATGCGTTTTACACCAATATGACTTACATGGCAGTGCCACAGTTAAGTCGTACTATCATTACTATCTTATATATTTTGGCATGAAAATGTGTATCACTACGATCGAGATTCAATAAACCATTCCTTTTAGGTCCAAGACCATTGAAGGTATTATTCAAATAAACAGAGTAACCATTATTCTCCCTAAACGAATAACCTTATTGCTATAGACATAATCCAATCATGTCTATTCTCAATGCAAACACAAAATAACAATTATTTAGGTTTAACACCAATCTCGATGGTAGAGGGAGCGTGCGATATTTGATCACATCAACCTTGGAAACACTTCCAACACATGTCGTCAGCTCACCTTTAGCTAGTCTCTGTTTATTCCATAGCTTTTATTTCGAGTTACTAACACTTAGCAACCGAACCGGTATCTAATACCATGCTACTACTAGGAGTACTAGTAAAGTACACATTAACATAATGTATATCCAATATACTTCTATCGACCTTGCCAGCCTTCTCATCTACCAAGTATCTAGGGTAATTCTGCTCCAGTGGTTGTTCCCCTTATTATAGAAGCACTTAGTCTCGGGTTTGGGTTAAACCTTGGGTTTTCTTCACTGGAGCAGCAACTGATTTGCCGTTTCATGAAGTGCCCCCTTTTTTTTGCCCTTGCCCTTCTTGAAACTAGTGGTTTCACCAACCATCAACAATTGATGCTCCTTCTTGATTTCTACTTTCACGGTGTCAAACATCGCGAATACCTTAAGGATCATCTTATCTATCCCTGATATGTTATAGTTCATCACGAAGCTCTAGCAGCTCGGTGGCAATGACTTTGGAGAAACATCACTATCTCATTTGGAAGATCAACTCCCACTCGATTCAAGTGATTGTTGCACTCAGACAATCTGAGCACAAGCTCAACGATTGAGCTTTTCTCCCTTAGTTTGCAGGCTAAGAGAATCGTCGGAGGTCTTCTACCTCTTGACGTGAGCACGAGCCTGAAATCCCAATTTCATCCCTCGAAACATCTCATATGTTCCGCGACGTTTCGAAAACGTCTTTGGTGCCTCAACTCTAAACCGTTTAACTGAACTATCACATAGTTATCAAAACGTGTATGTCCGATGTTCGCAACATCCACAGACGATGTTTGGGGTTCTGCACACTAAGCGGTGCATTAAGGACATAATCTTTCTACTGTCCGCATAATCGCTACTGTCAACTTTCAACTATATTTTCTCTAGGAACATATCTAAACAGTGGAACGAAAGCGCGACCTATGACATCATTTGCAAAGGGCTTTTGACTATGTTCAGGATAATTAAGTTCATCTAATGAACTCCCACTCAGATAGACATCCCTCTAGTCATCTAAGTGATTACATGATCCGAGTCAACTAGGCCGTGTCCGATCATCACGTGAGACGGACTAGTCATCATCAAAGAACATCTTCATGTTGATCGTATCTACTATACGACTCATGCTCGACCTTTCGGTCTGTTGTGTTCCGAGGCCATGTTTGTACATGCTAGGCTCGTCAAGTTAACCTAAGTGTTTTGCGTGTGTAAATCTGGCTTACACCCGTTGTATGTTAACGTAAGAATCTATCACACCCGATCATCATGTGGTGCTTCGAAACGACAAACTTTCACAATGGTGCATAGTTAGGGGGAAGACTTTCTTGAAATTTTAATAAGGGATCATCTTATTTACTACCGTCGTTCTAAGCAAACAAGATGCATAAACATGATAAACATCACATGCAATCAAATAGTGACATGATATGGCCTATCATTTTGCTCCTTCTGATCTCCATCTTCGGGGCTCTATGATCATCATCGTCACCGGCATGACACCATGATCTCCATCATCGTTTCTTCATGAAGTTGTCTCGCCAACTATTACTTCTACTACTATGGCTAGCGGTTAGCAATAAAGTAAAGTAATTACATGGCGTTGTTAAATGACACGCAGGTCATACAATAAAATAAGACAACTCCTATGGCTCCTGCCGGTTGTCATACTCATCGACATGCAAGTCGTGATTCCTATTACAAGAACATGATCAATCTCATACATCACATATCATTCATCACATTCTTCTTGGCCATATCACATCACATAGCACACCCTGCAAAAACAAGTTAGACGTCCTCTAATTGTTGTTTGCATGTTTTATGTGGCTGCTATGGGTTTCTAGCAAGAACGTTTCTTACCTGCGCAAAGCCACAACGTGATATGCCAATTGCTATTTACCCTTCATAAGGACCCTTTTCATCGAATCCGTTCCGACTAAAGTGGGAGAGACTGGCACCCGCTAGCCACCTTATGCACCAAGTGCATGTCAGTCGGTGGAACCTGTCTCACGTAAGTGTACATGTAAGGTCAGTCCGGGCTGCTTCATCCCACAATACCGTCGAAACAAGATTGGACTAGTAACGGTAAGCATATTGAACAAAATCAATGCCCACAACTACTTTGTGTTCTACTCGTGCAAAGAATCTACGCAATAGACCTAGCTCATGATGCCACTATTGGGGAACGTAGCAGAAATTCAAAATTTTCCTACGAGTCACCAAGATCTATCTATGGAGAAACTAGCAACGAGAGAGAGGGGAGTGCATCTACATACACTTGTAGATCGCTAAGAGGAAGCGTTCAAGAGAACGGGGTTGAAGGAGTCGTACTCGTTGTGATCCAAATCACCGGAGATCCTAGTGCCGAACGGACGGCACCTCCGCGTTCAACACACGTACAGCCCGGTGCCGACTCCCACGCCTTGATCCAGCAAGGATAGAGGGAGAGGTTGAGGGAGACTCCGTACAGCAGCAGCACAACAGCGTGGTGGTGATGGAGGAGCGTGGCAATCCAGCAGGGCTTCGCCAAGCACCGCGGGAGAGGAGAAGGGAGAGAGGTAGGGCTGCACCAGGGAGAGGTCCAAACTCATGTCACGGCAGCCCTCAAGACCTCAACTATATATAGGGGAGAGGGAGAGGGGTGCACCCCCTCTAGGGTTTCCAACCCAAGGGGTGCGGCAGCCCCAATGCCATCTAAGGGTGGCGGCCAAGGGGGGGGGGAGAGGAAAACTTGCCCCCCAAGTTAGGTGGAAGCACCCCCTCCCCAAACCCCAGGAGCCTTGGGCCCTTGTGGGGGGCGCACCAGCCCGCCTGGGGCTGGTCCCCTCCCACACTTGGCCCATGCAGCCCTCCGGGGCCGGTGTCCCCACTTGGTGGACCCCCAGGACCCTCCCGGTGGTCCTGGTACGTTACCGATAAAACCAGAAACTTTTCCGTAGACCAAAACAGGACTTCCCATATATAAATCTTTACCTCCGGACCATTCCGGAACTCCTCATGACATCCGGGATCTCATCTGGGACTCCGAAAAACATTCGGTAATGACATAAAAACTTCCTTTATAACCCTAGCGTCATCGAACCTTAAGTGTGTAGACCCTACGGGTTCGGGAATCATGCAGACATGACCGAGACGTTCTCCGGTCAATAACCAACAGCGGGATCTGGATACCCATGTTGGCTCCCACATGTTCCACGATGATCTCATCGGATGAACCACGATGTCGAGGACTCAATCGATCCCGTATACAATTCCCTTTGTCTAGCGGTATTGTACTTGCCCGAGATTCGATCGTCGGTATGCCGATACCTTGTTCAATCTCGTTACCGACAAGTCTCTTTACTCGTTCTGTAACACATCATCCCGTGGTCAACCCCTTGGTCACATTGTGCACATTATGATGATGTCCTACCGAGTGGGCCCAGAGATACCTCTCCGTTTACACGGAGTGACAAATCCCAGTCTCGATTCGTGCCAACCCAACAGACACTTTCAGTGATACCTGTAGTGCACCTTTATAGCCACCCAGTTACGTTGTGACGTTTGGTACACCCAAAGCATTCCTACGGTATCCAGGAGTTGCACAATCTCATGGTCTAAGGAAATGATACTTGACATTAGAAAAGCTTTAGCATACGAACTACGATCTTTGTGCTAGGCTTAGGATTGGGTCTTGTCCATCACATCATTCTCCTAATGATGTGATCCCGTTATCAACGACATCCAATGTCCATGGTCAGGAACCCGTAACCATCTATTGATCAACGAGCTAGTCAACTAGAGGCTTACTAGGGACATGGTGTTGTCTATGTACCCACACATGTATCTGAGTTTCCTATCAATACAATTATAGCATGGATAATAAACGATTATAATGAACAAGGAAATATAATAATTACTAATTTATTATTGCCTCTAGGGCATATTTCCAACACCCACCAGCTACATCTACGCACGCAAGGAAGTGCGTCCGGGAAAAAAACGATTCGCCCCCCTGACTGCTGGGACCCACCAGCTACATCTTCACACGCAAAGGAAGGGTGTCTGGGCAAAAAAAAATGATTCGCCCCTCTGACTGCTGCGACCCACCAGCTACATTTTCGCACGCAAGGAATTGCCTGACAGTCGGAACCCACCTGGTCGAAGCGTACATAGCATTGCCATTCTGGTCGCGAACTTGTACGTACATATATATTGGTCGATGTAGAGGCGCGCACGTGTCGTAGTAGAGGCGCGTACATGTCATAGTAGAGGCGCGCACGTAGCATGAACACGTACATACGCGCGCAAGAAAGAAAATACGGCCACGTATGTGTACATACGCGCGGGGTCTCAAACGCCTAGTCGCGCATATGTACGGCGAGGGCTCGTGTTCATGGGGAGGCAACGGAATGCGTCATGTTCATGGGGAGGCAACGGAATGCGTCTTGTTCATGGGGAGGCAACGGAATGCATCATGTTCATGGGGAGGTAACGGAATGCGTCGTGTTCATCGGGAGGCAATGGAACGCGTGGGAGCCAACCGGCTTGGACGGAACAGGCGATGGAAACGAGGCCTGGCGTACCGCAGAACGGAGGAAACGAACCTCCTACGGTCGAAACGGGGGTCCTGTTGATCGGGAGGGGTGTGGCGTACCGCAAAACGGACGAAACGGACCTCCTACGATCGAAATGGGGTTCCTGTTGATCAGGAGGGGTGTGGCGTACCGCTAAACGGACAAAACGGACCTCCTACGGTCGAAACGGGGGTCCT
>NC_041389.1:609284351-609316585 GCF_002162155.2 Triticum dicoccoides
GGACTCCACGGGATACTGTTCATCTCCACCGTCGACCTCGTCCAGCCTCCACGGGCTCCTATTCATCCAGCATCCACCGCGCGCTACTCCACTGGCTACTGTTCAAGAACCCCTCCACGGGCACCCCTCCACCGTCTACTGTTCATCTAGCCCTCCACACCACGGGGTCCTGTTCAAAGACCCCTCCACGGCCACCCCTCCACCGTCTACTGTTCATCCAGTCCTCCACACCACGGGTTCCTGTTCATCCAGAGGCAACGCCACCGCTCACTGTTCATCCAAACCCCCCCTCAACGCTCACTGTTCATCCAATCGATCGGCTTCAGTTAGCAGCATTAGCGAAGGAATCGCTCCATCGGGTTCAGTTTATAGCCATCGATCGATCGCTCGGGTTCAGTAACGCGTAGCCTGCAGTGCAATCGCTCGGGTTCAGTTAGAGCCCAACGCCTCGCTCGGCTTCAGTTAGAGCCAATGCCTCGCACACATGCGCATACGTATGAGAGAAACGGGCATTGCTCCGCCCCCGACCTCCCACTGTAACCGGCAACTCCCCGAAATTTTCCTCGCCTTGCTTCTACCATGGTTTTTTCCGCCATGGACGGCCCAAAGAATGTCATGCAGCTGCGTCTCCTGCCCGCCCAGGATGAAAAGCCCATTTTCTGTCATGATTTTTTGTCATAGAAGTAGGAGCCCACCACATCTATGATGATACCGGGTTTTGTCACAATTATCGTCATAGAAGTGTCATATGTATGACAGAAAAAAAAATTCGTATGGCCCAAAATGTCACGGATGTGTCTTTTTTTTGTAGTGCAAGAAAATCATTAAATTCAGATTTGCGAGGTTCACTAGCACTACCCCATTGCGGGAGTTTACAAGTAGTATTAAAATCTTCTAAGTCCATGCTATAAGATTTGTTATAAATATCAAATAGGACAGTGTGAGAATTGCGTGAAGATGTGCTACCTCCTGAGAACTATGTTGGTTTTCCCTTGAAGAGGAAAGGGTGATGCAGCAAAGTGTCGTAAGTATTGCCCGCAGTTTTTGAGAACCAAGGTATCAATCCAGTAGGAGGCTCCTCAAAAGTCCCTCGTACCTACACAAACAAACAAGAACCTCGCAACCAACGCGATAAAGGGGTTGTCAATCCCTTCACGTTAACTTGCAAAAGTGAGATCTGATAGAGATAATAAGATAAGATAAATATTTTTGGTATTTTTATGATATAGATTGGAAAGTAAAGATTGCAAAAATAAAAGTAGATAGGAAAGTTATATGATAAAAGATAAACCCGAGGGCCATAGGTTTCACTAGTGGCTTCTCTCAAGATAGCATAAGTATTACATTGGGTGAACAAATTACTATCGAGTATTTGACAGAAAAGTGCATAGTTATGAGATTATCTAGGCATGATCATGTATATAGGCATCACGTCCGCAACAAGTAGACCAAAACGATTCTGCATCTACTACTATTAGTCCACACATCGACCGACTCCTGCCTGCATCTAGTATTAAGTTCATAAGAACAGAGTAACACATTAAGCAAGATGACATGATGTAGTGGGATAAACTCAAGCAATATGATATAAACCCCATCTTTTTATCCTCGATGGCAACAATACAAAACGTGCCTTGCTGCCCCTGCTGTCACTGGGAAAGGACACCGCAAGATTGAACCCAAAGCTAAGCACTTCTCCCGTTGCAAGAAAGATCAATCTAGTAGGGCAAACCAAACTGATAATTCGAAGAGACTTGCAAACATAACCAATCATACATAAAAGAATTTAGAGGAGATTCAAATATTTCTCATAGATAAACTTCATCATAAACCCACAATTCATCGGATCTCGACAAACACACCGCAAAAAGAGTTACATCGAATAGATCTCCAAGAAGATCGAGGAGAACTTTGCATTGAGATTCAAAGAGAGAGAAGAAGCCATCTAGCTAATAACTATGGACCCGAAGGTCTATGGTAAACTACCCACAACTCATCGGAGAGGCCTTGGAGATGATGTAGAGGCCCTCTGTCGTGGATTCCCCCTCCCACGAAGCGCCAGCGAAGGCTCCAAGATGGGATCGCGCGGATATAGAAGGTTGCGGCGGTGGAAATAGTTTTTCGTGGTGCTCCTGGATGTTTTCACGGTACAAGGGTTTATATAGGCGAAGGATATAGGGTAGGGGAGCCTCGAGGGTCCCACAAGGGTGGGGGGCACGCCCACCCCCCTAGGGAGCGCCCTCTTGCCTCGTGGCCATCTTGGCTGCTTCTTGAGGTCCACTCCAAGTCTTCTAGATTGTGTTTATTTCAAAAAGATCGCTCCCAAAGGTTTCATTCCGTTTGCACTCTGTTTGATATTCCTTTTCTTCGAAACACTAAGATAGGCAAAGAAACAACAATTCGGGTTGGGCCTCCGGTTAGTAGGTTAGTCCCAAATATGATATAAAAGTGTAAAGTAAAGCCCATAAACATCCAAAACGGGTAATATAATAGCATGGAACAATCAAAAATTATAGATATGTTGGAGACGTTTCAAGATATAAATTTGAACCTTCTCACAAAGGAATCAGTTAAGTGGTAATACTGAGGGCACTTATCTAGCATGAAGCCCTCGAGTTCAGCATTACGCACATATGCGTCAAATTTCTCCTTAATTCCTTCTTGGACCATGAAATATTATGACGGCCATTCACAAGGCCGCACTTGAGCTTCTCTTGGTAGTTCATGGTACGGCTCACGTACTGCGGGCCTGGTTCCTTGCTTCCTTGAGGAACCACCTTGGTACATTTTCCTAAACATATTTCTTCCTCTGAAAAATTTCTGAAAATTTTAGTAACTAAAAAAAATTGAACCAAACTCAACAAAATTGATAGCTACTACTCCCACAAGTGCCTAGAGACTATATCATGCATTAAAACTACATTGGACCATATAAATTTGACATGCAAGCTCAAGAACAGGGTCACCTTAGCAGCAAAAAATTGCAATGAATAAAGCCCTAGAACAAAAACTAATTGGACCATTGGAGGAGTCACATACCGAAGAACAGTCCCCCAAAGCAGTTTTGTGAGTGGAGCTTTGAGCAAGGAGATCCAAAATGGTAGTAAGACAACCTAAAACTCGTGCTTGAACTGGTTGGTGATTTTTTTTGGGAGGAAGAAGGAGTGTGTGGGTGCTTGAATAAGTGGAGGGGGGCCACTAGGGGCCCACGAGGGCGTGCCCTGGACCCTCGTGGCTAGGTGGTTGCCCCCTCTGGTGTGTTCTTAGTGCCGATAATTCTTAAATATTGTAGAAAAAATCATATTTAATTTTCGGGACATTTGGAGAACTTTTATTTTTGGGGTATTTTTTTATTGCAAGGATAATTCAGAAAACAGACAGAAAATATTATTTTTGCTTTATTTAATCCAAATAACAGAAAGTAAAAGGAGGGTACAGAGATTTGTGCTTTCTAAGTTCATCCATCTCATGCTCATCAAAAGGAATCCACTAACAAGGTTGATCAAGTCTTGTTAACAAACTCTTTTTGAATAACATGGAACCGGAGAAATTTCGAATAACACTAGGTTACCTCAATGGGGATATGCACGTCCCCAACAACAAGAATATCATATTTCTTCTTGATATTAGGAAGAGGAAATTCAAAACCTTCAATAGTAATCGTTGAAAATTTTCCAATACAATTAATACTGTGGACTTGAGGTTGTTTCCTCGGAAAGTGTACCATATGCTCATTACCATTAACATGAAGAGTGACATTGCCTTTGTTGCAATCAATAACATCCCCTGCAGTATTCAAAAAGGGTCTAGCAAGGATATTCGACATACTATTGTCCTCGGGAATATCAAGAATAACAAAGTCCGTTAAAATGGTAATGTTTGCAACCACAAGAGGCACATCCTCACAAATACCGACAGGTATAGCAGTTAATTATCGGCCATTTGCAAAGATATTTCAGTAGGTGTCAACTTATTAAAATCAAGTCTACGATATAAAGAGAGAGGCATAACACTAACACCGGCACCAAGATCACATAAAGCAGTTTTAACATAGTTTATTTTAATGGAGCATGGTATAGTTTGTACTCCTGGATCTCCTAGTTTCTTTGGTATTCCACCCTTAAAAATATAATTAGGAAGCATGGTGGAAATTTCAGCTTCCGGTATCTTTCTTTTATTTGTAACAATATCTTTCATGTACTTAGCATAAGGATTCATTTTAAGCATATCGGTCAAATGCATACACAAAAAGATAGGTCTAATCATTTCTACAAAGTGCTCAAAATCGTCATCATCCTTTTTCTTGGATGGTTTAGGAGGAAAAGGCATGGGTTTCTGAACCCATGGTTCTCTTTCTTTACCGTGCTTCCTAGAAACGAAGTCTCTCTTATCATAACGTTGATTCTTTGATTGTGGGTTATCAAGATCAACAGCAGGTTAAGCCTCTACATCATTATTATTGCTAGGTTGAGCATCAACATGAACATCATCACTGTGTTCATGTTCATTACCAAATTGTGTTTCAGCATCAGAAATAGAAATATCATTGGGATTCTCAGGTGTGTCAACAATAGGTTCACTAGAAGCATGCAGAGTTCTATCATTTTTCTTCTTCTTCTTTTTAGAAGGACTAGGTGCATCAACATTATTTCTCTGAGAATATCGCTCAATTCTCATAGGGTTGATACGTCCCCAACGTATCTTTTTATTGTTCCATGCTATTTTATTACCCGTTTGGGATGTTTATGGGCTTTACTTTACACTTTTATATCATTTTTGGGACTAACCTACTAACCGATGGCCCAGCCCGAATTGCTATTTTTTTGCCTATTTCAGTGTTTTGAAGAAAAGGAATATCAAATGGAGTCCAGACAGAATGAAGCATTCAGGAGCGATCTTTTTGGAACAAACATGATCGAGGGGACTTGGAGTGGATGTCAAGCAATAGAGGAGGCGGCCACGAGGGTGCCCGGCGCGCCACCTAGGGCTGGGCGGGCCCCCCACCCTTGTGGGCCCCTCGAGCGTCCACCGACCTACTTCTTCCTCCTATATATATCCACGTACCCAGAAACCATCAGAAGCGACCATGAAAACCTAATTCCACCGCCACAACCTTCTGTATCCGCGAGATCCCATCTTCGAGCCTTCGCCAGCGCTCCGCCGGAGGGGGAATTGACCACAAAGCGCCTCTACGTCATCTCCAAGGCCCTTCCGATGAGTTGTGAGTAGTTTACCAAAGACGTTCAGTTCCATAGTTATTAGCTAGATGGCTTCGTCTCTCTCTTTCAATCTCAATGCAAAGTTCTCCTCGATCTTCTTGGAGATCTATTCAATGTAACTCTTTTTGTGGTGTGTTTGTCGAGATCCAATGAATTGTGGGTTTATGATCAAGTTTATCTATGCGAAATATTTGAATCTCCTCTGAATTCTTTTATGTGTGATTAAGTCATCTTTGCAAGTCTCTTCAAATTATCAGTTTGGTTTGGCCTACTAGATTGATCTTTCTTGCAATGGGTGAAGTGCTTAGCTTTGAGTTCAATCTTGCGGTGTCCTTTCCCAATGACAGCAGGGGCAGCAAGGCACGTATTGTATTGTTTCCATCGAGGATAAAAATATGGGGTTTATATCATATTGCATGCGTTTATCCCTCTACTTCATGTCATCTTTCTAAATGCGTTACTCTGTTCTTTATGAACTTAATACTCTAGATGCAGGCAGGAGACAGTCGATGTGTGGAGTAATAGTAGTAGATGTAGGCAGGAGTCGGTCAACTTGACACGGACGTAATGCCTATATACATGATCATGGCTAGATAATCTCATAACTATGCGCTTTTCTATCAATTGCTCGACAGTAATTTGTTCACCCACCGTAATACTTATGGTATCTTGAGAGAAGCCACTAGTGAAACCTATGGCCCCCGGGTCTATCTTTTATCATACAAGTTTACCATCTACTTTTATTTGCATCTTTACTCTTCCAATCTACATCATAATAATGCCAAAAATATTTATCTTATCATATTATCTCTATAAGATCTCACTTTCGCAAGTGGCTGTGAAGGGATTGACAACCCCTTTATTGCGATGGTTGCGAGGTTCTTGTTTGTTTATTTGTGCGTGGGACTTTTGAGGAGCCTCCTACTGGATTGATACCTTGGTTGTCAAAAGCTGAGGGAAATACTTACGCTACTTTGCTGCATCACCCTTTCCTCTTCATGGAAAACCAACACAAGCTCAAGAAGTAGCAAGAAGGATTTCTGGCGCCGTTGCCGGGGAGGTCTTCGCTCAAGTCAAGACATACCAAGTAGCCATCACAAACTCATATCCCTCGCATTACATTATTTGCCATTTGCCTCTCATTTTCCTCTCCCCCACTTCACCCTTGTCGTTTTATTCGCCCTCTCTTTCCCAATCTCCTCTCTCTCTTTCGCTTGCCTTTTTGTTTGCTTGTGTGTTGGATTGCTTGTCACGATGGCGCAAGATAATACCAAATTGTTTCACTTTTCCAATACCAATAATAATGTTTTCCTTAGTACTCCAATTGCTCCTCTTAAGGACGTTGAGTCTTGTGAAATCAATGCTGCTTTGCTGAATCTTGTTATGAAAGATCAATTCTCCGGCCTTCCTAGTGAAGATGCCGCTACCCATCTAAACAACTTTGTCGATCTGTGTGAGATGCAAAAGATGAAAGATATGGATAATAATATTGTTAAATTGAAGTTATTTCCGTTTTCACTTAGAGATTGTGCTAAGATTTGGTTTTCATGTTTTCCTAAGAATAGTATTGATTCTTGGAATAAGTGCAAAGATGCTTTTATCTCTAAGTATTTTCCTGCCGCTAAGATCATCTCTTTTAGGAACGATATTATGAATTTTAAACAACTTGATGATGAGCATGTTTTCCAATCTTGGGAAAGAATGAAATTGATGATTCGCAATTGCCCTACTCATGGTTTGAATTTATGGATGATCATACAAAATTTTTATGTTGGATTGTATTTTGCTTCTAGAAATCTTTTAGATTCGGCTGCAGGAGGCACTTTTATGGAAATCACCTTAGGAGAAGCTACTAAACTCCTTTATAACATTATGGCTAATTATTCTCGATGGCACACTGAAAGATCTACTAGTAAAAAAGTGCATGCTATAGAAGAAATTAATGTTTTGATTGGAAAGATGGATGAACTTATGAAATTGTTTGCTACTAAGATTGCTCCTATTGATCCCAATGATATGCCTTTTTCTACTTTGATTGAGAATAATAATGAATCTATGGATGTGAATTTTGTTCGTAGGAATAATTTTGGTAACAATGCTTATAGAGGAAACTTTAATCCTGGACCATTCCCTAGTAATTCCTCTAATAATTACGGAAATTCCTACAATAATTCTTATGAAAATTTTAGTAAGATGCCCTCTGATTTTGAGAACAGTGTTAAAGAATTTATGATCTCTTATAAGAATTTTAATGCTTTGCTTGAAGAAAAATTGCTTAAAGTTGATGATTTGGCTAGGAACATTGATAGACTTTCGCTTGATGTTGATTCTTTGAAACTTAGATCTACTCCTCCTAAGCATGATATCAATGAGTCTCTTGAAGCTATGATAATTTCCATTGATGAGTGCAAAGAAAGAACCACTAGATTGCGTGCTAGGAAAGATTGCTTTGTAAAAGCGTGTTCTTCTAGTTTCCATGAAAGTAATGATGAAGATCTAAAAGTTATTGATGTGTCCCCTATTAAATCTTTATTTTGCAATATGAATCTTAATAATGATGGGGCTGGAGATGAGTCAACTTTAGTTAAAAGGCATCCCAATGATTCGGAGTTTTTAGATCTTGATGCTAAATTTGGTAAAAGTGGGATTGGAGAGGTCAATACTTTAAATAGCATTGAACCCACTATTATGGATTTCAAGGAATTTAATTATGATAATTGTTCTTTAATAGATTGTATTTCCTTGTTGCAATTCGTGTTGAATTCTCCTCATGCTTATAGTCAAAATAAAGCTTTTACCAAACATATTGTTGATGCCTTGATGCAATCTTATGAGGAAAAACTTAATTTGGAAGTTTCTATACCTAGAAAACTTTATGATGAGAGGGAACCTACTATAAAGATTAAACTTAAATATCATGAGTGTTATGCTTTGTGTGATTCGGGAGCTAGTGTTTCCACGATTCTGAAAACTTTATGTGATATTCTAGGTTTCCATGATCTTGATGATTGCTCTTTAAATTTGCACCTTGCGGATTCCACCATTAAGAAGCCTGTGGGAAGAATCATTGATGTTCTTATTGTTGCAAATAAGAACTATGTGCCCGTAGATTTTATCGTTCTTGACATAGATTGCAATCTTTCTTGTCCTATTATTCTTGGTAGAACTTTCCTTAGAACGATTGGTGCAATTATTGATATGAAGGAATGGAACATTAGATTCCAATTTCCATTAAGGAAAGTCATGGAACACTTTCCAAGAAATAAAGTTAAATTACCTTATTCATCTATCATGCGAGCTACTTATGAAGTGAGTGCCAAAGATGGCACTACTTAGATCTATCCTCGCTTTTATGCCTAGCTAGGGGCGTTAAACGATAGCGCTAGTTGGGAGGCAACCCAATTTTATTTGTGTTTTTTGTTTTTGATTATGTTTAGTAATAAATATTTCATCTAGCTTATGTTTAGATGTTTTTTCATGTTTTAATTAGTGTTTGTGCCAAGTAGAACCTATAGGATAACCTACGGTAATAGTTAATTTGATTCTGCTGAAAAATAGAAACTTTGCACGCACGAAAATAATTTTAGTCACTCACAGAAACGTGCTTTTGTGTTGATTATTTTTTATGTATATCAATAGACAAATTTCTCAGGACTTCCTATTTTGGTAGGATTTTTAGAGTTCCATAAGTATTCGATAGTTACCGATTGCTACAGACTGTTCTGTGTTTGACAGATTCTGTTTTTTGGGTGTTGTTTGCTTATTTTGATGCATCTATGGCTAGTATCAAGGGGTATGAACCTTAGAGAAGTTGGAATACAATAGATTTAACACCAATATAAATAAAGAATGAGTTCATTACAATACCTTATGTGGTGGTTTTGTTTTCTTGCACTAACGGAGCTTATGAGATTTCCTGTTGAGTTTTGTGTTGTGAAGTTTTCATGTTTTGGGTAAAGATTTGATGGACTATGGAATAAGGAGTGGCAAGAGCCTAAGCTTGGGGATGCCCATGTCACCCCAAGATATTCAAGGATAACTAAAAGCCTAAGCTTGGGGATGCCTGTCACGACCGGTTTTTCAATAAAATACTTATTGAGAAATCGATCTCTTGATTCCAGTATAGGAAGAGCTATCCTTACTGGTAGACAAATACTTGAATACAGAAGACCAGTAGCATCAAATATATTAGAGGGTTGAGCTGAGGTTGCTCAACAATTTTATTACAAACACGCCAATATTGTACATCAGGGTGGTTTATGACACAGGGGTGTGGTGACATGCTACTAGCTCGAGATAAAAGTGGTGGTGGATAACTTGACTCCTAATTGGTGGCTCATCGAGCGTCAAGGTGAGTCTTGATGAATTTATTTCTGGGGTAGCGGAAGCGGATATAACACAGTGACCAAATCCAGGATCGCACGGGACTGACTGGGACTCCTCTAGGCGTCAGACTCGCTATCGAACTCTTCATCCATGAGATCGCCTTCATCAACATCTAGCCAAATCAACAAGCCAGGTGAGTACTTTGAAAGTACTCGCAAGATATAACAAACGCATGCATAAGTGGGTCATGGGCAAAAATAATAATGCTCATTCAAATAATAAATATTTGCACGACATGATAAGTAAAAAGGAAGTCGGGCGGTAGTCCTCCCGAAAATCCCAACAAACAACTGAAGACCGATCGGGTGTCTGGAGCGACACCTCGAAAGGTAAACAAATAAATAATCATGCCGCAGTCGGGCGTCTAAGCGACACCACATAAAGGGCTTATATAGAAAAGTAAATGACAAGCCTGCCACAGTCGTACGTCTGAGCGACATCACAGAAAGGGCTTAATCAAAATTAAAAAACAAGAGTGCCACAATCGGACGTCTGAGCGACATCGCAGAAAGGGCTTATCTCGAAAGTAAACAACAAGCGTGCCACAGTCGGACGTCTGAGCGACATCGCAGAAAGGGCTTATATCAAAAATAAATAACAAGTGTGCCACAGTCGGACGTCTGAGCGACATCGCAGAAAGGGCTTATATCAAAAGTAAATAACAAGTGTGCCACAGTCGGACGTCTGAGCGACATCACAGAAAGGGCTTATATCAAAAGTAAATGACAAATGTGCCACAGTCGGATGTCTGAGCGACATCACAGAAAGGGCTTATATCAAAGGTAAATAACAAGTTAGTCCATCCACAAAATAAACTTTTGACCAAACTTAACACTCATGTGGTTCACCGGAGTGTTGTCAATGGGACTGATGTTTGACAAGATAAGATGAACACAGTACTTGGACATGTACAAGATGATTCAAAGGATTTTTGACTCTGCAGAGTTTGTACTATTTGCCCACAGCCAACGGATTTCCGTAGTCCCGTAGGACTAGTTCCGTTTACGGTATTTCGGTAGAAACACATCTAACCAGTACACACCCATTCCATCTCACGATGCCAGGAATCACCCTAGACAACGTCCGAGAAAAACTTTGAGACGGGGAGGTCACAACCTCAAATAGCATGGGATCAAATTTCTATACGCGCGCTCTAAGGGGTACCCCCCTCTCGGTCCCAACCGGAAACACCCATGCGCCCTGACCAGATGACGGGCTTTAATCCAGGGCCATGGTACCCTCATCACGGCCTCTCTATTTGGTGTGTACCAGGAAAGCGGTTTGCCACTTACTAAGCCATATTCCTTGCGGAAAACATATGGTAGTACAGGAAGGAAGACGAATGGGAACATGACTTGATTCACGTTGATACTGAAGTCAATTGGTCTGGCATAAGACTGGCATGCTACAACACTGCCATCTTACCCATTCTCATTCCATCACATGGCCATGCAAACTTATATCCAACAACATATGGATTTCCGAAACTCACTTTCCTCATTTTTGCATGAATTATAATGTTTAACGAAATGCTCATAAACATGCCATGAAACTACTAAATGCAAACATGCAACAACCACTCATCATATCAAAAGTTCAAACATGCTTGCCTGGTTCGGAGTAGTCAGAGTCTAACTTGGCGAAGTTCGCGGCTCCGTCACCTTCTCCGGTATCTACGGTATAAGAAAAATACGTACTTAACGTAAATACCGCGAGTGCACATAAAAGTGTTCCAAATATTTTCCAAATAAATATGACAAAAAACTAGACAGAAAAATAAAGATGACAGAAAAAGAATCAATCAAAATTCAGTTTCTTTTTAAAAGTTATAAAGGTTTTAAAACCAGGGACTTATCTGTAATGGAACAGAAAGTTTCCAGGGGGTCAACTGATAAAACAGAAAACGATTCGAAAAAAGAGAAAACACTGACAAGGGGGGTCCCACCCGTCAGGTTTAAATTTTCAAAGGGGAGAAACAAGGCTCGTCGGTGCCCGAGAGCTGCGGTGGTCGCCGGCGGCGATCCACGGTGAGTTAGGATGATCGGAGAGTACCTACGTGCTCAGGGTGTCCTTCCGCGTCGGTGGGTGGTGGTGGTGGTCGTCGGCGAGCACCACGTCGACGGCGGTCCTTGCTCCAGCGGACGGCGGCTCAGGCGGAGTTGGATCTCGTCGGGGAGGGTTGCGGAGGTCAAATTGGAGCTTGGGTTAGCTCACTGGGTGCTCGAGGTGGCTATTGACGAGGTTTGGGCGTCGGGGATGGCCTCACCAGACTGATTCGAGCTGGTGGTCGAGACGGATCAGGGCGGCCGGAGTTGGGGGAGGAGACCTCCTCGAGGTCCTCCTAGTGGCTTGGCGGGGTACTGGTGAGGTGCAGTGGTGGTGCGTGCTCGAGAGCGAGCTCGGGGCTCCTTTTTATAGGCGATCCGAGGCGGTGGCCGTGAACGGGGATCTCCGGCGATGGTTACGGTGGCGCAGTGCTTGGTCGGGGAGATTAGCTGGTTGATCATCGACGTGGAGGTCCATGGGCGCCGTTTTGGGGCTAACCCAGGTTGGATCAGGCGTGCTGGCTGGTTTCAGTAGAACGGGGCGGCGCGGGCCCGTCAGCGGCAGAGGGCGTGCCCTGTGCTTGCCGGGCCACGGCGACGGTGCTGCGGTGTGCGCTAGCATGCATGAAGCCACGCGGAGGGCTAGGGAGCATTGGGCGGCGCAGAACGGTGTTGCGAGCCAGTGCTGGCTCCGTTGGCCACCACGGGCGGCTCTGCCACCGCAGAAGCTGCCTGCGTCGGTGATGCTCGCCGCCACCGACACCTGCGTCGGTGATGCTCGCCGCCACCGACAAATGCGTCCGTCCAGGAGGGTGTGCGGTACTCTGGCCAGGGAGAAGGGGCCGTACACAAAGCGCCAGGGTGCACGGGTGATCAGTGACAACACTCTGACGTAAAACGACACTGCAAACTCTGAACTTTCTGAAAGTGCACAGGAACAGTGCCGACCAAGTGTTCGACGAAATGGTTTTGGCATGTGGGGAATTTTCCTTGAGCTGATTTTTGGTGGGGTGGCCTCTCATTGCATCTGGGGGCTGCCTGAATTTTGGTAGAATTTTTGGGGAAGATGAGATGTGAATTTCACCAAATTTGAAAAATCTGGTCCAAACTTGCAGATGATGAAACTTGAAAATTTTGAAAAGAGGAAGAGTGGATCTTGATGGTTCTAGGTTGTGGGTGCTAGAGACTATCCAGAAGAGTTGGTTTGAGATCAAAACTCAAAGGGAATTAGGCACTTGCTTTGCAAATCACCTAGGCTTAAAATAAATGACAAAATTGTTTTGGGGAGAAAAATAAATGGAATAAAATAAAAAATGGATTTAACTTGTTGGGACAGAAGGTTTGGATTGCCCCAAAGTGGAGGGAGGGGTTTTGGGAGGATTTACCACATGAGGCATGGTAAAACCAAGGATGGTTCAAAACAAAAGAGTAGCTTCAAAATCCTTAGGGTTTCTTTTTAAAAGAAAGTAAAATCCAAGAAATGATTTTGAGAATGGAAACTCAGAGGAAAGGTTTTTAATAACCAAATACCAGGGTTGCAGAGGATGCAAAAATCAAAGCCCTTGCCAAGGGAAAAAGTTTTTGAGAGAGAGAGGTTTTAGGAAGAATTTAAATGACCTTTTTCAAACCAAGTAAGGTTTTTGCTGAAAACAAAAACAAAAATTTTTGGAGTGTCACAATGCCCCGGAAGACATCCCCTCTTTCGTCTTCGTTTATCGGTAACTTTACTTGGAGCCATATTTTTATTCGCCACATGATATGTGTTTTGCTTGGAGCGTCTCGTATGATATTAGTCTTTGCTTTTTAGTTTACCACAATCATCCTTTCTGTGCACAACTTTTGGGAGAAACCCACTTGATTGGAATTTATTAAAATACTCTATGTGCTTCAATTATATCTTTTGAGTTAGATAGTTTTGCTCTAGTGCTTCACTAAAATCTTTTAGAGCACGGCGGTGTCTTGATTTTGTAGAAATTGTTTATCTCTCATGCTTCACTTATATTATTCTGAGAGTCTCTTAGAACAGCATGGTATTTGCTATGGTTATAAAATTGGTCCTAGAATGATGAGCATCCAAGTTGGGTATAATAAAAACTATCATAGGAAGTGAATTGGATGCTATGATCAATTTGATACTTGATAATTGTTTTGAGATATGGAGGTGATTATATTAGAGTCATGCTAGTTGGGTGATTATGAATTTAAAGAATATTTGTGTCGAAGTTGGAAAGTCCTGTAGCATGCACGTATGGTAAAAGTTGTGTAAAAAATTTATTGCATGTGGTGCTCTTTTGAATGCCTTCCCTTGAGTGGAGGTCGGGGGCGCACGATGGTTAACTCCTACCAACCTCCCCCCTAGGAGCATGCGTAGTAGTACTTTTCTTCGAGGGCTAATAAAACTTTTGCAATAAGTATATGAGTTCTTTATGACTAATGTGAGTCCATGGATTATACGCACTTTTACCTTTCCATGATTGCTTGCCTCTTCGGTACCGTGCATTGCCCTTTCTCACCTTGAGAGTTGGTGCAAACTTCGCCGGTGCATCCAAACCCCGTGATACGATACGCTCTATCACACATAAACCTCCTTATATCTTCCTCAAAACAGCCACCATACCTGCCTATTATGGCATTTCTATAGCTATTTCGAGATATATTGCCAGGCAACTTTCCACCGTTCTGTTTATCATGACACGCATCATCATTGTCATATTGTCTCGCATGATCATGTAGTTGACATCGTATTTATGGCAAAGGCATCATGCATAATTTTTCATACATGTCACTCTTGATTCATTGCCCATCCCGGTACACCGCCGGAGGTATTCATATAGAGTCATATCTTGTTCTAGTTTTGAGTTGTAATTCATGAGTTGTAAATAAATAGAAGTGTGATGATCATCATTATTAGAGCATTGTCCCCAAATAGAAACAAGGAAGGAAAAAAGAAAAGAAAAGGAAAGGCCAAAGAAAAAAAGAAAAAAAAGAAAGGCCAAAAAAGGCCCAAAAAGGGAAAAAAAGGAAAAGAAAAAAAATAAAAATTTAAAAGGGGGGCAATGTTACTATCCTTTTCCACACTTGTGCTTCAAAGTAGCACCATGTTCTTCATATAGAAAGTCTTTTATGTTGTCACTTTCATATACTAGTCGGAATTTTTCATTATAGAACTTGGCTTGTATATTTCTACGATGGGCTTCCTCAAAATGCCCTAAGTCTTCGTGAGCAAGCAAGTTGGATGCACACCCACTTAGTTTCTTTTGTTGAGATTTCCTACATTTATAGCTCTAGTGCATCCGTTGCATGGCAATCCCAACTCCTCATGTTGACATCAATTGATGGGCATCTCCATATCCCGTTGATTAGCCTCGTCAATGTGAGACTTTCTCCTTTTTTGTCTTCTCCACACAACCTCCATCATCATATTCTATTCCACCCATAGTGCTATATCCATGGCTCACACTCATGTATTGCGTGAGAGTTGAAAAAGGCTGAAGCGCGTTAAAAAGTATGAACCAATTGCTTGGCTGAAACCGGGGTTGTTCTTGATTGGAGTATTTTTGTGTGATGAAAATGAAACATATCCTAAATATATGATTTTGTAGGGATAAACCTTCCAATGCCATGTTATTTTGAGAAGACATGATTGCTTAGTTAGTATGCTTGAAGGATTACTATTTCTTATGTCAATATGAACTTTTATTTTGAATCATTTTGATCTGAACATTCATGCCACAATAAAGAAATTACATTGAGAATTATGCTAGGTAGCATTCCACATCAAAAATTCTGTTTTTATCATTTACCTACTTGAGGACGAGCAATAATTAAGCTTGGGGATGCTTGATACGTCTCCAACGTATCTATAATTTTTGATTGTTCCATGCTATTATATTACCCGTTTTGGATATTTATGGGCTTTACTTTACACTTTTATATCATTTTTGCGACTAACCTACTAACCGGAGGCCCAGCCTGAATTGCTGTTTTTTTTGCCTATTTCAGTGTTTTGAAGAAAAGGAATATCAAATGGAGTCCAAACGGAATGAAACCTTCGGGAGCGGTCTTTTTGGAACAAACGTCATCCAGGGGACTTGGAGTAGACGTCAAGCAACAAAGGAGGCGGCCACGAGGGTGCCCGGCGCGCCCCCCACCCTCGTGGGCCCCTCGAGCGTCCACCGGCATACTTCTTCCTACTATATATATCCACATACCCTGAAACTATCAGAAGCGACCACGAAAACCTAATTCCACAGCCGCAACCTTCTGTATCCGTGAGATCCCATCTTGGAGCCTTCGCCGGCGCTCCACCGAAGGGGGAATCAACCACGGAGGGCCTGTACATCATCTCCACGGCCCTTCTGATGAGTTGTGAGTAGTTTACCCTAGACCTTCGGGTCCATAGTTATTAGCTAGATGGATTCTTCTCTCTCTTTGAATCTCAATACAAAGTTTTCCTCGATCTTCTTGGATATCTATTCGATGTAACTCTTTTTGCGGTGTGTTTGTCGAGATCCGATGAATTGTGGGTTTATGATCAAGTTTATCTATGAGAAATAGTTGAATCTCCTCTGAATTCTATTATGTGTGATTAAGTTATCTTTGCAAGTCTCTTTGAATTTTCAGTTTGGTTTGGCCTACTAGATTGATCTTTCTTGCAATGGGAGAAGTGCTTAGCTTTGGGTTCAATCTTGCGGTGTCCTTTCCCAGTGACAGCAGGGGCAGCAAGGCACGTATTGTGCTGTTGTCATCGAGGATAAAAAGATGGGGTTTATATCACATTGCATGAGTTTAAACCTCTACATCATGTCATCTTTCTTAATGCGTTACTATGTTCTTTGTGAACTTAATACTCTAGATGCAGGTAGGAGTCGGTCGATATGTGGAGTGATAGTAGTAGATGCAGGCAGGAGTCGGTCTACTTCTCACGGACGTGCACTACAAAAAATTACACTTCCGTGATGATACGTGTTTGTCACAGTACGTCGCGTTTTCTCTCATGCATGTACATCCATGACAAATTTATGACAGAATCAAGATAGTCATACCTGTGCTCTCGTAGAAGTGTTCCATGACACTACCAAAATTATCATCACGGAAGTGTCCACTTCCATGACGATAAATCGCGTGTCACAGAAGTGCTTTCGTCAAGGGTGACCGACATGTGGCATCCACCATAACGGAACGCTGTTAAGATATAGGGTCGGGTTTTGGATCCGATAAACCGTTAACAGCCTCGACCAATGGGGATTTTCCACGTGTAAAATCATCATTGGCTAGAGGAAACACGTGTCGGCTCATCATTGGGACAAATGTCATCCACTCATTGGACAGAAGGCACCTATGATACGTCGACACGTGGCACGGCCCAACAGAGGACCATTCCTGTGAAAAGGCCGGCCCGTTTGACTTGGTCAAAAGATGGCGGGCTGGCCCATGTAAAGCCTGTTAACGGCCTGTTCGCATATAGCCCATTTATAGCCCGCTAACCCAAGGCCCGTTACGCCCTATCCGAATTAGGCCCAGTAGCGTCATCTGGGCCATCCAATATGATTCCAGGCCGTTTTAACTTCTGGCCCATGTATGGCCCATGACGTCTTTCGGCCCATATGAGGCCCTATGTAACTCTTGGCCTATTAACGGCCCGTGGTGAAACTGGCCCGTAATGAACAATGTATCACTTTACACCCATTAACGGCCCGTGGTGAAACTGGCCCGTAATGAACAGTGTATCACCTTATACCCATTAACGGCCTGTTATTCCGTTGGGCCGTTTCCAGCCCATGTTATCTTTCGGCCTTCTCAGAGCCCATTTATTCTTGGGCTCATTTTCAACATTTGTTTACTTATGGCCCGTTACTGTCATTTTCTGCTTGTGGGCCAAATTCAGCCCGTGGTTACAGTCAGCCCGTTTGTGGTCCGTTAATACATTGGGCCGTTTTCATAGCGTCATCAAATACGGCCTATTAACGATGGCCCTATGGTCGGCCATGAACGGACGATTCCAACTCTAGCCCGTTTACGGCCATAATGCGGCCTGTTGTTAGCCCATGTTTGGCCAATCGATCATACAGCCCGTATAAGGCCCATTGATGATATGGCTCGTAGAAGGCCCATTGTTTCTACGGCCCGTAGAAGGCCCATTGTTTCTACGGCCCGTAGAAGGCCCAATGTTTCTATGGCCCATAGAAGGCCTACTGTTTCTACAACTTGTAGAAGGCCCACTGTTTCTACGGCCCGTAGGAGGCCCAGTGTCACTATAGTAAATATTAGCCCATGGTTATTGTGGCCTAGTTTTAAAAAATAGGTTATTGCAGCCACTAGCAAACCGCGCAAAAAGAACTGCACTGACTACAAGCAAACAAATAAACAAGACAACAAGGAAATAAATAAGCAAGCAACTTATGCTAGGCTATCATGGCTATTACACATATTACATCCACTGGGCATCAAAGTTCACCACCAGTGCAAATATAGGGAACAAAGCAGCATATAAACGCCGCAGCAAAACAAGTCCAGAACTGAAACCACTTCAGAAGAGTTCAAGAAACAATATCCTGGGTACCCATAATGCTGGCAAGATGCTTAGCAAGCTTATTAACTTTCTCTTGTTTGGCGCTTAAATCCTCCAGCGCTTGCTGTTGCACAAGAAAGTACGCATCTGAATTCTGCAGGGACTTCCTCAGTCCTTCGGCTTCTTGCCGCAGCACAGCTGACTGATGCCTTTCGGCTTGTAGCTGAGACTAAAGAAGCCGAAGTGATTCAGACAGTGAGTTTGAAGAGCTTTTGCCAGCGGTACTGGCCAGTAACTTGAACACTACATCAACGCAGGACTGTGGGGTTTTCTCACTGTCTACAAGATCGTTTTTATCACCTTTCTTGGAGACCAACAGGGTTGTCCCACTATCTTGAGCCTTATCTGCATTACTTTCTCTACCATTGCATAGTGGGGTGCTCTTGTCCAATATTCTGTTTGCATATTACAAGAGAAACAAGCAGACACATCACAGGTTTAGCTTGTAGTATACGAAACTCATTTTGGTAAACCGGTTCAGTAGTAAGGTGGACAGGAAACATCATGAAACAAACATATATCTATGTACTATGGTCACTGTATTGTCCATATCATTCTAGTTTATGTTCCCTAATCAAGATAGAGACACAGTTCAACTCATATATTTTTAAGACACAGCAGCATAGACAGAATATAAGTGTGAGAAACTACACAGCATTGGCAGCACTTGTAATGTGCATCACATGAGAACATAACTGTTTATAGAACTTAAACTGAAATCAACATAGAGCAAGAAGTTAGAACATCAATCCAGTTAAAGAAATAGGTTTAAAACATACCTGTTGCACCATTGGAGTTTCAATTGGATCCTTCAAATTCGAAAGTAGTTGGTATGAGTAAATACAGTGATGCAACAGCAAGGGAGTATGGACCATAGCTACGGAATCTGACCTGAGAACAGTTGCTCTTCTGCTTTAAACATGGAGTTTGGGTTAGCTGTGGTGGTCTTCGGGCTTTGGGCACTGGAGTAGCTTTACAAACTGCTCGTGTGGGGGTACTCTGTGGTGTACATGGTGCTTTGTCAAGTATAAGTGGGTTACTATCCGCTGGGGTTGCGGTTAGATGGGTTGTAGCTGGTTCTCTGCCCAATGGTGTAAGTGTGCAATCTCGAAGAGTCTCGATTATTTGTGGTGGGGCTAGTTTGTGGGCCAGTACAACCATGGTTCTATTTGCATCGACAGGTAGCACTGTCTTTTGTGAAGAACGGGTTTTTGCTCCCTTAGATACTGCCATCACCCCCTCCAATTCAAATGGCTGATAAACAAGAAAAGAAATTGAACATACAGACATTGTATGATAGACAGACGTGGTAATTCACATATATGTTGTCTAACCAAATAGGACAGCATGACACAATTTCACATATATGATGCCTAACTAAATAGGATAGCATGACACAGTTTCAGATATATGATGGATAACTTAACATGATATAATGGCATAATTCAACATTTGATGAGTACCTAAACAGGATGACATGACAAAACTATATGATGTCTTTCTAAAATAGGCTGGGATGAAATAATTCACATACATGTTGTCTAAGTATATAGGATGGCATGATATAATTGACATAATTGATTCATATACTAAGCAGCTGGCACTCGCATGTATGATCTCTAAACTAAGAAGATAGAATTCAATATTGTGCATATGATGTCTAAACTAAGCAATGCAACACACCATATGCATCACATGAGAAATATAAACATTGCAACTTAAAGCATACTCCTCAGGTGGGATATAGGACTGGTCATCTGTCTCCGAATCCTCCTCTGAGAAGCACCCTGTAACCATCGAGATATATGCTTCAACAGGTACCATTGCCTTCTCTGAAGACAAATTTTTCACTCTAGATTTTTCCATAACCGGCTCAAATGGCTGATACACATGAAGAGTAGTTCAATATACACAAATTGTCGACAAATGGAATACATAATGAAAAATAATAATGGCATGAGATAATTCACATATATGATGCCTAGCTCCATGGCGGTGCATAATTCACATATATGATAACTGGCTGAAAAACATGGCATTGCATAATTCACATATCTGATATGCATGATATGAGCAAAGACACCATATGCATGATATGAGCAATATAACCCAGCCAAGTTAGAGCATGCACCTCGGGGGGGGGGGATACGACTGGTCATCTCTCTCTGAATCCTCCTCTGAGGAGATATCTGTAACCAGCAAGAAATCTGCATCGACAGGTAGCACCGACTGCTCAGAAGACCTTGTTTTCACTTTAGATTTCCCCATGACCGACTCAAATGGCTGATGCACAGGAAGAGTAGATGAATGTATAAACATTGTTGACAAATGGAATACATTATGGAAAAAATATGGCACGATACAATTCACATATACGATGACTGGCTAAACAGGATGGCATTGCATGATTCACGTATATGATGCCTGGCTAAAGAAGATGTCATTGCATAATTCCCATATACTCCCTCCGTTCCTAAATATTTGTCTTTTTAGAGATTTCAAATGGACTACCACATACGGAAGTATATAGACATATTTTAGAGTGTAGATTCACTCATTTTGTTCTGTATGTAGTCACTTGTTGAAATCTCTAAAAAGACAAATATTTAGGAATGGCGGGAGTATGATATAGAAACCAAACAGGTGGCATTCACACAAAGCAAATCTAAACTAAGTTGATGACATATAAGATGTATAAAGTAAGCAATGCAAGGCGCCATATGCATGATATGACCAACATCAGCATGCCAGGTTAGAGCAAACACCTCAGGTGGTAAACAGGTGTGGTCAGCTCCTTATGAATCTCCATCTGAACAGTTATCTTCCTCTGGAATACAATCTGGAAATGCAAGAGGGGCGCGGCACTTCGCCCACCATGGAGCGGCGTCTGCATGACATTATATTCGCATGCAATGGTCTTCTCTTTTTTTCTGCATGTTCAGTATGATTGTGTACAATATCTGACATGCATAATAAAAAATAGTTAAATTTTGTAAGGCCTAAGAGGTGCATGCAAAAATCAAGACTGATGGTAGCAAATGAGTGGATGGATCCAAAACTAATGATAGCAGGTAGATTATAGCTTCAGTTTAAAAAGATATACAATGGATCATCTATTGTTTGTTTCCCACCCAACATGAACCACATAGAAGACCCCAGATGAACCAGATAGTAGACAGATACTATTCGTTGCTAGTTCGATATGAGACCCATGGGCAATTCAAAACTCAAGATTGTACGATAAAGTAGCAGGTAATAATAACCGATGTATAATGTAAGCAAACACGAAAGACTGCGACCTCTCTTCCGGAACTGTGTAGTCCTCAGATTCATCTGCTCAGTCGATGATGGTAATGCAGTTGGCGTGGCTGCCGGCAATGGGAAGATGATCTGAGGCAGCGAAAGAAAGTCTATAGGGAGGATCTCTGTTGCAGTGAACGCTTCTGTCGATGGTGCACCTCAGGTGGGGTGGATGACAGCACGGCAGGAGCAGGACATAACACATAGAGTTTTCTTTGACGCCTATCTGAAAATGAAGTAAATCTGTAAGGGCTCCTTAGAATTGGAGGATTCTATAAACACAGGGACAGGAAAAACACAGGAATAGGATAGGAATGCGCGTGCAAAATAGAGTACTTGGAAACATAGGATTTCAGTGAACCTGGGTGTTTGGCTCACATGAATTGGAAGAACAGAGGAATCAAGAAACAAAGTGATGAGACGAGTGTACAACCTCTTTGACATAGCCTTGTGGACCTCAGCATCATTGGGTTGGACATGGAGGATGGTGATGATGCTGGTGTGACTGTCGGAGGTGGGGAAGAAGATCTGAGGCCTCTGGAAACTGCACCGAGGGTACTGCTCCGCTGTGATGGACGGTTCCATTGTTGGAGCAGCTCCGCTAAGGTGTACGGCGACGAGGCTGAAGAATGACAAGACAGACAACGTCAATCTGAAGTGGGACCCTAATATCATCTACAATAGATGATGTAAAATACATCACCAAAAAGTGCTAGATGTAAAACGCATCAGCGGCGCCACGGCCGCTCCGACAGATGTTGTAAGTACTGTTCACTTTGAACTTAACTGAAGAAAATGAACTTCACAGTCGAAACTGAATTTTACTGTCGAAACTGATTGAACTAGTAACAGAGCATTGCAATAGATTTTTAGGGCGTTCGAGCACTAGTAGCCGAGGAAGCAACGACATGGGGGAGAGACGTCGTGGATGATGTGGCCGGCGACGGCGCCGTCGATGGAGACCCGCCATGTCTGCTCGGTATCGAGCACCGGCAGCCCCGTGAGATCGAATAAAAGATAAAATGCAGCAATGAGTGCAGAACCTCCTTGGTGGCGCCGAGTTGGCCTCGGCTACATCGGAGGAATTGGTGAGGGTGCTGCGGTTCCGGTGGGGCAGGTCAAGACAGTGCTGTGGGGATTGAGGTGGCGCGATAGACAAGGCAAACGTCGGGGTAGTTCCTTGGAGGTGGAGGACAGAGCGACTGATCCGCCGGGACGACGAGATCGACAACGGATCCTCATCCGGTGCAGTGGATGAGGGACGGCGAGCTGTTGCGATGGATGATGTAGTCGGGGAAGAGTCTCCGGCTGGGCGGCAGTCGGGAGGCCGACGGAGGATCGTGGGGTTTCGCGGCTTTTAGCGGCCTCGGTGTATGAATGGGGGAGGGGGGCGACGGGGGAGCGGGAGCCAAGCTTAGGGACGCGCTTGTCCGAAATGTAGGGTAAGTTACCAGTGTACCCCCACCGATTTTGACACCGCGACGTGGAGCTTCCTTTCTGGCTGAGGGGTAGAAGGGGGATTTCGCGTGTATGGGCTGCGGGAGCAATTTTGGATGAGGAGGGAGTTCTCGCGCGCGTCCAAATTTCGGGATAACAAGGCGCGGCGCGGGTTGAAGAAGCGGGAGTTTCAAAGCAGGTGAAACAAAAGATACTCGAGCTTGAAAATTTTGGGATAACAAGGTGCGGATTCCTTGTTCGGCAGAACAAACTTAACGTGTAAATAAAAACAATTCATACAATACACAAGAGAGTCATGTCCCCTTTTACCATATTTCTATAGATGCCATTGAAAAAACTACAAGAAAAATGTAAAAAAAATCGGGAGGACAAGATTACCCTGCACAGTACCAAATCGATTTGTACTTCCCTCCACAACAACAAAAAACAAATCAATTCTCACCAAACAAAGAGTAATGTCCCTTTTTATATGATTACAGATGCCATGATCTCAATTTTCAATTTTTTAATCCACGTTATGTTGAATTCGAATATATCGTTAGGTGACCTTGCGGTTTATAATTGATGTAGTCGTACATTTTGTTCTTCCCTCATATATGAACATTTTAATCCACCATGTGAACATATATATTTTCATCTACCATATGGACTAAATTTGAATCAATTTTCCTTATTTGAATATGATTGTTGTCAAGTTATACAATAATTTAAATATTATCTTGATAACAAAAAACATGCATATAGCAGTAATCATATTTCACTATGAACTACATGTACCATACGCTCACCAATTCAAATATTTGTATCCATTTTATGTTGAATTCAAATCATAGTACATTATCGGTCTAGGTAGCGGGATGTTCGGGATAATCTAAACCCTGTTTTCATATGGATAATTTTTTGCTGAATTGGGACAAGTTTTGGTATAAGTTTCTTGCAAAACCGGAGATTCTCTCAACAAGCCTCCTGGTTCTGAGAGGGAACGTGTCACGTTTGTGTGCGAAATGATATACGCTGCCTCCCCCTGATTTTCTTTACAGAGGCAACATAGAACTATATGAGCGTCCTGTTAAATTTTGGAATTATTTCGGGTTTGTTTTGCCTTTTTATACATTTAATTGAGTTTCTGGACTTTTAAAGTGCATAATCTAAATATGAACTGCATGCACATGCTCCGGCGCACCAAAGTTAGTTGAAAAATCACATGTGTGTCCTTGGTTAAATTTCTAGGTCCCATGGAAGAAATGAGAATGAAATTCAAACATCTGGGCGTCGTGACTCGGCCGAGAACAACAAGAAACTTAGATTTTAAATTTATGTAAATCCAAAACTCGTCTGGAAATCAAGAAACTTTGGCATGGTGCCATGTCATGGCACTAACATGTTGTGGTAAAAAATTGGGCCGATTTGGAAGCTCGTTGTTCTAAGAGGGAATGTGCCAGCTTTGAGTGTGAAATGATATACGCTGCCCCCCACCCTTGAGTTTCTTAACAAAGGCAACATAGAACTACATGAGTACCCTATTAAATTTTGGAATTATTCCTGGTTCGTTTGTCATTTTTTATACATTAATTGAGTTTCTGGTCATTTAATGTGCATAAGTCAAATTTGAACTACAAGCACATGCTCTCATGCACCAATGTTGGTTGAGAATCACATGTGTGTCCTCGGGTTAATTTCTAGGTCCCATGCAAGAAATGAGAATAAAATTCAAACATCTGGGCATCATGGCTCAGCCAAGAAGATTGAGAAACTTAGTTTTTAAATTCTTGTAAGTCCAAAACACGTCTGAAAATCATGAAACTTGGCATGGGTGTCATGTCATGGTACTACCATGCTATGGTAAAAGAATTGGCCGATTAGGAATAGATTTTGGTATAAGCTTCTTGCAAACCGAATCTTCTCTCAAGAAGGCTCATGGTTCTGAGAGGGAACGTGCCACTTTGAGTGCCAAACGATATACATTGTCCCCCTTGAGTTTATTTACAAAGGCAACATAGAACTACATGAGTGGCCTGTTAAATTTTGGAAATCATTCCAGCTTCGTTTGGCCTTTTTTACACATTAATTGAGTTTTTGGTCATTTAATGTGCATAATTCAAATTTGAACTACAAGCACATGCTCCCATGCACCAAAGTTGGTTGAAAAATCACATTTGTGTCCTTGAGTGAATTTCTAGGTCCCATGCAAAAAATGAGAATAAAATTCAAGCATCTGGGCATCGTGGCTCGGTCTAGAACATTGAGAAACTTGGTTTTAAAATCATGATACTTGGCATGGTGACATGTCATGGTAGTACCATGCGGTGGTAAAAAAATTTGGCCGAATAGGAACAAATTTGGGTATAAGCTTCTTGCAAATCGGAGCTTCCCTCAAGAAGGCTCATGGTTCTGAGAGGGAATGTGTCACCTTTGTGTGCATAATTCAAATTTGAAATACAAGCACATGTTCCAGTGCACCAAAGTTGGTTGAAAAATCACATGTGTGTCCTCGGGTGAATTTCTAGATTCCATGCAAGAAATGGGAATGAAATTCAAAATTCTGGGCGTCGTGGCTGGGCTGGAAACATTGAGAAACTTAGTTTTTTAATTACTGTAAATCCAAAACACACATGAAAATAATGAAATTTGGCTTGGTGCCATGTCCGATTTGCGAAGGCGCACACATTAACAATCAACAAAGTCATTTTGGAACAAGTTCTGTCACGTTACAATCGGAAACACAAGTATTATTGAAACTGTGGGTGTTCTATTTACTACCATTTACGTGTCGCCACGCGTCCCCATTTTTTATTAGTTAGGAGGCGCCATGCAGGGTAGCTATTTGAGTACGAGAGGCGTGCGATCAGACCCACGTGCATGCTTATCAGGTGGAGAGCCCTTTGACCTCCATCTACCGTCTACCTCTCTCCCAAGGTCTCCATTAATGGCGCCTGAGCCTTTGATTAATGGCGTGGCTATGTCCCACTCGACTGAGATTTTAGAGAGAAAAAAAGAAAATCTGAAAGCACGGATCTTGATGTAAGATCCGACGGACCTATATACCATCTTTTGTAACTTATAGCAAGACTGATGAATATATAAGTACGATTAATTGTCTTACATAATTAGAAAGATAATTAAAAAAGCCACATGCAGCTACGCCCGTAATACACAAGGGCAAAAGAAGAAGGAAGCCAATGATCTGGCTCGCTGATCTCTACTTTCCTGATGCGTTGCTGCAGGCCACGGGAACTAGTCTCCGCGGCGAGCGGGGATGAGCTCTTTCGTGTCCTCAAGACGCTGCTTGAGAACATCCACGGATTCCTCAACTAGCCTTTGGCGCTCGATGCGGAGCATGTCATTCTCGTCCATAAGTTTCTTGATGATGACGCCGGTCCTCTTCAACAAGGCACTGGTCTCCTCCTGCTGGTCTGCACTTCGGACGATCTTCACCCTCAGCAGGTCGCGCTCAGCCCGGAGCCTTTCATTGCCCTCCCTTAGTTGCCGGATGACGCCGGTATCCTGTTCAAATGAGGCTTTCATATTGTCCTGCAACCTCACCCAGCCGGAGATCTGATTCATCTGGCTATGGACGATCGCATGCATGCGCCTGTAACAGTCGTCACCTGCCCGCGAGAAATTTTCCCAGGCCGCCGCGGCGCGGTGGGACATCTCTGCTGCATTCGCGGCGCGGCGGGACATCTCTGCTGCTTCCGCGGCGCGGCTGGACCAGTCTGCTGCATCGAAGGTGCGGCGGGACCTCCGTGCTGCTTCAGCGGCGCGGCAAGACCTCTGTGCTGCTACTTTCGGGCGGCGGGACATGTCGGCTGCTTTCGCAGCGAGGCAGGACATCTCTCGTGTCCATACTCGCCTCTCCTTGGTGGCAATCTCTCGACGCATAACTCACGCTGGCCATGGCAGACGCAAGGGAAGGATGTTGAATGACTTGTTTGTTTTTGTGGATGAGGAGTTGAGGAGGAATGTGTAGTCATGCTAGAATACTAGTATTTATAACCGAGTACTAATACGCTCCTAAGTGGGAAACTGTTTAGGTTGTGATCGGTGTGAACAGGTTTGCAATTCAATATAGCATTGAGTAATTTGGATTGTGACAAGACGCAAGCTCAAAATTTTTGGACGGTTCTAGTTGTGGAGTGCGGCACTATTCCCGGATAGCGTTACGTGGGCACGTGCTCTTAGTCGTGGTGTATTTTTTCTACTGTGTACGTGCAATAACTGGCACCGTCGTAAACATTTCTTACGGTTAATGGCGCGTTAGACAAGAATAGCTGCGTGGCGAGCTATAGGCTAGTCTTTTTTTAGACGCATTAAACCTATCTCTAGGGACTTCTCGCACGCACCATCGTGCCACCCACAAAAACTTGTACTCTGAGTTTATTACGTTATACAAGAAGAGAAGAGGTGCACGCACGCACTTGTCCTCTCACACATGCATTTGTTTTTTCTCGAAAAGGAAGATGATGACCCCCGGCTTCTGCATCTGGGAGTCACACACGCATCTGTAGCTACGAATTGTAGTGTTTTCAACCATCCGACTGGCTCTATCATGGATGCACCTATATACTAAAACATGTCTAGATATATCTATATTTTGACAAATGGAAGGCATGTATTGTGGAACGGAGGGAGTGCTTGTCATCAAAATGGATAAAAAGGGACGTATCTAAAACTAAAATACGTCTACATGCATCTCCTTTTATCTAGTACTTCTTACCCAAAGGAACTTTATATCCAACAGACACAAAATATCCGTTCGACTATTGGAAATTACTGATCTGATGTCGAAGTAATTGCTGGATCGCCACCAAAATCCACCATTTCTTAAGCTAAAGTAGACCAAGGTAATCCATATATTAGCATATTACTAAGATAAACAGAAGGCACTGTAGAAACATTTAGGAGGTGAGCTTGTCAATCTAAATGTGGAGGGACACCCGCTTAGCCCCGAACAGCAGCTTGGGCGGAACTATGAAGAAGGTCAGCTGCTGCACGTCGACGTCGTCGGGATCCTTGCTGCTTGTCACCTCCATTTCCACCTTGACGGCGTCGATCATGCCTTTGGGCTCCCCCGGCGGGGCGTTCGCCCATAGCTTGGCCATGTAGTGCAGCAGTGGGGACACCCCAGCTCTGATGCAGACCACCGACATGGCAATAGCCGCGCCGATGTCGAGCATGCCGTCGACCAAGAAAAATGCGCGGCCGTCCTCCTCCGCGAATAGCAAGAGCCATGGCTCCGATAGTGGCACCTGCAGCTGGAGCACCTTGCCGTACTGGATCCTGTGCACCGGCATAGGATGCATGTTGCTGACGTGGTGGTAGAGCGCTGATGGCGGGCCTTCGTAGCCGCACACAGGAACGGTGCATTTGCAGGGCGCGAGCGGACACATGCTCTGGTGATCAGTGAGCTTGTGGTAAATGACATAGAGCCCACAGCCTTCATGCGGGCACACCACCCTCAGTGACGAATTGAGGGCTTCCACCGCCGTGCTCCACTCGTCAAAGCCACTGCCGCACTCGCACTTCTGGCATTGCCGCTGGTTCCTAGGGCGCTCGACGCGGCAGTCCGCGCAAGCCAGGTGCCCTCCCTTGCACTGCAGAAATCAATCGAACAACACATCAATCAAGAAACCTGCACCTTGCTCAATCAGCCGAACGGACGAGGTGCATTCAAACCTTATACACTGGAGGCGTCAAGGGGCGGAGGCACAAGGTGCAGTGGAGCACGGTGAGGTCCATGGAGACCTTAGTGAGCTGCCTCGTCGGTTCTTGTTCCGTCCGCATGATCTCGCCCTCCTCGTGCACAACCATCTCTCGCTTGGGCCGGGCCATTACAAAGCTTTACCGTCACATATTTTATACTCTGCGCATAACTGTCCTCCCGCATACCAAGGAAGGTAGTAGTTTGAGTTTTCTAGACAAATTTGCCCCCACACATGAGTAAGCTGCATAAATATCGACAGTATATGCGCATGCAATGGTTGGCTGGTCCTCCTTCCTTTTCGCTTGAGTTGGCTTCCCCAGGCGGTCAAGCCGTATCCGGCGCTGCATGCATTTGCCTGTAGCCACTTTCTGCTTTGGAAACTGGCGCGATTAATGGGGGCAGAACTAATCGAGCGGGGGCACAGATGGAAACCAACGCGGACGCGCAGACTAATCTGAGAAAAACAAGAAAAAGTTATACGCAAAGTAAAAGAAATCAGAGGGAGTACTACTTCAAGGTGCATTAAATCAACACATGCGAGTATCAAAAGGAGAGTCACGGCATGCATGCATGCGTTGTAATTAATGCATCGGTAACCGCAAATTATTGAAATATATCGAGTGCAGTGCTTTGATGTGTCGCGTCAACTCGTACATCAACGAGAAGTTTGATTATCCTCTCCCTCGCGGACTTAACTGCACCTGCCTTTGGCTGTATGACTGGTTGGCCACCGACCTATTGGGCCCACATGTCATACACGCAAAGGCAGGAGTGTCCCTCCCTCGCCCATGACCATGGTGGCTGGCAAGACTAGGAGAAGCTTTTGCTACACGCTCTCCCTCGCGCACGCGGTGGACATGAAGCAGTTCTATCGGTGTCAGATGGCCAGAAGCATACTGTAGTACTCCTCCAGTGCAGTAGTACTCCATCATTGTTCGACTTCTCGAAGAGGCGAAGAGCCAAGCGTAGCCTGGACGCTCGTGTGGCAGTTTCATGTGTAGAGTAGTATAGGATAGCGTGTATCGTGCCTATAAGCTTAAAATCGTTCGGGTCGGCTCCATGCTATGTGGCCGTCTTGAAGTTTTTAAAGAAAATTAAAATAGTCTTCTGGCCCTACCTGTCACCCTGGTGATTGTAGTTTGCACGCTCATCTGGTCAAGACAGGAATATATATTTTAATTTGTTTTTTTAGAAAAGGGGGGACTCCCGGGCCTCTGCATCAGAACGATGCATACGGCCACATATATTTTAATTTGTGGTGGGTAAATGTTAGAGGTTGCAACAAATATATTGTACACTGCGGGTCTTTTAGCCAAGTTTAGAGGCAAGCATGTGGGCCAGTGCTATGATGTGTCGCGTCAACTCGTACAACGAGGAGAAGCTTGATTTTACTACACGCCTTCTCCCTCGCCCATGCGCGCGGTTGCTCGCAAAAGAGGATAGGCTTTTGCTTAGTAGTAGTATACATCTGCAACAAGCTATTTGTCCCGCTTGCGGTGGACGGACATGCAGCACTGGATTCGACACTGTAGAAGCAGTAGTAGTAACATGATTGTTCGTATTCTCGAAGAGGCGAAGAGCCAAGCGCAAACCGAACGTTGCATGAGACAAAATTGCTACTACAACTACTTTCTACTATAGCCCTGTAAACCAGAAAGGAGTATTTGCCCTTCTAGATATTTCAACAAGTGACTAGACTACACCGAGACGGAGTACATATGGAGAAAAATGAGTGAATCTGCACCGTAAATAAATACGTACTACTACCTCCATCTCAGTTTACAAGTCCTACGCGTATACCTAGGTTGCCAATTTTATCACCCTAATATAAACTATATAACACAAAAATTATACCTTTTGAAAATAGAACATCTGAAGTTTGTATTGGTATATTTTTGGTAATATATGACTTGTATTAGGTTGGTTAAATTGATGACCTAGGGGTACGCGCACGCCCTGTAAACTGAGAGAGAGGGAGTAGTTCTATCGTTTTCCTCTCCGAGGTGCACAATATTGAGTATACTGACTAGTCTCTTTTTGACACACATTTACGTTTTTTTGACAGAGTACAGACGCAAGCGGTCATATACACGTGCATACACTCACCCCTATGAACGCACACACGCATGGCACTATCATCTTAAAATTTATGAAATCACCATAGGCACCTCGTCGTCGACGGGTCCATAGGTGCTTGAATGCCAAGGAGGGAGAGGGTAGCGGTTCCCGAGACGTTGAACGGTCAATGATGCATGCTCAATTACATGCAGAGGGAATAAATTGGAGAAGCGGAATAGAGCCAGCATGATGTGAATGCAATAGAGTTTGGACTCTAATATAGTAAAGGCGCCCCACCACTCCAATCCATCTACTCCCAAGTCTCCGCGCAACACTGCTCACTCCAATCCAAGACCAAGTGACCAGAAGCCACAAGCACCTATGGAGGCGATGGACGGGAGCGGCAGTCGGCTGTGCCAAATCATCCAAGGCACCGGCCTGCGGCCCCGAACCGCGCAACATTTCCAGACGGTGTTGGCGACCTCAGGCATCGTAGCCCTCTCCGACGCCGGCTTCACCTCTCACATGGATGGCATGATGGTCAACTCCATCCGCAAGTTCACCGATGTCAAGAAGCTCGCGGACGACCTTGCCATACTGCTCCAGCCCGCGCACTCAGGCTCCTCATTTCCTGCCTCCCTCATCGGCCTCCATGGTGACGAACTCTTTCAAGCCCTGGTGGCCCTGCAGGTGCCGGAGGTTGCGACGAAGAAGTGTGGCAAGATTTGGCAAGAAGTTGAATCTATGACATGTGGACCATGTAACTAGAAAAGTATGGCAAGCCACAAGTGTGACAATGAACCAAACACATGCCTAAGATATTGTGGCATGGTTAAGCTTAGGCGTGGCAACCTTAGGCTGCAAACCAAATAGGCCCTTCATGAAACAAATAATGAGCTAACTAATCATGGAAGTCATTCACGATAGGTAGGGAGCCCGGAGCCCCTCACGCACCGAGGGAGGAGCTCGCCATCGTCGCTCTGGAGGAAGGCTCTGTAGAGCCCAAGCCCCGGGAACCCCTTCGACGCCAACCCTTGCGAGTTGATGTCGACACCGGCATGGGTAGCAGGGACGCTTGCCGCCGACTGGGAACTTAATCTTCGGGCCTCTGGAAATAATGCAAGCTTGTAACTAAAGTACCTAGAAAGGTGAACTGAATCTTTGGCCCTATAGAAATAATGCAAGCCTGAAACTGAAATACCTAGAAAGGTGAACTGAATCTTTGGGCCTCTAGAAATAATGCAAGCCTGAAAGTGAAATACCTAGAAAGGTGAACTGAATCTTTGGGCCGCTAGAAATAATGCAAGCGTGAAACATAAATACCTAGAAAGATGAACTGAATCTTTGGGCCTCTAGAAATAATGCAAGCCTAAAATTGAAATACCTACAAAGCTGAACTGAATCTTTGGGCCTCTAGAAATAATGCAAGCCTGAAATTGAAATACCTAGAAAGGTGACCTGAATCTTTGGGGCTCTAGAAATAATGCAAGCCT
>NC_041389.1:609317379-609349473 GCF_002162155.2 Triticum dicoccoides
CTGAAACTGAAATACCTAGAAAGGTGAACTGAATCTTTGGGCCTCTAGAAATAATGCAAGCCTGGAAGTGAAGTACCAAGAAAGGTGAACTGAATCTTTCGGCCTCTAGAAATAATGCAAGCCTGAAACTGAAATACCTAGAAAGGTGAACTGAATCTTTGGGCCTCTAGAAATAATGCAAGCCTAAAATTGAAATACCTAGAAAGGTGAACTGAATCTTTGGGCCTCTAGAAATAATGCAAGCCTGAAATTGAAATACCTAGAAAGGTGACCTGAATCTTTGGGCCTCTAGAAAGATTTATTACCTCCTCAAGCAGCATCAAACAATTCCATGCGTGCACCACAAATCTATACCAAGTTTGATCAGGATCTACTTTTCCAAATCAGAATTAGCGCTAGAGCAAGCAAGATCAATGATATGGCCGTGAGATAGAGAAAGAATGAACAAACTCACCCCTCTCGCAACCTCCCTGGTAGATGCGCCACCGCCGCGCACGAGAGAGGGAGAAAAATGACTGGTGAATGGGGAGCGGGGCGACCTTCAAAGGCCAGAGGGAGAGGGTGGCCGGAGTAGGGCGGCGGAGGACGGAAGGAGAGGGCGGTCGGAGGAGAGAGAGGGTGAGTGGCGCCTGGGCGGGCGTCCCTATGGGGAACAGAGAGGAGTCGTGCGAGAGGGGGGGAGCGGTCTAGTGTGGGCAGGGGAGATTTTTTTAGTTCTCTTTTAGTGGGCCTGAGGATAACTAACACAATTAGAACCTCTCCATCGGGCCAGTTTTTTTAGCTGGGTTAGAGCAAACTTGCTCAAACTAACCCCTCTTGTTTCGATAATTTGAGGTTATTTCAACCCAAACTAGCTCTAACTCAGGGATACAAACAAAGAGGAGTGTTACTATACATGCTACAGTGTGGACCGTAGCACATTGTTTTTTATGGCCATATCACCACATTATTTTCTACTGCTGGCTCACTGGGCTACCGTGGTTCGCACAGCTGGTTCACTGGGCTGTCGTGGTTCACACTCCTCCAACCTGAGTAGTACATAGTATAGTACTAGTATATACCGCATCATTCTTTGCTCCTTCTTACTACTCAGACATGTGGGAGAGCCAGCATCCGGGTCGACGTGTCATGCACCAGATTAGAGCACGGAACGGAAGGGGGGCATCACCCTGGTCAGAGCGCCAGTAATTCATGACTATAGTGAGTGGTCATATCACAAGTCTTACCAGCAGTAACGCACCATCAAATTGCACAGCCCCACTCGCTCACCCTCCTCGCCTCTTTGACAAACAGCCTACCTGAAAAATGTCGCACGTACTGCCCGAGAAAAGCCCCGTCCTCAACTTTTAACTATGCGAAAATAGTTCGACCTTGTTCTCTCTATATAAATACAGTACTTATTGTATGTTTATTCACCTGTGGGGTTGTTCAATGAATGGAGGGGTGGGGAGCACAAGTGAACAATATTGTAGTACTAGTAGTAGTAAGTAGGAGTTATACAGTAGTCACCTTAAATAGAGAGTTTCTTTTCTTTAAAGCCACGTACACAAATTGAAACGCTTGTTGTGGAGAGAAAAAAGATAATCACTTCACTATATATGGACACAGGGGCCTGAGCGCTTGCTTTACTAGGGTTGCTCTCTTCATTATCTCATCCTCTCCAGATATAAACAAGACAGCGGTAGCAACATTTTCTCTCTGCTAACCGCTGGTCACAGATCCGGCCGGATCCCTTCGGCCGATGTGTGTAGAGGACTAAAATGTGCATTGTTCATGCGGTCATCACCGCCGAGGGAGGAAACCCATAGCTGCCGGAGGGGCCCGATCGTCTGCCCATGTCGTTCTCTCCGACACAGTGCCGGCTCGGGAGGTCCTCCGACCCTTCTTCCTCCCTGCCGTTTTGTCCGCAGATCCGACCTACCGCCGCCGACATCCCGGCGACCCTCAGGTATCAGTTCTTTGAAAGCGGCCTTGCTCTACCACCCCAGCTCTCCACGTCTCTGCATGTGCATCTTTTTCTACTCCCATCAGCTCTTCCAAAGCCACCTAAAATTTTAGTATTATTAGAGGTAAAGTGTTGGGGAACATTGAAGAAAATTAAAAAATTTCCTACGGTTTCACCAAGATCCATCTATGAGTTCATCTAAGCAACGAGTGATAGGAGAGGGAAGCATCTACATACCACTTGTAGATCGCGTGCGGAAGCGTTCAAGGGAACGGGGATGATGGAGTCGTACTCGCCGTGATCCAAATCACCGATGACCAAGTGCTGAACGGACAGCACCTCCGCGTTTAACACACGTACGAAGCGGACGACGTCTCCTCCTTCTTGATCCAGCAAGGGGAAGGAGAGGTTGAGGAAGAAGGCTCCAGCAGCAGCACGACAGCGAGATGATGGTGGAGAGGCAGTACTCCGACAGGGCTTCGCCAAGCACTCAATGGAGGAGGAGAGGTGTTGGGGAGGGGAGGGGCTGCGCCTTGGATCAGGTGTTCAGCCCTCCCCTTGCCCCTCTATTTATAGGGGAAGGGGGAAGGGGGCCGACCCCCTCTAGATGAGATCTAGAGGGGGGGCGGCGGCCAGGGAGGGGGGCTTGCCCCCCAAGCAAGGGGGGCGCCTCCACTAGGGTTCCCCAACTACTAGTGAAAAGGCTAGCAGCAGCGCGGGTTTTAGGTGTATCAGTAGCGCGGGGTGGGGCGCTACTAATAAGGCGCTACAACTAATGTATAGCAGAAGCGCGTTGCCACCGGCGCTACTGCTACACAAGTGTAGCAGCAGCGCGGTTACTGGGAGCATGCTACTGCTAGTAGCTCTAGCGCCCTTTGCAGCAACGCGCTACTGCTATAGAGGCGCTGCTGCTAACTTCTATACACTCGCTACTGCTAATTTAACAGGTTTTTTGTTTTTTTGGGCATATTTGTTTTGTATTTGAACAGGCTGTATAGAAGAATCTTTAGCACATAGAAATGTCATCATGATACACATACAAATGCCTGCGAGACCACAAATATAATCATAGCATATACATACAAATAGTCTCATCATAATCATCATCCAACACAAAGTGGTCTCTCGTCATTATCTCGAAAATAGTGATACAAGTCCTTGATTACTTGCAAATACATCGTCATCCATCTAAACAATGGTATACGCGAAAAGAGCTATCACTTTGAGTAAATGAGTTCGTATCCCTCTCTCGCATTAGCGTGAACCTAAACTAACTACTGCCTGTCGCTCGGAAACCGGAAACTGGCAACACCTGGGCCTGACACTCCGGCCACTGACGGAAAATTTCGGCATGACCTTTGCTAAAAAGTGGACAAATCGAGAACCTGAAATTTGCCGGAACATAAATGAATCAACATTCCGGCAAAACATAGGCCACTCGGCATCATTCCCTGGAAACAACAAAGCCACTTGGGCACAATCGAACAACTTCAATGAAAAGATATAACATGACCACTTCAATGAAAAGATATAATCACCAATAAAAGTATAGGAAGGGATCATATTTAAAATAAAATCTGCCTAAATTCTTTTCCTTCACTAAACACTTCTCTGCCTAGGACAAAACCCAAATTATGTTGATCTAGCTATTCCTCTCTCTCACACAAACACACATTATTATCTCTAACCCTTCTCTGCCTAGGACAGAACCCAATTAAATTGCAAAGGAACTCCATTTCTCTAACCCTTCTGACCTAATGCTCTAAAATAAAATTTTCCTCTAACCTAGCCAACCTACTTAACCTAGCTTGTTAATCCAACAAACCTAATTAACCTACCTATTTAACCTAGTTAGTTAATCTAGTTTACCTACATAATTAACCTAATTAAACTAGTTAACGCAGCTAGTTCTCTGTCAAAGTCCTAAATAAAGTTTTGCACTAATTAACCTAGATAATTAACCTAATTAAACTAGTTAACCTGACTAGTACTAGTTCTTTGTCAAAGCCCTAACTAATTTTTGCACTAACCTAGATAATTAACCTCATTAAACTAGTTAACCTAACTACTTCTCTGTCAAAGCCCTAACTAAAATTTTGCCCTAACCTAGATAATTAAGCTAATTAAACTAGCTAACCTATGCATGAGAGAGAGAGGAGGGGTGGGGGCTTACAGCGGATGGCTCCGGTGGTGGCGAGGGAGGCAGTAGTGGCGAGGGAGGCAGGGGCGTCTCCGGTGACGGTGAGGGAGGCAGTTGTGGCGAGGGAGGATCCGGTGGCATCGACGGCGGCTCCGGTGGTGTTGATGAGGCCGCGCGGCTCCGTGGCGTTGGGGGCGGCTCTGGTGGCGTCGACGGCGCACGGCTCTGGTGGCGTCGACGTCGGCAGGAGACAGCGGCGAAGTGGGGCGGCGGCGAATCGGGGAGACGGCGGCGCGGAGTGGGTCGTGGGATTTGGGGAAGAAGTGGTGGCCGGGGGGAAACGGTTTTTTGGTTAAGTCAAATTTAGCGATAGCGCGTTTAGTAAAACGCGCTATAGCTAAGATAGCTATAGCGGTTTTTACAAAATGCGCTGCTGTTATAGCTATGTAATTTTCTTCGATTTTTTAATTTTCTTTTCTTTTTCTATAGCGGGGGTCTAGGACACGCGCTGCAGCTATGTTAGCTATAGCGCCTCTTACAAACACACGCTACTGCTATGCCTTCCTCCGTTTTTTCGCTCTTTCAATTATTATGCTTCACTTTTTATTTTTTTCCTTTCTCCTTTTTCTATTTCTTTCATTTTCATTTACTTTTCTATTTGTTTTTCATCTTATTTTATTTCCATTAGTAGTAGCGCTCTTCCTAGGAAATGCGCTACTACTTATGCCCTAGCGGTAGCGCGCTTCTTCCAAGCCCGCTACTGGTATGCGTATCCTATCATTCTACCAATGGGAATACTAGTAGTAGCGCTTTTGGCACTACACGCGCTCCTGCTAAGATTGTATCTGTAGTGCGGTTTTTCATCAATCACTACTGCTATCTAGCACTAGCACTCTTTTTTGACACACGCTGTTGCTAAATTTCTGTGTATAGGGTTTTCCCTAGTAGTGCCCCCCCAACCCTAGGCGCATGGGCCCAAGGGGGGGCGCCCAGCCCTCCAAGGGCTGGTTCCCTGCCCCTTGCGGCCCATGAGGCCTTCCGAGAGGGGTGGCCCCTCCTGGTGGACCCCCGGAACCCCTCCGGTGGCCCCGGTACAATACCGATATGCCCCCGAAACTTTCCGGTGTCCGTATGATAACTTCCCAAATATAAATCTTCACCTCCGGACCATTCCAGAACTCCTCGTGACGTCCGGGATCTCATCCGGGACTCCGAACAACATTCGGTAATCACATAGAAGTCTTCCTAATAACCCTAGCGTCACCGAACCATAAGTGTGTAGACCCTATGGGTTCGGGAGACATGCAGACATGACCGAGATGGCTCTCCCGTCAATAACCAACAGCGGGATCTGGATACCCATGTTGGCTCCCACATGCTCCTCGATGATCTCATCGGATGAACCACGATGTCGAGGATTCAATCAACCCCGTATACAATTCCCTTTGTCAACCAGTACATTACATGCCCGAGACTCGATCGTCGGTATCCCAATACCTCGTTCAGTCTCATTACCGGCAAGTCACTTTACTCATACCGTAATGCATGATCCCATGACCAAACACTTGGTCACTTTGAGCTCATTATGATGATGCATTACCGAGTGGGCCCAGAGATACCTCTCCGTCATACGGAGTGACAAATCCCAGTCTTGATCTGTGCCAACCCAACAGACACTTTCGGAGATACCTGTAGTGCACCTTTATAGTCACCCAGTTACGTTGTGACGTTTGTTACACCCAAATCACTCCTACGGTATCCGGGAGTTACATGATCTCATGGTCTAAGGAAGAGATACTTGACATTGGAAAAGCTCGAGCAAAACGAACTACACGATCTTGTGCTATGCTTAGGATTGGGTCTTGTTCATCACATCATTCTCCTAATGATGTGATCTCGTTGTCAACGACATCTAATGTCCATATTCAGGAAACCATGACTATCTGTTGACCAACGAGCTAGTCAACTAGAGGCTTACTAGGGACGTATTTGGTCTAAGTATTCACACGTGTATTACGATTTCCGGATAATACAATTATAGCATGAATAAAAGACAATTATCATGAACAAGGAAATATAATAATAATCCTTTTATTATTCTTTCTAGGGCATATTTCCAACAGTCTCCCACTTGCACTAGAGTCAATAATCTAGTTACATTGTGATGAATCGTACACCCATAGAGTTCTGGTGTTGATCATGTTTTGCTCGCGAAACAGGTTTAGTCAACGGATCTGGGACATTCAGATCCGTATGTACTTTGCAAATCTCTATGTCTCCATCTTGAACATTTTCACGGATGGAGTTGAAACGATGCTTGATGTGCCTGGTCTTCTTGTGAAACCTGGGCTCCTTGGCAAGGGCAATAGCTCCAGTGTTGTCACAGAAGAGTTTGATCGGCCCCCATGCATTGGGTATGACTCCTAGGTTGGTGATGAACTCCTTCACCCAAATTGCTTCATGCGCTGCCTCCGAGGCTGCCATGTACTCCGCTTCACATGTAGATCCCTCCACGACGCTCTGCTTGCAGCTGCACCAGCTTACTGCTCCACCATTCAACATATACACATATCCGGTTTGTGACTTAGAGTCATCCAGATCTGTGTCGAAGCTAGCATCGACGTAACCCTTTACGACGAGCTCTTCGTCACCTCCATAAACGAGAAACATGTCCTTTCTCCTTTTCAGGTACTTCAGGATATTCTTGACCGCTGTCCAGTGTTCCTTGCCAGGATTACTTTGGTACCTTCCTACCAAACTTACCGCAAGGTTTACATCAGGTCTGGTACACAGCATGACATACATAATAGATCCTATGGCTGAGGCATATGGGATGACACTCATCTCTTCTTTATCTTTTGCCGTGGTCGGGCATTGAGCCGAGCTCAATCTCGCACCTTGCAATACAGGCAACAACCCTTTCTTGGACTGATCCATTTTGAACTTCTTCAAAATCTTATCAAGGTATGTGTTTTGTGAAAGACCTATGAGGCGTCTCGATCTATCCCTATAGATTTTGATGCCTAATATGTAAGCAGCTTCTCCAAGGTCCTTCATTGAAAAGCACTTATTCAAGTAGGCCTTAATGCTATCCAAGAATTCTATATCATTTCCCATCAAAAGTATGTCATCTACATATAATATGAGAAATGCTAGAGAGCTCCCACTCACTTTCTTGTAAACGCGGGCTTCTCCATAAGTCTGCGTAAACCCAAACGCTTTGATCATCTCATCAAAGCGAATGTTCCAACTCCGAGATGCTTGCACCAGCCCATAAATGGATTGCTGGAGCTTGCATACTTTGTTAGTATTCTTAGGATCAACAAAACCTTCCGGCTGCATCATATACAGCTCTTCCTTAAGATATCCATTAAGGAATGCCGTTTTGACGTCCATCTGCCATATCTCATAATCATAGTATGCGGCAATTGCTAACATGATTCGGACAGACTTAAGCTTAGCTACGGGAGAGAAAGTCTCATTGTAGTCAATCCCTTGAACTTGCCGATAACCCTTAGCGACAAGTCGAGCTTTATAGATGGTGACATTACCATCCGCGTCCGTCTTCTTCTTAAAGATCCATTTGTTTTCTATCGCTCGCCGATCATCGGGCAAGTCAGTCAAAGTCCATACTTTGTTTTCATACATGGATTCTATCTCGGATTGCATGGCTTCAAGCCATTTGTTGGAATCTGGGCCCGCCATCGCTTCTTCATAGTTCGAAGGTTCACCATTGTCTAACAACATGATTTCCAGGACAGGGTTGCCATACCACTCTGGTGTGGAACGTGTCCTCGTGGACCTACGAAGTTTAGTAGCAACTTGATCCGAAGTACCTTGATCATCATCATTAATTTCCTCTCCAGTTGGTGTAGGCACCACAGGAACATTTTCCCGAGCTGCACTACTTTCCGGTTCAAGAGGTAGTACTTCATCGAGTTCTACTTTCCTCCCACTTACTCCTTTCGAGAGAAACTCTTTTTCCAGAAAGGATCCGTTCTTGGCAACAAAGACCTTGCCTTCAGATCTAAAGTAGAAGGTATACCTAATGGTTTCCTTAGGGTATCCTATGAAGACACATTTTTCCGACTTGGGTTCGAGCTTTTCAGGTTGAAGTTTCTTGACATAAGCATTGCATCCCCAAACTTTTAGAAACGACAGCTTAGGTTTCTTCCCAAACCATAATTCATACGGTGTCGTCTCAACAGATTTAGACGGTGCCCTATTTAAAGTGAATGTAGCTGTCTCTAGAGCGTATCCCCAAAATGATAGCGGTAAATCGGTAAGAGACATCATAGATCGCACCATATCCAATAGAGTGCGATTATGACGTTCGGACACACCGTTACGCTGAGGTGTTCCAGGCGGCGTGAGTTGTGAAATGATTCCAAATTTCCTTAAGTGTGTACCAAATTCGTGACTTAAATATTTCTCCTCCACGATCTGATCGTAGGAACTTTATCTTTCGGTCATGTTGATTCTCTACCTCATTCTGAAATTCCTTGAAGTTTTCAAAGGTCTCAGACTTGTGTTTCATCAAGTAGACATACCCATATCTACTCAAGTCATCAGTGAGAGTGAGAACATAACGATATCCTCCGCGAGCCTCAACGCTCATTGGACCGCACACATCGGTATGTATGTTTTCCAATAAGTTGGTTGCTCGCTCCATTGTTCCAGAGAACGGAGTCTTGGTCATTTTACCCATGAGGCATGGTTCGCACGTGTCAAATGATTCATAATCGAGAGACTCTAAAAGTCCATCAGTATGGAGCTTCTTCATGCGCTTGACACCTATGTGACCAAGGCGGCAGTGCCACAAGTATGTGGGACTATCGTTATCAACTTTACATCTTTTGGTATTCACACTATGAATATGTGTAACATTACATTTGAGATTCATTAAGAATAAACCATTGACCATCGGGGCATGACCATAAAACATATCTCTCATATAAATAGAACAACCATTATTCTCGGATTTAAATGAGTAGCCATCTCGCATCAAACGAGATCCAGATACAATGTTCATGCTCAAACTTGGCACTAAATAACAATTATTGAGGTTTAAAACTAATCCCGTAGGTAAATGTAGAGGTAGCATGCTGACGGCGATCACATCGACCTTGGAACCATTCCTGACGCGCATCGTCACCTCGTCCTTCGCCAGTCTCCGCTTATTCCGCAGCTCCTGTTGTGAGTTAAAAATATGAGCAACGGCACCGGTATCAAATACCCAGGAGTTTCTACGAGTGATGGTAAGGTACACATCAATTACATGTATATCAAATACACCTTTAGTGTTGCCGCCCTTCTTGTCCGCTAAGTATTTGGGGCAGTTCCGCTTCAAGTGACCCTTCCCTTTGCAATAAAAGCACTCAGTCTCAGGCTTGGGTCCATTCTTTGACTTCTTCCCGGCAACTGGCTTACCGGGCGTGGCAACATCTTTGCCGTCCTTCTTGAAGTTCTTCTTACCCTTGCCCTTCTTGAACTTAATTAGTGGTCTTATTGACCATCAACACTTGATGTTCTTTCTTGATTTCAACCTCTGCTAACTTCGGCATTGAAAATACTTCAGGAATGGTCTTCACCATCCCCTGCATATTGTAGTTCAACACAAAGCTCTTGTAGCTCGGTGGGAGCGACTGTAGGATTCTGTCAATGACCGCCTCGTCCGGCAGGTTGATCTCCAACTGGGACAGGCGGTTGTGCAACCCAGACATTTTGAGTATGTGCTCACTGACAGAATTGTTTTCCTCCATCTTACAACTATAGAACTTGTCGGAGACTTCATATCTCTCGACTCGGGCATGAGCTTGAAAAACCATTTTCAGCTCCTCGAACATCTCATATGCTCTGTGTCGCTCAAAACGCTTTTGGAGTCTTGGTTCTAAGCTGTAAAGCATGCCGCACTGAACGAGGGAGTAATCATCAGCACGTGATTGCCAAGTGTTCATAACGTCTTGGTTCTCTGGGATGGGTGCTTCACCTAGCGGTGCATCTAGGACATAATCTTTCTTGGCTGCTATGAGGATGATCCTCAGGTTCCGGACCCAGTCCGAATAGTTGCTGCCATCATCTTTCAGCTTGGTTTTCTCTAGGAACGCGTTGAAGTTCATGTTGACATGAGCGTTGGCCATTTGATCTACAAGACATAATTTTTGCAAAGACTTTAGACTAAGTTCATGATAATTAAGTTCATCTAATCAAATTATTTAATGAACTCCCACTCAGATTGACATCCCTCTCGTCATCTAAGTGTTACACGATCCAAGTCGACTAGGCCGTGCCCGATCATCACGTGAGACAGACTAGTCATCATCGGTGAACATCTCCATGTTGATCGTATCTTCCATACGACTCATGTTCGACCTTTTGGTCTCTTGTGTTCCGAGGCCATGTCTGTACATGCTAGGCTCGTCAAGTTAACCCTAAGTGTTTCACACCCGATCATCACGTGGTGCTTCGAAATGACGAACTTTAGCAACGGCGCACAGTTAGGGGGAACACTTTCTTGAAATTATTATAAGGGATCATCTTATTTACTACCGTCGTTCTAAGTAAACAAGATGCATAAACATAATAAACATCACATGCAATTATATAAAGTAGTGACATGATATGGCCAATATCATATAGCTCCTTCGATCTCCATCTTCGGGGGCTCCATGATCATCTTCATCACCGGCATGACACCATGATCTCCATCATCATGATCTCCATCATCGTGTCTTCATGAAGTTTTCACGCCAACGACTACTTCTACTTCTATGGCTAACGCGTTTAGCAATAAAGTAAAGTAATTTACATGGCGTTCTTCAATGACACGCAGGTCATACAAAAATAAAGACAACTCCTATGGCTCCTACCAGTTGTCATACTCATCGACATGCAAGTCGTGATTCCTATTACAAGAACATGATCTCATACATCACAATATATCATTCATCATTCATGACAACTTCTGGCCATATCACATCACATGACAATTGCTGCAAAAACAAGTTAGACGTCCTCCAATTGTTGTTGCATCTTTTACGTGGCTGCAATTGGGTTCTAGCAAGAACGTTTTCTTACCTACGAATAACCACAACGTGATTTTGTCAACTTCTATTTACCCTTCATAAGGACCCTTTTCGTCAAATCCGCTCCAACTAAAGTGGGATAGACAGACACCCGCTAGCCACCTTATGCAACTAGTGCATGTCAGTCGGTGGAACCTGTCTCACGTAAGCGTACGTGTAAGGTCGGTCCGGGCAGCTTCATCCCACAATACCGCTGAAGCAAGAAAAGACTAGTAGCGGCAAGCAAGTTGACAAGATCTACGCCCACAACAAAATTGTGTTCTACTCGCGCAATAGAGAACTACGCATAGACCTAGCTCATGATGCCACTATTGGGGAACGTTGCAGAAAATTAAAAAATTTCCCACGGTTTCACCAAGATCCATCTATGAGTTCATCTAAGCAACGAGTGATAGGAGAGGGAAGCATCTACATACCACTTGTAGATCGTGTGCGGAAGCGTTCAAGGGAACGGGGATGATGGAGTCGTACTCGCCGTGATCCAAATCACCGATGACCAAGTGTTGAACGGACAACACCTCCGCGTTCAACACACGTACGGAGCGGACGACGTCTCCTCCTTCTTGATCCAGCAAGGGGAAGGAGAGGTTGAGGAAGAAGGCTCCAGCAGCAGCACGACGGCATGATGATGGTGGAGAGGCAGTACTCCGACAGGGCTTCGCCAAGCACTCAACGGAGGAGGAGAGGTGTTGGGGAGGGGAGGGGCTGCGCCTTGGATCAGGTGTTCAGCCCTCCCCTCGCCCCTCTATTTATAGGGTAAGGGGGAAGGGGGCTGGCCCCCTCTAGATGAGATCTAGAGGGGGGGCGGCGGCCAGGGAGGGGGGCTTGCCCCCCAAGCAAGGGGGGCGCCCCCACTAGGGTTCCCCCCAACCCTAGGCGCATGGGCCCAAGGGGGGGCGCCCAGCCCTCCAGGGGCTGGTTCCCTGCCCCTTGCGGCCCATGAGGCCCTCCGAGAGGGGTGGCCCCTCCCGGTGGACACCCAGAACCCCTCCGGTGGCCCCGGTACAATACTGATATGCCCCCGAAACTTTCCGGTGTCCGTATGGTAACTTCCCATATATAAATCTTCACCTCCGGACCATTCCGGAACTCCTCGTGACGTCCGGGATCTCATCCGGGACTCCGAACAACATTCGGTAATCACATCCAAGTATTCCTAATAACCCTAGCGTCACCGAACCTTAAGTGTGTAGACCCTACGGGTTCGGGAGACATGCAGACATGACCGAGATGGCTCTCCGGTAAATAACCAACAGCGGGATATGGATACCCATGTTGGCTCCCACATGCTCCTCGATGATCTCATCGGATGAACCACAATGTCAAGGATTCAATCAACCCCGTATACAATTCCCTTTGTCAATCGGTACGTTACATGCCCGAGACTCGATCGTCAGTATCCCAATACCTCGTTCAGTCTCGTTACCGGCAAGTCACTTTACTTGTACCGTAATGCATGATTCCCTGACCAAACACTTGGTCACTTTGAGCTCATTATGATGATGCATTACCGAGTGGGCCCAGAGATACCTCTTCGTCATACGGAGTGACAAATCCCAGTCTCGATCCGTGTCAACCCAACAGACACTTTCGGAGATACCTGTAGTGCACCTTTATAGTCACCCAGTTATGTTGTGACGTTTGGTACAACCAAAGCACTCCTACGGTATCCGGGAGTTACACGATCTCATGGTCTAAGGAAGAGATACTTGACATTGGAAAAGCTCTAGCAAAACGAACTACACGATTGGGTCTTGTCCATCACATCATTCTCCTAATGATGTGATCCCGTTGTCAACGACATCTAATGTCCATAGTCAGGAAACCATGACTATCTGTTGACCAACCAGCTAGTCAACTAATGGCTTACTAGGGACGTATTTGGTCTATGTTTTCACACGTGTATTACAATTTCCGGATAATACATTTATAGCATGAATAAAAGACAATTATCATGAACAAGGAAATATAATGATAATTTCCAACATAAAGACAATTTCCAACATAAAGCTCCTTCAGACATTCTAATCTAGGGCTTTGTTCAAACAACGAAGAAAGGGGGGGGGGAGTTGTAGCATGAATCTAGGACTTGATTCAAAGAGGAACTATTATGGTGAAAGTAGTAGAGACCGGATACCCAACCGATCTGTTGGTTGAAAACGGAAATAATGGGAAAACGCAGTACAAACTGGAAAAGGAACAAATCTATTATTGGTTGAAAAAAGGATAGAAAGTGGCGGCTGGTGGACAAGTCAACAGAGTATGTCCATGATTAGATTTGCTGCCATCACATAGTAAAAGGTCTGCAGGATTAGATTTGCTGCCCTCACATAGTAAAAGGTCTCTGGATTAGATTTGCTACCCTCACATAGTAAAAGGTCTCAGGATTAGATTTGTTGCCCTCACATAGTAAAAGGTCTCCAGGATTAGATTTGCTGCCCTCACATAGTAAAAGGTCTCCATGATTAGATTTGCTCCCCTCACATAGCATGAACAAACTCGGCATCACCACTTTATGCCTCCTTGTAGGTACATTGTGCTGATGCGTCCACTGTCGCATGTCCTTATACCAACCTTTTGCTGTTGTTGATGTAAGGGTGCATGTAAAATGAAGCGATCACACCGTTACCTTAGGGACATGTCTAACCAGTGTTATTGTTAATCTAATGCCTCCAGTGATAAGATGCAATTAAACTGTGTTACAAATGGCACTTCTGCTGTTTTCCCCAGTATGATAAGTAAGTTGCTCCTTTACGCTGCAGAGTGTCCTGGTGTCCCCACGGTCCCATGCCCTTAAACCAACTCTTTAGCTGTTGTTGATTTACTGTGTCTAGCAAACAAGCAATGCCACCATTAATGTAATCCCATATTTGAGGAATCTCATTGTTGATCGTAATGCTTCTGGTAACATGAAGCATTGCTGACATTTTAAAATTTCTACTATCCTTGCGTGATTGCCATGAACATAATTAAGATGCTTCTTTTCATTTTGTATATGTTTCGTATATTCTTATTGACCAGCAAATATTTACTTTCTATCTTTTTGTGCAGATAGGGAAATCCATTTCACCTTGTTGCTATTGTGACCTTTTGGTGAACTGCACAAAACACTTTCTTTGGAATGAGTGTCTTGTGCAGTTCAACTAAAATGTCGCGTGGGCAGCATCTCTCAATTTTGGTGGAACTGCACAAAATGGTGATTGGAGTTTCCAAAATCTCCGTCAAGTTCGACCGGTAATCTCGTGCAACATTTTATTAGCCTTTGCAAGATGGAGCCGTCACTGTCACCACAATGGAACTTTATTTTAGTGGAACTGCACAAAAGGATAAGAAAATTATAGTTGCACCTTACATGAGCCGGACAACCAACCTTAATGTTCCTCAATTTTAGTGCAACTACTAAAGAAGAACCTGCCAGCTCACAAGAGCAAGTACTTCTTGCTAGCTGAATGATGCAATCTTTGCTTCATTTCAGGTGAACTGCAGAAAAAGGCGCATGAATTGAATCATGGAACTCCAAGCAGACCTCATCCAAGTAGAGCTGGAGGTTGAGTTCAAGGAGGCCGCTATTAAAGCGAAATCATGCTCTCCTGTCTCCTTGTTTGTGATGTGCAAACATGTTGTGCAAACAGGAATACTCAACTACAGATGTTGTGACGGTCAAGAGCATTCGCCAAGTTCTTCGGTTGTATGACATGGCTAGCCAAGATGGATTTAATCCCGATATTCACTTTATCAAAAGGCTCTAATGGGTTGGTTCTGAATCTTGCAAGGTGGGAATCAGTGAGATGTGTAGGCATCTTTGTTGTACTTATTATTTGAATCTTATTTGTTGGTTCTGAATCTTGCAAGCTGGGAATCAATGAGATGCGTAGGCACCTTTGTTGTACTTATTATTTGGATCTTATTTGTTGGTTCTGAATCTTGCAAGCTGGGAATCAATGAGATGTGTAGGCATCTTTGTTGTACTTATTATTTGTATCTTATTTGTTGGTTCTGAATCTTGCAAGCTGCGAAACACGACATGATGATGCAGAGGACAACAACCATAACAAACAGTTCAAACTTGGCTAGTATTATCTTTGTGAAAGTGCGACAAATGTGTTGATCGTGTGCTTCCTAAGAATACTAATTCTAATTGTTGTGCATGTTGATCCTGTGGCACTGATAGAACGAGCGAATGCGTTGCTTGTTTTAAGTATAAATTTCTATTACAGCTAATTAAATTTAAGTAAAGTGACCACTTAACTCCTGTTATTACAGTACCAATACAGACCCGCTCGTGAACCGATGTGTGGCCGGAGTAGGTTTCTTAATGGAGGCGTTTCAATGCGCCGAGGGTGCATCTTCTGTCGGGTGTGCAGCGGACGAGGGAGGGGTAGTAACTGTTGTCACCTGTACACACTCAGCTTACTGTTGAATCCAGTTCCCCAAGAGGTGAAAATGAACTGCTGCCGCCGCCTACACACTCGTTCACTTGAAGAGACTCCAATGGCGATCCGAGGGGTGAGCCTGTTGGATATGGACTTCAGCAAGGAGTTCCCCTTTGAGTTTGCCGTTCAGTCTATGACTGCACCAAGTTGAATGTGATGTACACCAACGATACGGACTCGGTGAAGCTCTACCTCGCCTCAGTCCTATGGCTGCACTAGGTTCTAGAGCATTCACCCGTTTCATCGGCAGCACTGATGTCTACTACACAACCTTCTTCTTGTAGACGTTGTTGGGCCTGCAAGTGCACCGGTTTGTAGGACAGTAGCAAATTTCCCTCAAGTGGATGACCTAAGGTTAATCAATCCGTACGAGGCGTAGGATGAAGATGGTCTCTCTCAAAAACCATACAACCAAATAACAAAGAGTCTCTTGTGTCCCCAACACACCCAATACAATGGTAAATTGTATAGGTGCACTAGTTCGGCGAAGAGATGAAGAAACAAGTGCAAAATAGATAGTAGATATAGGTATTTGTAATCTGAAATAATAAAAATAGCAAGGTAGCGAGTGATAAAAGTGAGCGTAAACGGTATTGCAATGATAGGAAACAAGGCCTAGGGTTCATACTTTAACTAGTGCAAGTTCTCTCAATAATAATAACATAGATAGATCATATAACAAGCCCTCAACATGCAACAAAGAGTCACTCCAAAGCCACTAATAGCGGAGAACAACCGTAGAGATTGTGGTAGGGTACGAAAGCACCTCAAAGTTATTCTTTCGGATCGATCTATAAAAAAGTTTGTACTAGAATAACACCTTAAGACACAAATCAACCAAAACCCTAATGTCACCTAAATACTCCATTGACACCTCAAGTATCCATGGGCATGATTATACGATATGCATCACACAATCTCAGATTCATCCAAGCAACATAAAATTACTTCAAAGAGTGCCCCAAAGCTACTACCGAAGAGTCAAGAACGTGTGCCAACCCCTATGCATAGGTTCCCAAGTGTCACGAAACCCGCAAGTTGATCACCAAAACATACATCAAGTGGATCAATAGAATAACCCATTTTCACCATGGTTATCCCACGCAAGACATACATCAAGTGTTCATAAAAAGACTCAATCGATAAGATAACTTCAAAAGGGGAAACTCAATTCATCACAAGAGAGTAGAGGGGGAGAAACATCATAAGATCCAACTACAATAGCAAAGCTCGGGATACATCAAGATCGTGCCATAGAGGAACACGAGAGAGAACACGAGAGAGAGAGAGAGATCAAACACATAGCTATTGGTACATACCCTCAGCCCCGGGGGTGAACTACTCCCTCCTCATCATGGATAGCGCCGGGATGATGAAGATGGCCTCCGATGATGGGATCCCCCTCCGGCAGGGTGCCGGAACAGGATCCCGATTGGTTTTTGGTGGCTACAGAGGCTTGCGGCGGCGGAACTCCCGATCTAGGTTCTGTTCTGGAAGTTTTAGGGTACATAGGTATATATGGGTGCAGGGGGTACGTCGGTGGACCTCCGGGTTGCTCACGAGGTAGGGGGGCGCGCCCAGGGGGGCGCCCTACACCCTCGTGGACAGCCCGGGGCTCCCCTAGTGTGGACTCCAAGCCCATCAGGTTGGTTTCCTTCCAAAATTAACTTCTCCAGTTGATTTCATTCCGTTTTGACTCTGTCTGATATTCCTTTTCCTCAAAACACTGAAATAGGCATAAAACAGCAAATCTGGGCTGGGCCTCCGGTTAATAGGTTAGTCCCAAAAATAATATAAAAGTGGATAATAAAGCCCAATATTGCCTAAAACAGTAGATAAAGTAGCATGGAGCAATCAAAAATTATAGATACGTTGGAGACGTATCAAGCATCCCCAAGCTTAATTCCTGCTCGTCCTCGAGTAGGTAAATGATAAAAAAGAATTTTTGATGCGGAGTGATACTTTCACATAATTTCAATGTAAATCTTCTTAATTGTGATATGAATATTCAGATCCGAAAGATTCAAGACAAAAGTTCATATTGACATAAAAATACTAATACTTCAAGCACACTAATCAAAGCAATCGTGTCTTCTCAAAATAGCATGGCAAAAGAAAGTTCATCCCTACAAAATCATATAGTTAGGCTATGCTTAATTTTCGTCACACAAAGATGTTCCCAACTTCTATACCCCCGATGACAAGCCAAGCAATTGTTTCATACTTAAATAATCTCAAACTTTTTCAACCTTCACGCAATACATGAGCGTGAGCCATGGATATAGCACTATGGGTGGAATAGAATATGATGATGGGGATGGTGTGGAGAAGACAAAAAAGGAGAAAGTCTCACATTGACGAGGATAATCAACGGGCTATGGAGATGCCCATCAATTGATGTCAACATGAGGAGTAGGGATTGCCATGCAATGGATGCACTAGAGCTATGAATGCTCAACAAAAGAAAACTAGTGGGTGTGCATCCAACTTGCTTGCTCATGAAGACCTAGGGCATTTGAGGAAGCCCATCGTAGGAATATACAAGCCAAGTTCTATAATGAAAAATTCCCACTAGTATAAAAAAGACAACTTATGAGACTCACTACATGAAGAACAAGGTGCTACTTTGAAGCATAATATATGAGACTCGCTACATGAAGAACAAGGTGCTCCTTTGAAGCACAAGTGTGGAAAAAGAGATAGTAGCTTTGCCCTTTTCTTTTCTTTTTTTGGGCCTTTCCTTTTTTTGGCCTTTCTCTTCTTCTTTTTTGGCATTTTTTTGCCTTTCTCTTTTTTTATTTGGGCAATGCTCTAATAATGATTATCATCACACTTCTATTGATTACAACATAAGGATTAGAACTCGAAACTAGAACAAGATATGACTCTATATGAATGCCTCCGGCGGTGTACCGGGATGGTGCAATGAATCAAGAGTGACATGTATGAAAAATAATGCATGGTGGCTTTGCCACAAATATGATGTCAACTACATGATCATGCAATGGCAATATGACAAAAGTAATGTATGTCATGATGATGATGGTGGAAGTTACATGGCAATATATCTCAGAATGGCTATGGAAATGCCATAATAGGTAGGTATGGTGGCTCTTTTGAGGAAGATATAAGGAGGTTTATGTGTGATAGAGCGTATCGTATCACGGGGTTTGGATGCACCGGCCAAGTTTGCGCCAACTCTCAAGGTGAGAAAGTGCAATGCACGGTACCGAAGAGGCTAGCAAAGGCGGAAAGGTGAGAGTGCGTATAATCCATGGACTCAACATTAGTCAAAAGAACTCACATACTTATTGCAAAAATTTAGAAGTCATAAAAAATCAAGTACTAAGCGCATGCTCCTAGGGGGATAGATTGGTAGGAAAAGACCATCGCTCGTCCCCGACCGCCACTCATAAGGATGCACAAGCTAGGTAAACTTCATGTTTCAAATTTGTTACACAACTTTAACCATACGTGCATGCTACGGGAGTTGCTAACTTCGACACAAGCATTATTTAAATTTATAATCACCCAACTAGCATGACTTTGATATTATCACCTCCATATCTCAAAACAATTATCAAGCATCAAACTTATCTTAGTATTCAATTCACTCAAAAGAAAGTTTCACATATCTTGAATACCAAGTATATTAACATTAAGCAAATTACCATGCTATTAATGACTCTCAAAATAATCTAAGTGAAGCATGAGAGATCAATAGTTTCTTTAAAACAAATCCACCACCGTGCTCTAAAAGATATAAGTGAAGTACTAGGGCAAAAATTATCACGCTCAAAAGGTATAAGTGAAGCACTATGATCAATAACAAACTACTCCAAAAGATATAAGTGAAGATCAAAGAGTAGCTAAATAATTATGCAAATAAACGAAGGCTCTCTCTCAATAAAGAATTCAGATCTTGGTACTTCATTCAAACATAAAGCAAAGCTAAAGAAAACTACATTGCAAGGATAGTACAACTCATGTAAAGAAGCAAAAACTTAGGCTCAACCGATACTAACGATAGTTGTTGAAGAAGAAAGGTGGGATGCCTACCAGGGCATCCCCGAGCTTAGATGCTTGAGACTTCTTGAAATATTATCTTGGGGTGCCTTGGGCATCCCCAAGCTTGAACTTTTATGTCTCCTTAATGCCTCTCATATCATGGTTTCTCTTCTTTTTATCAAAAGCTTCATTCACAACAAACTCAACAAGAACTCGTGAGATAGGTTAGTATAAACCAATGCAAAACCTTATCATTTTCTACTATAGCAAATCACTAAAATTATTATTCCACATTGAATACTAAATGCCTCTGTATATTTAATACTCCTATCCTCAAATAGAATCATTAAACAAGCAAACATATGCAAACAATGCAACCATAACAGCAATCTGTCAAAACAGTATAGTCTGTAAAGAATGCAAGAGTATCAATACTTCCCTGACTCCAACAATTATGAACTAAACTTCCCACTGTAATAAATTTATCAGATCTCAATATGCAAAAATATTCAACGTTAGACCATGCTCTGACTTTTCTAGGGAATTTTTGCAACAGCGGTAAACTTTCTGTTTCAAACAGCAACATGCAAACTAGCAAAATAAGCATGGCAAAGGCTATCCTTGACTTTTTTATTGAACCTAAAGATGAAAAACATTATTCTAACTACAGCAAGCAAAAAATAACACAAGAAAATTACGCTCCAAGCAAAACACATATCATGTGGTGAATAAAAATATAGCTCCAAGTAAAGTTACCGATGAATGAAGACGAAAGAGGGGATGCCTTCTGGGGCATCCCCAAGCTTAGGCTCTTGGTTGCCCTTGAATATTACCTTGGGGTGCCTTGGGCATCCCCAAGCTTAGTCTCTTGCCACTCCTTATTCCATAATCCATCGAATCTTTACCCAAAACTTGAAAACTTCAACCACACAAAACTCAAAACAAAACTCGTAAGCTCCGTTAGTATAAGAAAATTAAACCACCACTTAGGTACTGTAATGAACTCATTCTAAATTCATATCGGTGTAATATCTACTGTATTCTAACATATCTATGGTTCATGAGCGCTAAAGTTTCTCTTTTTCACAGCAAGATCACATAAACTTCACCCAAGTCTTCCCAAAGGTTCTACTTGGCACTTTATTGAAACAAAAGCTATAAAACATGATTACTATAGTAGCATAATCATGTGGACACACAAGAACTGTAAGGATAAATATTGGGTTGTCTCCCAACAAGCGCTTCTCTTTAATGCCTTTCTAGCTAGGCATGATGATGACAATGATGCTCACATAAAAGATAAGAATTCAAACATAAAGAGAGCATCATGAAGAATATGACTAGCACATTTAATTCTAACCCACTTCCTATGCATAGGGATTTTGTGAGAAAACAACTTATGGGAACGATAATCAACTAGAATAGGAAGGTAAAACAAGCATAATTTCAAAATTTTGAGCACATAGGGAGGAAACTTGATATTATTGCAAGTCCTACAAGCATATGTTCCTCCCTCATAATAATTTTCAGTATCATCATGAATCAATTCAACAATATGACCAGAACCTAAAGCATTTTTTTCATGACCTACAAGCATGGAAAATTTACTACTCTCCACATAAGCAAAATTCTTCTCATTCGGAATGGGGGGAGTATCATAAGAGACTTGAAGACTAAAATTTGTTTCCACATTAAAAGAGTAATGTTCAGAGAAAGGGTAATCATATTCATGAAAAGTATTATATATATAATAATCACTACTTTTTATAGCATAATTTTCATCACAATAATCATCATAAGTAGCAACTTCGTTCTCATCGTAATTGATTGAAACCTCTCCCAAGATAGTGGAATCACTAAATAAAGTTGACACTCTTCCAAATCCACTTCCATATTCATCACAAATAGATTCAACATCCTCCAAAATAGTGGGATCACTACTTCCTAAAGTTGACACTCTTCCAAACTCACTTTCATCAATATAATCATCATAGGTAGGAGGCATGCTATCATCATAACAACTTTGCATATCAAAACTTGGGATGCTAAAAATATCATCTTCATTAAACGAAGCATCCCCAAGCTTGGGAAAAACATTAATTTCAGCAAATATATTCTCAAATATTTCATACTCATCAAACATAGCTTCCCCAAGCTTGGGCCCTTTCATATCATAAGCATAATCACTCTCATCATTAAAAATATGGATAGCACCAATAGTATAGCAATTATCATCATCACAAGTAGTAGTAGGAGCAATATCATTTGGGAGGGATACCTTTTTACCTTTGTTGCTCCTTCTTTTCTTTTTCTTCTTCACATTATGTGTAGGTTCAACCTTCCTCTTTGAGCTCCTTATTGATGAGATTGGTTGAATAGAAAGCTCCTCCTCGTTACCTGATTCATCATAAGAAAGGAGATTGGAAAGCCTCTTCCCTTTCATTAGTATTCTCTTCATCCTCTATTTGTTTTCTTTTCTTTATGTAATTGTCAATATAAGGATTTTCAATGCAATTCACTGCACAATACATATAAATTTCTTCTAGGTCAAAATGAAGAATTCTATCAAGGGCAAATTCTGGAATAATCTTAGTTATACGTTTTATTTCTTCATAATCCAAGAGCAAACTAAGATCATTATGATGTGCAAGGGAAATCAAGTCATCACAATTTTTGTATATGACACGATCATGAAACAATTTGCATTGGGTACTAAAATGATCACGTTCATTGCAAAGTTCACAAGTATGGCTAAGAAAAAATAAATTTTCAGCACATGCATCTAGCCTTTCTTGTAACCATTTAGTTTCTAAGTACTTATGCCTCTTGCAATATCTATCTTCCCTATTTGGTGTGTCCTTGAAAGCCCAATGCACTCCACAAAAATTGACATGCTTATAGGAGGCATTTTCATCATAACTAGTGCAATCATCATTAGCATCATGGATATTCAAAGAATTCATACTAACAACATTGCAATCATGCTCGTCATTCAAAGATTTAGTGCCAAACATTTTAGAGATTTCTTCTTCTAGCACTTGAGCACAATTATCCTTTCCATCATACTCACGAAAATATTAAAAAGACGAAGCGTATGAGACAAACTCAATTCCATTTTTTTGTAGTTTTGTTTATAAACTAAACTAGTAATAAAACAAGAAAAAAAGATTCGATTGCAAGATCTAAAGATATACCTTCACTTACCTAGCCTCCCCGGCAACGGCGCCAGAAAAGAGCTTGATGTCTACTACACAACCTTCTTCTTGTAGACGTTGTTGGTCCTGCAAGTGCACAGGTTTGTAGGACAATAGCAAATTTCCCTCAAGTGGATGACCTAAGGTTTATCAATCCGTAGGAGGCGTAGGATGAAGATGGTCTCTCTCAAACAACCCTGCAGCCAAATAACAAAGAGTCTCTTGTGTCCCCTACACACCCAATACAATGGTAAATTGTATAGGTGCACTAGTTCGGCGAAGAGATGAAGATACAAGTGCAAAATAGATAGTAGATATAGGTATTTGTAATCTGAAATAATAAAAACAGCAAGGTAGCGAGCGATAAAAGTGAGCGTAAACGGTATTGCAATGATAGGAAACAAGGCCTAGGGTTCATACTTTCACTAGTGCAAGTTCTCTCAACAATAATAACATAGATAGATCATATAACAAGCCCTCAACATGCAACAAAGAGTCACTCCAAAGCCACTAATAGCGGAGAACAAACATAGAGATTGTGGTAGGGTACGAAACCACCACAAAGTTATTCTTTCAGATCGATCTATAAAAGAGTTCGTACTAGAATAACACCTTAAGACACAAATCAACGAAAACCCTAATGTCACCTAGATACTCCATTGTCACCTCAAGTATCCGTGGGCATGATTATACGATATGCATCACACAATCTCAGATTCATCCAACCAACATAAAAGTACTTAAAAGAGTGCCCCAAAGCTGCTACCGGAGAGTCAAGAATGTGTGCCAACCCCTATGCATAGGTTCCCAAGTGTAACGAAACCCGCAAGTTGATCACCAAAACATACATCAAGTGGATCAATAGAATAACCCATTGTCAGCACGGTTATCCCATGCAAGACATACATCAAGTGTTCATAAAAAGACTCAATCCGATAAGATAACTTCAAAAGGGGAAACTCAATTCATCACAAGAGAGTAGAGGGGGAGAAACATCATAAGATCCAACTACAATAGGAAAGCTTGGGATACATCAAGATCGTGCCATATAGGAACACGAGAGAGAACACGAGAGAGAGAAATCAAACACATAGCTATTGGTACATACCCTCATCCCCGAGGGTGAACTACTCCCTCCTCGTCATGGATAGCACCGGGATGATGGAGATGGACTCCGATGATGGGATCCCACTCCGGCAGGGTGCCGGAACAGGGTTCCGATTGGTTTTTGGTGGCTATAGAGGCTTGTGGCAGCGAAACTCCCGATCTAGGTTCTGTTCTGGAAGTTTTAGGGTACGTAGGTATATATGGGTGCAGGGGGTACGTCGGTGGACCTCCGGGTTGCTCACGAGGTAGGGGGCGCGCACAGGGGGGCACCCTCCACCCTCGTGGACAGCCCGGGGCTCCCCTGGCGTGCACTCCAAGCCCATAGGGTTGGTTTCCTTCCAAAATTAACTTCTCTAGTTGATTTTGTTCCATTTTGACTCCGTCTGATATTCCTTTTCCTCGAAACACTAAAATAGGCATAAAACAACAAATCTGGGTTGGGCCTCCGGTTAATAGGTTAGTCCCAAAAATAATATAACAGTGGATAATAAAGCCCAATATTGCCTAAAATAGTAGATAAAGTAGCACGGAGCAATCAAAAATTATAGATACGTTGGAGACGTATCAAGCACAGACTGCACCTTCACTACAGTGGAGAGAAGGAAGAACGCGACGATTCAGGCATCTGGTGCAACAAGCTTGTCGAGATCCAGAAGCAATACAAGATCATCAGCAATGGGCAGGAGAAGGACTCCGTGGTTGACCTCGCTGAGACCATCATCGATCCCTGATACGCCAACATTAAAGAAGACAACCTGAACACGTGGGAGGTACCTCTGAATCTAGCCTACATAACCTATGCGGCCAAGGACGCATACGCATGCTACGACATGTACAGGAAGATCTTGGACATGAGGGCGTGTCTGCTTCCCGTAACCGACGAGTACACGGACAACCGCATCGTCATGATCAAGCGTGCCAGGAAGGTCTAGATGTTGTACTTTATCTGTTTATAAGCACCTTTATCATCTGAGTGTTTCATGCATTAGCCTATGTGTCGTAATTATCTGTTTTGTCCAAAATATTTCTTTTAAGAACCCATTAACTTGATTTCTTTTTTTAGTGGCTATTTGCTCATGTATGTAAACTAGTTCACTTGTCCGTAAAAAAAACTAGTTCACTTGGCTGCCGTGCTTTGAATCTCCTTCCTCCCAACATATTCCCCTCCTCAGGTGGACCCAGCAGGTCTCTGAATTTTCTCCCACTTTCTTTTTTGATGTAAACTGAGTTTTCTCCTAGTACTTTCCCCTAGAACCAACTCAACTGTCCCACGTCTAGCGTAAAAAATAATAATACCCCACATACTATTAACTCATCAAATTAAAATGATATTTTATATCGTAAGTTGAAAGTTCTTACAACATAATAATAATAATAATTGTTTATATATAACTTGGCAAGTTAACTCCTAGTGATTGCGTACATAAGCTTGCAAAGATTTTACTGACGTGCAATCATGTGTTTATGTTTTTATAACATTTCTCCGTCTAGCCCAACATGATATTTTCACCCAGCCCAGCAAGTCCGCGGATTTCGAGAAAATGCAAATGGGATTTAAATGGGCTGCATAGATGCTACATCATTGTTTCACCCAACCCACCGAATGGACTAAAAAACAAATGGACTGGCTGACATGTGGGCCAGTAGGTCGAAGCCTTAGAAGGCGTTGGATTTACATCCAACGGCCGACATTCTTCTTCAATCTCTTGTCTTCTTCCCCCAGCGCTGTCGGAACCGCCTGCTACAGCCTTCGGCGTCCAGCGGCGTTGTTTTGTGCTCCTGAGCGAAACGCTACCCCGCCGACGGCCAGGCCATCCCTCCACTCTGCACCTCCTGCTATTCTCTGCCGAGTGTAGGCCCACCCCGCACCCGAACCAGTCAAGTTTCCCACTCCTCTCCATCTGCGACTCCACTGCCGCGTCTTCCCCATCTCCGGGTCGTTCCAGTCTGGAGCCTCGCCGTCGTCCACCGCCTCGGTGCGCTCGGCGTGGCATGGTCAACATACGAGAGTCATCGGAAGAGGACTGTACGTGGAGAGGCTGACAGTTGGGTCCACGGCCACAACCCAGTTTTTTTATGATTTGCCAGGTAAGTCGCTTTGTCAGGCCTGTTGTGCTGCTAATCTTTCAAGACGAGGAGAGCTTCATTCGGTAATGAGAAATGGGCTGTACATTTTTAAAACACATCAAACTAGCAATTAGTTTCAAATATCTTTTTTTCATTTCGAGATTTTATGTTACATTAATTTTTATGTGTGGAGAATTTGTTGGATTTTATATTGATATAAATTTATTTTTAAAATCAGTTTGAATGTGAGTTGAAATTTCGGGATTAAAAATAGTTCGGACCGCATCGAAATATGCAAAATTTCATATAATTTTTTAACCGTGGCCACAATATGGGCTGTACTGCTAACAAAAAAAACTATGGGCTCCAAAAAAAACCTTAAGAATTAGCAAATGGGCTGTAAATTATTAGAAATAATGGTAGATGGGTTGTATGATGTTCTCCACAGATTTGAGGGTTTCCTAAAAAAAGGTTGACGCACAAGGAGTGACTGTTGGATGTCCATCGGACGGCCGTCGTGCTTCTTCAATCTCTGCTCTTCCTACTCCAGCCGCTCAAACAAGCGCTGACGGGACTGCCTGCTCCCTCCTCCTCGCGGCCGGCTGTGCTGCCACGCAGGCCTCGGCGCCCCACTGTACTCCGATCACTGGCCTAGCCATCCCTCTACTCACCCACGCCTGTTGTTATTCTCCGTCGACAGCAGACGAACCAGTAAACCCTCGTACAGTCGTACTCCCCTCCGCGTGCGAAACAACTGCCGAGTCTTCCCTGCCTCCATGTCGTTCCCTTCCTAGGCCTTGCCGTCGTCCACCGCCCTGGTGCTCTCGGCGCGGCCTGGTCAACGTGGTCAACGACCTACATGCATCTGAAGTGGACTGTACATGGAGAGGCCGACAGCTGGGTCCACGGCCGCACACAAGGAAATGCCTCCTTACTACGCGCAAAATAATGATTCCTCCACCTGACATCAGGGACCCACCTAAAGGGCCTCTGTATTTCACGAAAAAACGTTACCACCGCTGACAGCTCGGACCCACCAGCTATATCTTCGCACGCAAGGAAGTGCCTCCTTATTACAGACAAAAAAATGAATACTCCCCCTGTTAGCTGGGACCCAGTATAGTGGCAGGCTGACTTGTGGGCCTACTAAGTTGAGGGGACGGAGGGCTTTGTCAACTTAGTCAATATGCACGATTCTAGATCCAGTGACCATATGATGTCCATCCAACGGCCGTAGCGCTTCTTCAACCTCTGGTCTTCTTGCTCCAGCCGCCCAAACTAGCGCCGGTCGTGCCTCGTGCTCCTGCCACCCGTGGACGGCAGCGATGCGGCGGAGGCCTCACCGCCGCCTACTACTCCCACAGCTGGCTAGGCCATCCCTCTACTCACCCACACCCCCTGTTATTCTGCGGTGACGGCAGCCTCTCACCGCAGCGAAATAGTGAACCCACGTACTCCTCTACGCGTGGGCATCCACCGTCGCGTCTTCCCCGGCTCCACGTCGTCCCCTTCCTAGGCCTCGCCGTCGTCCACCGCCCTGGTGCTCTCGGCGCGGCGTGGTAAACGTGGTCAAGGAACAGCTTCCATCGGACGTGGACTGTACGTGGAGAGGCTGACAACTGGGTCCACGGCCGCAGCAAGGAAGTGCCTCCTTATTACGTGCAAAATAATTATCCTTCCACCTGAGAGCGGGGACCCACCGGACGGGCCACCGTATTTCATGAAAAAAATGTTTCCCCTGAATGCTGGGACCCACCAGCTACATCTTCGCACGCAAGGAAGTGCCTGATAGTCGGGACCCACCTGGTCAAAGCGTACGTAGCGTTGTCATTCTGGTCGGGAACGTGTACGTACGTATATACTGATTGATGTAGAGGCGCGCACGTGTCATAGTAGAGGCATGCACGTAGCATGTACACGTACGTACAGCGGCCAATGTGCAAGAAAGAAAACATGGCCACGTATGTGTACATACGGACGGGGTCTCGAACGCCTATTCGCGCATACGTACGGCCAGGGCTCGTGTACATGGCTGGGTCGGAACGGAGAAACAACGTCATCGTCGTGTTCATGGGGAGCCAACCGGCTGGGTCGGAACGGAATGCGTCGTCGTGTTCATCGGGAGGGCTTGGAAGAAATAGGCGATGGAAACGAGGCCTGGCGTACCGCAGAACGGAGGAAACGGCCTTGTGTTCGACCGGCCATGTTCGAAACGGGATCCTGTTAATCAAGAGGGGTGTGGCGTACCACAAAACGGAGGAAATGGACCTCCTACGGTTGAAACAGGGGTCCTATTGATTGGGAGGGGTGTGGCGTACCGCAAAATGAAGGAAGCGGACCTCCTACGGTCAAAACGGGGCTCCTGTTGATCGGGAGGGGTGTGGCGTACCGCAAAACATACGAAACGGACCTCCTATGGTCAAAACAGGGGTCCTATTCATTGGGAGGGGTGTGGCGTACCGCAAAATGGAGGAAATGGACTTGTGTTGGAGCGCTACGGTCAAAATGGGGGTCCTGTTCATCGGGAGGGGTGTGGCGTACCGCAAAACTGTGACACCCCAAAAATTTGGCCTTGTTTTAATGAATTAAAACAATTTTCGAGGAATTAAAACTTTGGATTTCTGAGCTCCATTTTGATTTTTTTAAATCATCTCCTTCCCTGTTATGATGAGTTTTTCCCAAAGAGAAAACTTTTCAAATATGTTATTGGACTTGTTTAACCTCTCAAGAAAAACTTTCCTTTTATCAGTGTAACTAATTAAATAATTAAGTTGCTTGATCTTTACTTTCTTGAAAATGGTGTTTCAAGGTTAAATGGCCATATTTGAACTACAACCATTTGATAGATTCACTTAAAATTCCCACAAAAATTTGGAGATGTCATGTGATGTCTCTAAATCACTTTTATGCAAAAATATATTTCATTCATGAAATATTTTGAGCCCTACACTCAATTTTTCTTCTCTGGTCCAGAGTGCATTTTGCACTACAACCCTTTTAAATATTTCTTTAAAACTTCTACCAAAATTAGGGGAGGTCAGTAGGAGCATATTATTCCACTTTGTGCAAAAATCCAGGGTTGTTCTTTGAAAATATTGAGTGAATCAACCTCATTTCCATTCTGGACCAACTTGATGGTTTGTACAGCAACCATGTTTTTACTTGCTCTTTAACCCTTGATTATTTCTCCTACATGTAGATAGCCCCACCAAACCCCTAAATCCAGGAGCATGCAACCTTTTGGATCAGTTTTGGTTCATGAAATAATGCTATTTATTTCCTGTCCAGAATTGTAGTTTTGCAAAACTTACACTAACAAGTTGCTGCATTTGACCAACTAACCACACCACCCTCTTGTACATCTAAAGAGACTTCCATCTGGAGTTTTTGACCACTCCAAGACTTGCCTAAGTGCCCTTGGCATTTTGCCAAACACCCTACGGGCATGATCTGTTTTGACATGAGTTTTGGCATTGCACTGTGAACCTAATCCCCTGACCAAACCAGCTTGTCCACTGATCTCCTTGCAAGCCCAAACCTAGACCTGTTAACCCCCAGCCTCAACCGCGACTCCTAGCATGCTCGGGCATTTCGTCGAGCACACTCAGTGCATGCACTGGACGCGCCCAGAGCGCGCGTATTGCACGATGCCGCGCCCGAGCCGACACGCTGGCCCCCTGGCTTTGGCCCACACGGCAGCACCTCGCCACGCACTCCCCGCCTCGCGATGCGCCAAACCACCCTGGCACGCTACAGCGCCGCCGCCAGGGCGTTCTTGGCGGCACTCCGGCGTCCGCAGTGGCTCCAGCCACGGGCAGCGCCGCCCAAACCCCTCCCGCTCGCCACCTGGCCCCTGGAGCAGCGCGAGCTCATCCACAGCCATGTCCGCTAGCGCTCGTCGCCGCCACGATGCCCTGCTTCTACAGAACGTCGGTTCGCCGGAAGCTTATCCACGGCCACCGCGGAACCGCCTTGCCTCGCTTATAAATGGACGCCACGGGCCGTTCCCGCACACGGGCAACCTTAGGCCACCCCAATGACGCTTCCCCAGCTCGCCAATCGACCCAGGAGAGCTTCCTTCCTCATCTCCGGCAACTCCTGCCGCCGCCACCGCCCCGGCCAATCCGACACCTCCAGTACCTCCCCCTCTCCGTTCTCTTCGCCAGAAACCCCCTCATCCTTCCGTGAACACATCCCCCTACTCGATTTTGATCGGGAACCACCATAGCCCCAAAACCACTCTGCTCCCGAAGCTCCCCTCCGCCGCGAAGCTCACCGCCGATGACTCTTTCCACCCACGTCTACCCAGCGACCACCGGAAGGACCGCCGCAGTCTCGCCGATCCATCCAGACCCTCTGGAACCCGCGGGGAGCCACCGTTCGCCGGCGGCGATCGCCATTGCCTCGCCTCCGTTCGGGCAGAGGAAGAGGAGGGAGGGATAGACTGGTCAAACCTGACCAGTGGGCCCTCTGGACCCACTATCAGCGACCCCATGTCTGTCCACGTGGTTAAGTGGAGGCGTAAAGCCTCAAGTACGCCTCCTCTGCACCGAAAGCGTAATCTCGTTTGAAACGTTTTCTTTTCTATTTTATTTTAAAAAACAGATTTGACCAAATCTTTGACTGGCTATAACTTTTTAAATATAAGTCCAAATGAGTTGATTCTTTTTCCTACCTTCCTCAAATTTGGTCTAGTTTATTTTAAGATTCATTTGAAAAAATTTCAAACAACTTTTTTGTACTGTTTTTGAAATGTGTGTTAATTCAAATATATTTTTAAATAGGATTTTGGGGAGAGAGAAGAAACTTTCAAAAGTTTTGGAGAGCACCTCACCCCTCCACAACATTGAAGGCAAGCATTCTGAATCCCGGCATAATATTTTTGGTGTGATCGTGGATACATTCATAACACCACCGCATTTCGAAGGACTCGTTATTTCATGTGGTATGATCATATGCATGAGTGCATATTAGTGATTTCCAGGCTGTTGGAAATGAACACACTTGTGATGATAATCACCCTCATGTGCCTTGCATGCATACCGGCAGGAACCCGGGAAAACCTCTGCCTTGGGTAGGCATGAGTTTGTCGCTGGTCTCCGTCGGGACGGTTATGTCCGGTATGGCATGGCAAGGTGATATGAGCGGTGACTCTATTGGTTGAAATATATTCGTTATACTAATCATGCAGGGAATACTTAAACCTCCTGAGTCGACCGTAGATCGAGTCTTGTTCCAGTAACCCCCATACTTGTTTCGTACTACCACTCGTCTCTACAGCAAGTAGAGTACGGTTCAGTAAGTTGTTAACCTCTTTCTAGCACACACCGTACAGAGAGGCCATGGTGGAAGATACCGGTTGTAGCTGGTAGGCAGGCCACCTGGTCCGGGGGCATGGGTGTTTCCGGTTGGGACCGAGAGGGGAGGCCACCCCTTAGAGCGCGCGATATAAATTTGATCCCATGCTACGCGAGGTTGTAGCCTCCCCACTTAGAGTTTGCTTAACAGGTGTCGTGGGTGATTCCAGACACGTATGAGATAAGCTGGTGTGTGCAAGTTAGGTGTGTTTTCAACAAAAAGACCGTAGACGGAATTAGTTCCGATGGACTAAAGAAATCCGTTACTCGTGGGTAAAGAGTACACCCTCTGCAGAGAATAAATCTATTCGAATAGCCGTGTCCTTGGTTAAGGATTACAGTCTGGGATGGGTCAGGTGTCGGTCTTAGTGTCGGTCTTCGGAGGTGAAACGGTTAACCAGAAATGGAATTACTACTCGTGACTTGTGATAACTATGATTATTATTATTGTTGACTAACCCGTGATATTATTGTTATTATCGAGTATCTCTGGGATGGTTCTACCTCCGGGATATTCACTATGATTGTTTATTTTAAAAGCCCTTTATGTGGTGTCGCTCAGACGCCCGACTGTGGCATTTCTTTTAAAGCCCTTTATGTGGTGTCGCTCAGACGCCCGACTGTGGCATTTCTTTTAAAGCCCTTTATGTGGTGTCGCTCAGACGCCCGACTGTGGCATTTCTTTTAAAGCCCTTTGTGTGGTGTCACTCAGACGCCCGACTGTGACATTTCTTTTAAAGCCCTTTTATGTGGTGTCG
>NC_041389.1:609350045-609362407 GCF_002162155.2 Triticum dicoccoides
GCCCTTTATGTGGTGTCGCTCAGACGCCCGACTGTGGCATTCCTTTTAAAGCCCTTTATGTGGTGTCGCTAAGACGCCCGACTGTGGCATTGCTTGTTATTTATTTTCATAAATTTTAATACTACCATGTTATTGCATTTTTATAAATAACTTGCTTGCACGCATTAGAGTTTCATTTATCTTTTGTGACTGACGTCATGAGCATAAAATATTTTTAGCACATCATTGTTATATTATACCTGTGTTCATAATGTTTGCGAGTACATTCAAAGTACTCACTGGCTTGTCCCTGGCTATTGTCTTGGCCAGATTTTCTTGCTCGGAGAGGAGCGACGCGATGCCAGCCCCGGAACCCACACAATGGAGATAGCAGCCTCGCGAAGATAGGAGTTAACCTGGTCAGCTGCTCCCGTGGGAAATGGAGTCCCATAGACACTGATGTTTCACAAACCGCTTCCGCCATCAACCACTAGAAACCATTTGTTGTACTCACAGGCCAGAATGGTCTTGTACTACATATGTTGTATTCTGCTTGGAATTTCTGTATCAAGTTGGAGCCTCATCAGCTAACAGTAATCCTGGGGCTGATGAGCACGACGGTCTTTTCTGGAAATTTATGTCCGGAGAACCGGTCGTGGCAGACTTGGTATCAGAGCCAGGCTGACCATTGGCTAATCCTATCTTAGCCAGGTCGAAAAACTTAAGCAAACCAACCCACTAGACCTTAGCCAAACCCCAGCCAAGCTTCTCGTGCAAGATAGCCACACAGTGACCCAACACCTTTTTGGCAGTCGGTGCCCAACCTATCAACCTAACCTGTCACTCATGCGCCAGTGACCGGCCCCTAAATAGTCCTTTCTCGCAAGCGTGCGAAGGAAGACTCCGCCCCCTTTTTCCTATAAAAAGGGCACGCTAGTCCCAACACAGCACCGCACAGTCGCTACCCCAAACCGAGCCACAATGGCTGGACCCATAGTGCACAACGAGACCACAGCAACCAACCTTGGAGGTTTTGTGACCATCCTCGCAAACCTCACCCGTCGTGCCTACGCGTTAGAGGAGCCACCAGAATTTGTTGTGTACCAAGGACCCATGAGCGGTGATGACCATCAATTCTGGGCCACTGTACACATCTACGGTAGGGGTCTAGCACCCGAGCGCCCCTATAGGTTCACCGGAAGGACAACTTCCTTTGAGCCACAAGCCATCCAGCTAGCCGCTCGAGAGGCTATAGTTCATCTCAGGCACTTGTCGCCCAGAGTTAACTGTCGCTCGTTCCACTACTACCCCAGACGTGAAGGGTATGGTAGACCACCCCAAGTTGCCAACGGAGATCACGAGACGGACCCCGCATTGTTGCACCTAGTGTGCTATGTAAGTGCACTAGAGGCACTGTTCGACCATATCACTATTGATCTAATCGCAGCTCATGGAGAGTTGGTTCGTCGAGCCCCGGCGAGAGAAGAAAACGAGCCCAACGCCGACAACCCAGTCGTGCTGTTTGGACAACCGATCGAGACCCCGAGATCAGCTCCAGCCATCAGCCGAGATGCTTTGATGACCCCAGAAGTGCTTCGTCGCCTTTTGGGAGCGCACTCCAACGGGGTTGTGGCCAACAATCCCTGCGATGGTCATCATCACTACCCCGACCCTGCAGTTCCTCCGCCATATCCGACTAATCCTGGCAGTGAGACACGTGGAGAAGCCTCGACATCCACCAGGCGCGCCCGTTTAGACATAAACGAGGTAGACTAAGCCGCATGAGTAGCACCGAGTTTCAGTGTATCCTCGCTTTGTAATCATGCGACCGTGTATATTAACGCAGCCTGTCGTTGTGCCTCTGTTTTAATAGTAGCCTTGCATATCTGGTCAGCGCATAGTTGCACATTTTCCGGGCACAACTACCAAAACCAACCCGACGACAACCACAGTAACGCGTCTCTTTATGAGATATGTGTATCTCTGACACTGACCCGACCTTTGGAGCTAAGCTGGCAAATTTATTACCTTTCACCACGGTAAAATGATCCGGCTCCATTGCTATATAAAGGCCACCTTGTGACCTTACCCAGCAACCCTCACTTTGTGCACCACACTCACACTTTTTCCTGTCATGCCGAGCCCCAGCATTCATCTGAGAACCCCAGATGCAACCCCAGGTAGCTTTGTCAAAATATTGTGGGATTTTACCCGCAGTACCATGGGTTCTACCCAGCCACCTTAGTACGAGCTGTTCAAATCAAGGATCACCCCATCCACCTCGGAATATTGGGCAGCAGTACACATCCCTCCCGTAGACTCCAATCAAGATCCAACGGAAGTTTCCTTCATGGGGAAATCTATGCCAACCCCACACCTGGCCATAGAAGCTGCTGCGAAAGAAGCGATTGCTCGTCTTCGATCCGCAATACCCTATGCCCGCGAACGAGGATATTATTACTTTCCGAGTCGTGCAGCACCCAGAGAAGTAACATCTTTTCCCGGTGGACGTATTGAGAGAGGCCCAGTTCTGGCCAACCTTATCCAGTACATCATTGCCCAAGAGCATTTGAACCAGCGAGTGATGGATTATCTCCAGAGCCTCGCAGATTTAAATCCTCAGATTGCCATCGGCAGACCACTGAGACCCGACCCGGAGAGACGCATACATCGACTGGTCAATCCACTGCCTCCGATAGAAGAGGAGTGTATCCCTTTACCAGAGACATTTTATCAGGACCCCGCCCAGTTACCGTTTTCATTTTAGACGTCACTACTGTATTTGTTTTTGCAGCATTTATTTTTATGTGTGTGACTTATGCGTGATACCCTGAGTTTGTACGACGAGTCAATTATTTGGCTTCTACTAATGTGTGTAGTTTTTGTTGTGGTTTATGCTCCTTTAAATTAACTGTTTTTCCCTCGCAAAATTCGGGAGTGAGATTTCTTTTCCCTGAGTTGCTACACCTGCCCCTTCTCACGACGTGGATTAATTAATTTCACACAGCACCACGCAGCAGACTCACAACCATAATCATTTGGACACATACACTGTTTGCGAAACCTTGCAACGGTGTTACATCCAGCTAATCACCCCCTAACAAACAGTTAGCACCCGGCACACTCCATCTAGTCCTCATGATCACCACCACCGCGGAGAGCCAACACCCGAGCCGCAGCATCGCGACACTCGTCGAGGATCATCGCGCACAGGAGCACAGAGAGCCCCAGCAGTGTCGCCAGCCCTCCGCATATCAGGATCACAAACCAGTCTGGCATTGCCTCCGCCATTAGAGCCTCACCCGAGCTTCTGTAAGCAGTAATGGAGAAAGAAGGAGGAGGAGAAGTGAGGCCAGGTGTGAGTGTCACATCCCTAGCTTCAGGCATTGCTCTAGGTTAGCTTCATGTGTGCATCATGTCTATATTTTTGAAACTTGAATTGAGGAATATTGGAAGCCTCAAAACCCTAAATAAAAGAGGGGCAAAAACCCTAGAAATCTCATTCATTGCTCCAAAAGGGCTCTTCATAAATGTTTGATAATTTTTGGTAAGGGTTCTGGTCCCAACCAAAATATTGAACATTTTTAAGGATTTATTTTTGGGACTTTGAATTTAAATCATTAGCTATTTGAATTTGAATTATATTCATATAATTAGAATATAATTTAAATACCCCTGAAATATTTTATAAGCTTTTCGAAAAGTCCATCTAGCACTATAAAATATTCAAAGGAGTTTTTGGCATTGTTTGAATTAGTTTTAAAATTCAAAACAGTGCAAAATAAATTAAATAAAACAAAAACAGAAGAAAAATATAAAACAGAATAGAAATAAAAGAGAGAGAGAGAAGGAAGTACTTGGCCTCACCCGTGCAGCCCAGCCGGCCTAGTTCCCCCACCTGGCCGGCCCAGCCCACCTCCTCCCCTTTGTCTTCTTCCTCCCCTCGCACCGAAGCAGCTCGGTGGCGAGCGCCGATGCCGCCTCGGCCACCTCCTGCCTCCCTGCTTGCCTCCGCTACTCCCTGGAGACGCCACGCGGCTCCCTCAGGCCTCTCTCAACTCCCTCCCGTGCTCATCCCCTTCTCCTGCTCTCCCTCTCGCTCCGCACCTCGGACCCGAACGGAGCCGTCGCCACCGACGCCGTTCGCCGCGGCCACCATCCCCCTCTCGCCTCCCCGACGCCTCCCAGAGCTCCGCAGTGCCTCCCTCGACCTCCTCGACGTCTCACGCGACCAGAAGGGCCCCGAGCAGCCGCCATCGTCATCATCCCCAAGCTTCGGCCCCGGCGCCGTTCTCCGTCGAATTCGGCCACTCCGGCGCGCCCCCGAGCTCGCTGACCCTCCCTGCACGATCCCCGTGAGTCCCTGCTTCGTTTCCCCCTAACCCCAAGTCCGATTTCGAGCTCTAGCCGCCCCCTCTACCGGAGCCGAGACGCTCCGCCGCACGGACTCGTCGCCGGCGAAGCCCCGGTGACCAAATGGCCCCGCGCGTGCGTCCGTTGCACTCGCAACGACCCGTGGAGCAACGCTAGCGTGGCAGCTAGCTTGTTTGCAAGCCGCAGCACTAACCCCGCACCCACCCGAGCTCCGGCCGCCGCCTCGGGCTCCATTCCGGCGAACCCCGGCCACCCCCGCACCTCCCGTTGGCCCCCCTAGATGCGCACGGGCACGGGCTACCTTCTGGTGCCCTTCGCGCGTCCAGCCGCCGCCCGTAGCGCAACCCCGGTGAACTTCCGCCGCGTTTCGGGTCGGCGCCGGCCGAACTCCGGTGGCCAGTGACGTGGCGCTATCATTAGCCACTAATGACCACGCTAAACACCCCCCCACAGACACTGACAGCGGGCCCCGTAGCGGGTCAAAGCCGAGTCAACGCGGGATTAGCCCCTGTGCCGCTGACGTGTGGACCCCGCGTGTCAGATTTGACCTGGACCTGGACGTTGACTCGCCGACGTCATGCTGGCGTCAGGCTGACGCAATTAAATCATTTCTGGATTTAATTTAATTCTGAAATTCCAGAAAATAGATAAAACTTCTAAAATTCATAGAAAATTAACCGTAACTCCAAATTAAATAATTTATATATGAAAAATTATCAGAAAAATTCAAGGAATCCATCTGTACCATTTTCATGCATGTTAGAACAACTTATCACTACTGTTTAGGGCAAATGAAGTGAAGGTCATTTAAATAATCACATATGGAGTTTGAATTTGAATCTTGTATTCAAACCAACTTCATTTAATCTGTTGCTAGTTGCATTAGCTCAAAACACATTCATATTGCCATGTCATGAGCATGCATCATATTGTGCATTGCATTGATTGTATTTCTTCTTTGTTGCCGGTATTTGTCCCCTCTCGATAGACGTGATACCGATGATGTGATCTTTGACACTGATGAAGACTCAATGTTATCTTCAGAAGTGCCAGGCAAGCAAAAACCCCTTGTTCATTCCGATACAATCCTACTCTCTCGCTCCTGCTCTCTTTTACTGCACTAGGACAACACCGATTCATCTGTTACTTGCTGCGGTAGCTGAACCCCTTTATCCTCTGCATGACCTGTCATTCCACAGTAATTAGATGAAACCCACTAGCATGAGTAGGAGTTGTTTGAGCCCTGATGTGCCTACTCATTCATGCTTGTTTGTCATGCCTGCTACTGCTTAGAGTTGAGTCAGGTCTGATTCATCCGGGATGGATCAGAGGTGTGTGAACATGTCCTACGGTGTGTGAGCTAAGCGTGTGAACACGATTTGGTAAAGGTAGCGGTGAGAGGCCATGTAGGAGTACATGGTGGGTTGTCTCATTGCAGCCGTCCTCAGGAACTGAGTTCTGTGTTTGTGATCCATGATTCAGCTACTACCACGCATTGGGCCTGAAACCAATGGACCCTCTCGGCTTCTTGATCACCCTTGTCCTCTGTCCAGGAGTTGCAAGTAGTTTCTGGTGTTTGTAGTATGCTGGAGGCCGTGCGCAGCGCTGACCGTAGGGGTGGGCTGTGATGCGGTAGGCACGTGGCCGGGTAAACCGGGCGCCCGTTTGGTGTCACGGAACCCTGTACACATCGTTTGGGGCTGTGAGCGAAACTCCGGCCGGATCTCCTCATGGATGGAACCCGAATAGGCGATAAACCTGGACTAGAGACTTGAGTGTTTAGGCAGGCCGTGGCCGACACCCACGTTGGGCTTCCGCTTGAAGGTTGCCGAGTACATGTCGTGTAAACGGCGGTAAGTGGTGAGAGCGTGTGTGAAGAAGTACACCCCTGCAGGGTTAATATGATCTATTCGAATAGCCGTGTCCACGGAAAAGGACTTCTGGGTTGCTTATATCAGTTCATAGACAAGCGAAAGTGGATACTCTAAAATACGCAAGATAAGCGTGAGTGCTATGGATGGCGTTCTTGTATGGAGACGAGAGCGGATCCATAGTGGTGTATTGATATGGTGAATATGTGGACTCGTGTGCGCCACCTCAAAAGAGTTACATTGCAGTCGTAGTTCAGGATAGCCACCGAGTCAAAGCTGGCTTGCTGCAGTCAAACCCCTCCACCCCCTTGTTGATAATGATGCATATGTAGATAGTTCTGATGTAAGTCTTGCTGGGTACATTTGTACTCACGTTTGCATATTTTATGTTTTGCAGAGAGACTTCAGTCTCACTAGTAGTTCCACGTGGACTTCGACGTTTAGCTTGTTACCTCAGCTACGATCTTGTGCCTCGGCAGGATTGGTAGATAGTCAGGCTTCTCAGCCTTTTTCATTTATAGATGTCTGTACTCAGACATGTTAAGCTTCCGCATGTGCTTTGCCTTGTATGCTCTGATTGTTGGGTCATAAGACCCATGTTTGTAATATCTCGCTCCTCGGAGCCTATTGATTAAATTACTTGAGTTGTAGAGTCATGTTGTGATGCCATGTTGTATCTGCACATATCGAGCATATTGTATGTATGTTGTTGAAATGCTTGGTATGTGTGGGATCTGACTATCTAGTTGTTCATCCTTAGTAGCCTCTCTTACCGGCAAATGTCTCCTAGTGTTTCCACTGAGCCATGGTAGCTTGCTACTGCTCCGGAACACTTAGGCTGGCCGGCATGTGTCCTTCTTCGTTCCTGTGTCTGTCCCTTCGGGGAAATGTCACGCGATGAATACCGGAGTCCTGTTAGCCCGCTACAGCCCGGTTCACCGGAGTCCTGCTAGCCCAGTGCTACAGCCTGGATTCGCTCGCTGATGACCGACACGTTCGATGCTGGGTCATGGATGCCTGTCCCTGTAAGTCTGTGCCACTTTGGGTTTACGACTAGCCATGTCAGCCCGGGCTCCTTATCATATGGATGCTAGCGACACTATCATATACGTGTGCCAAAAGACGCAAACGGTCCCGGGAAAAGGTAAGGCGACACCCGTGGGAATACCGTGCGTGAGGCCGCAAAGTGATATGGGGTGTTACATGCTAGATCGATGTGACATTGAGTCGGGGTCCTGACAGTGAGGAAGAAGAGAGAGGCACCCCGGCCGTTTTTATAGCTCGAGCTCGGTGTACGGTGGGCGAAGTCCACCAACGCCGCTCGTCGCCGATCGCCGGTGTTCGGAGTCGAATCCGCGAGCAGTGCCGATAGCGCGCTGTCCCGCGAGGTGAGTGCACGCTGCACCGGCAGCTAGCACGCCGCGCACTACCACGGTACGGCCTAGATGCCCTACACACTAGGCATCGCCGGTGGAGAAAGCGCGCGGGAGAGAGGAGGAAGAGAAAGAGCCAGAGGGAGAAGAGGAGACTGACAGTGGACCCCGGGTCCACCTGTCGGCCAGAGAGAGCACTGTGCTCTCGGGTACGACCAGCGTATATCTAAATTTAGGAGTTATTCTAAATTTTTATCCAGCATAGAAATCACACGTTTTTGTCCCAAACCGTAGACTCTTCCATGCAGCACCAGTTTTCACACTGTGGTTTTTCACCACTTAGTGCCCTCTCACTAAAGCCACATCTTTATTGCATAATTATTTTCTTAACACAGCTTTTAACAAATCTCGAGGACGAGATTTTTCTTAAGGGGGATAGTATTGTGACACCCCAAAAATTTGGCCTTGTTTTAATGAATTAAAACAATTTTCCAGGAATTAAAACTTTGGATTTCTGAGCTCCATTTTGATTTTTTTAAATCATCTCCTTCCCTGTTATGATGAGTTTTTCCCAAAGAGAAAACTTTCCAAATATGTTATTGGACTTGTTTAACCTCTCAAGAAAAACTTTCCTTTTATCAGTGTAACTAATTAAATAATTAAGTTGCTTGATCTTTACTTAAATGGTGTTTCAAGGTTAAATGGCCATATTTGAACTACAACCATTTGATAGATTCACTTAAAATTCCCACAAAAATTTGGAGATGTCATGTGATGTCTCTAAATCACTTTTATGCAAAAATATATTTAATTCATGAAATATTTTGAGCCCTACACTCAATTTTTCTTCTCTGGTCCAGAGTGCATTTTGCACTACAACCCTTTTAAATATTTCTTTAAAACTTCTACCAAAATTAGGGGAGGTCAGTAGGAGCATATTATTCCACTTTGTGCAAAAATCCAGTGTTGTTATTTGAAAATATTGAGTGAATCAACCTCATTTCCATTCTGGACCAACTTGATGGTTTGTACAGCAACCATGTTTTTACTTGCTCTTTAACCCTTGATTATTTCTCCTACTTGTAGATAGCCCCACCAAACCCCTAAATCCAGGAGCATGCAACCTTTTGGATCAGTTTTGGTTCATGAAATAATGCTATTTATTTCCTGTCCAGAATTGTAGTTTTGCAAAACTTACACTAACAAGTTGCTGCATTTGACCAACTAACCACACCACCCTCTTGTACATCTAAAGAGACTTCCATCTGGAGTTTTTTACCACTCCAAGACTTGCCTAAGTGCCCTTGGCATTTTGCCAAACACCCTACGGGCATGATCTGTTTTGACATGAGTTTTGGCATTGCACTGTGAACCTAATCCCCTGACCAAACCAGCTTGTCCACTGATCTCCTTGCAAGCCCAAACCTAGACCTGTTAACCCCCAGCCTCAACCGCGACTCCTAGCATGCTCGGGCATTTCGTCGAGCACACTCAGTGCATGCACTGGACGCGCCCAGAGCGCGCGTATTGCACGATGCCGCGCCCGAGCCGACACGCTGGCCCCCTGGCTTTGGCCCACACGGCAGCACCTCGCCACGCACTCCCCGCCTCGCAGCATCGCGCCAAACCACCCTGGCACGCTACAGCGCCGTCGCCAGGGCGTTCTTGGCGGCACTCCGGCGTCCGCAGTGGCTCCAGCCACGGGCAGCGCCGCCCAAACCCCTCCCGCTCGCCACCTGGCCCCTGGAGCAGCGCGAGCTCATCCACAGCCATGTCCGCTAGCGCTCGTCGCCGCCACGATGCCCTGCTGCTACAGAACGTCGGTTCGCCGGAAGCTTATCCACGGCCGCCGCGGAACCGCCATGCCTCGCTTATAAATGGACGCCCCGGGCTGTTCCCGCACACGGGCAACCTTAGGCCACCCCAATGACGCTTCCCCAGCTCGCCAATCGACCCAGGAGAGCTTCCTTCCTCATCTCCGGCAACTCCTGCCGCCGCCACCGCCCCGGCCAATCCGGCACCTCCAGTACCTCCCCCTCTCCGTTCTCTTCGCCAGAAACCCCCTCATCCTTCCGTGAACGCATCCCCCTACTCGATTTTGATCGGGAACCACCGTAGCCCCAAAACCACTCTGCTCCCGAAGCTCCCCTCCGCCGCGAAGCTCACCGCCGATGACTCTTTCCACCCCCGTCTACCCAGCGACCACCGGAAGGACCGCCGCAGTCTCGCGGATCCATCCAGACCCTCTGGAACCCGCGTGGAGCCACGGTTCGCCGGCGGCGATCGCCATTGCCTCGCCTCCGTTCGGGCAGAGGAAGAGGAGGGAGGGATAGACTGGTCAAACCTGACCAGTGGGCCCTCTGGACCCACTGTCAGCGACCCCATGTCTGTCCACGTGGTTAAGTGGAGGCGTAAAGCCTCAAGTACGCCTCCTCTGCACCGAAAGCGTAATCTCGTTTGAAACGTTTTCTTTTCTATTTTATTTTAAAAAACAGATTTGACCAAATTTTTGACTGGCTATAACTTTTTAAATATAAGTCCAAATGAGTTGATTCTTTTTCCTACCTTCCTCGAATTTGGTCTAGTTTATTTTAAGATTTATTTGAAAAAATTTCAAACAACTTTTTTGTACTGTTTTTGAAATGTGTGTTAATTCAAATATATTTTTAAATAGGATTTTGGGGAGAGAGAAGAAACTTTCAAAAGTTTTGGAGAGCACCTCACCCCTCCACAACATTGAAGGCAAGCATTCTGAATCTCGGCATAATATTTTTGGTGTGATCGTGGATACATTCATAACACCACCGCATTTCGAAGGACTCGTTATTTCATGTGGTATTATCATATGCATGAGTGCATATTAGTGATTTCCAGGCTGTTGGAAATGAACACACTTGTGATGATAATCACCCTCATGTGCCTTGCATGCATACCGGTAGGAACCCGGGAAAACCTCTGCCTTGGGTAGGCATGAGTTTGTCGCCGGTCTCCGTCGGGACGGTTATGTCTGGTATGGCATGGCAAGGTGATATGAGCGGTGACTCTGTTGGTTGAAATATATTCGTTATACTAATCATGCAGGGAATACTTAAACCTCCTGAGTCGACCGTAGATCGAGTCTTGTTCCAGTAACCCCCATACTTGTTTCGTACTACCACTCGTCTGTACAGCAAGTAGAGTACGGTTCAGTAAGTTGTTAACCTCTTTCTAGCACACACCGTACAGAGAGGCCATGGTGGAAGATACCGGTTGTAGCTGGTAGGCAGGCCACCTGGTCCGGGGGCATGGGTGTTTCCGGTTGGGACCGAGAGGGGAGGCCACCCCTTAGAGCGCGCGATATAAATTTGATCCCATGCTACGCGAGGTTGTAGCCTCCCCACTTAGAGTTTGCTTAACAGGTGTCGTGGGTGATTCCAGACACGTGTGAGATAAGCTGGTGTGTGCAAGTTAGGTGTGTTTCCAACAAAAAGACCGTAGACGGAATTAGTTCCGATGGACTAAAGAAATCCGTTACTCGTGGGTAAAGAGTACACCCTCTGCAGAGAATAAATCTATTCGAATAGCCGTGTCCTTGGTTAAGGATTACAGTCTGGGATGGGTCAGGTGTCGGTCTTAGTGTCGGTCTTCGGAGGTGAAATGGTTAACCAGAAATGGAATTACTACTCGTGACTTGTGATAACTATGATTATTATTATTGTTGACTAACCCGTGATATTATTGTTATTATCGAGTATCTCTGGGATGGTTCTACCTCCGGGATATTCACTATGATTGTTTATTTTAAAAGCCCTTTATGTGGTGTCGCTCAGACGCCCGACTGCGGCATTTCTTTTAAAGCCCTTTATGTGGTGTCGCTCAGACGCCCGACTGTGGCATTTCTTTTAAAGCCCTTTATGTGGTGTCGCTCAGACGCCCGACTGTGGCATTCCTTTTAAATCCCTTTATGTGGTGTCGCTAAGACGCCCGACTGTGGCATTGCTTGTTATTTGTTTTCATAAATTTTAATACTACCATGTTATTGCATTTTTATAAATAACTTGCTTGCACGCATCAGAGTTTCATTTATCTTTTGTGACTGACGTCATGAGCATAAAATATTTTTAGCACATCATTGTTATATTATACCTGTGTTCATAATGTTTGCGAGTACATTCAAAGTACTCACTGGCTTGTCCCTGGCTATTGTCTTGGCCAGATTTTCTTGCTCAGAGAGGAGCGACGCGATGCCAGCCCCGGAACCCACACAATGGAGATAGCAGCCTCGCGAAGATAGGAGTTAACCTGGTCAGCTGTACCCGTGGGAAATGGAGTCCCATAGACACTGATGTTTCACAAACCGCTTCCGCCATCAACCACTAGAAACCATTTGTTGTACTCACAGGCCAGAATGGTCTTGTACTACATATGTTGTATTCTGCTTGGAATTTCTGTATCAAGTTGGAGCCTCATCAGCTAACAGTAATCCTGGGGCTGATGAGCACGACGGTCTTTTCTGGAAATTTATGTCCGGAGAACCGGTCGTGGCAAAAACAGGACTCCACGGGATACTGTTCATCTCCACCATCGACCTCCTCCAGCCTTCACGGGCTACCGTTGACCTCCTCCAGCCTCCACGGGCTCCTGTTCATCCAGCCTCCACCGCGCGCTACTCCACCGGCTACTGTTCAACCACCCCTCCACGGGCACCCCTCCACCGTCTACTGTTCATCCAGCCCTCCGCACCACGGGGTCCTGTTTATCCACCCCTCCACGGGCACCCCTCCAC
>NC_041389.1:609363000-609382499 GCF_002162155.2 Triticum dicoccoides
CCCCTCCACCGTCTACTGTTCATCCAGCCCTCCACACCACGGGGTCCTGTTCATTCAGCCCTCCACGGGCACCCCTCCACCGTCTACTGTTCATCCAGCCCTCCACACAACGGGGTCCTGTTCATCCAGAGGCAATGCCACCGCTCACTGTTCATCCAACCCCCCCCCCATCCCCCGCAACGCTCACTGTTCATCCAATCGATCGGCTTCAGTTAGCAGCAGTAGCGAAGGAATCGCTCGATCGGGTTTAGTTAATAGCCATCGATCGATCGCTCGGGTTCAGTAACGCATAGCCTGCAGGGCAATCGCTCAGGTTCAGTTAGAGCCCAACGCCTCGCTCGGGTTTAGTTAGAGCCAACGCCTCGCACACCCGCGTGTATGTGTACGAGAGAAACACGCATCGCTCGGCCCCCGACCTCCCACCATAACCGGGAACTCCCTGAAATTTTCCTCCCCGTCGCTTCTACCATGGTTTTTTCCGTCATGGACGGCCCAAAGAATGTCATGCAGCTGCGTCTCCGGCCCGCCCAGGACGAAAAGCCAATTTTCTGTCATGATTTTTTGTCATAGAAGTAGGAGCCCACCACATCTATGATGATACCGGGTTTTGTCACAATTATCGTCATAGAAGTGTCATATCTATGACAGAAAAAAAAATTGTTAGGACCAAAATGTCACGGATGTGTCTTTTTCTTGTAGTGGTGATGCCTATATACATGATCATGCCTAGATAATCTCATAACTATGCGCTTTTCTATCAATTGCTTGACAGTAATTTGTTCACCCACCATAATACTTATGCTATCTTAAGAGAAGCCACTAGTGAAACCGATGGCCCCCGGGTCTATCTTTTATCATATAAGTTTACCATATACTTTTATTTGCATCTTTACTTTTCCAATCTATATCATAAAAATACCAACAATATTTATCTTATCATATTGTCTCTATCACATCTCACTTTTCGCAAGTGGCCATGAAGGGATTGACAACCCCTTTATTGCGTTGGTTGTGAGGTTCTTGTTTGTTTGTGTAGGTGCGTGGGACTTTTGAGGAGCCTCCTACTGGATTGATACCTTGGTTCTCAATAACTGAGGGGAATACTTATGCTACTTTGCTGCATCACCCTTTCCTCTTCAAGGAAAACCAACGCAAGCTCAAGACGTAGCAAGGGTGGCCCTCAGGATACAAAGGTTCCTGAGTCATTCTAACACCTCTAGTCACAACTCTAACATCATTATCATTTTTCATATTATTTAATTCATTGAGCAAATCATTTTGTGCTTTAAGCACTTATTCTGCTTGAGTGGTAACCATGGAAGCATGTTTACTAATAAGTTTAAGTTCACCTTTAACTCTAGACATATAATCACTCAAGTGTTCAATCACATAAGCATTTATTTTCAATTGTCTCCCAACATAAGCAATGAAGTTTTCTTGTTTGACAATAAAATTATCAAACTGATCCAAGCATTCGCTAGCAGACTTATAACAAGGAATATCACCTTCATCAAATCTATAGAGAGAATTTACCTTTACTACCTGTGTTGGGTTATCAAGACCATGTATTTCTTCAATAGGCGGTAAATTCTTAACATCTTCAGCTTTAATACCCTTTTCTTTCATAGATTTCTTTGCCTCTTGCATATCTTCAGGACTGAGAAATAGAATACCCCTTTTCTTCGGAGTTGGCTTAGGAGTTGGTTCAGGAAGTGTCCAATTGTTTTCATTAGTCAACATATTATTCAATAACAATTCAGCTTGATCGACAGTTCTTTCCCTGAAAACACAACTAGCACAACTATCCAGGTGGTCTCTGGAAGCATTGGTTAGTCCATTATAAAAGATATCAAGTATTTCATTTTTCTTGAGAGGATGATCAAGCAAAGCATTAAGTAATTGGAGAAGCCTCCCCCAAGCTTGTGGGAGACTCTCTTCTTCAATTTTCACAAAATTATATATTTCCCTTAAAGCAGCTTGTTTATTATGAGCGGGGAAATATTTAGCAGAGAAGTAATAAATCATATCTTGGGGACTACGCACACAACCACGATCAAGAGAATTAAACCAAGTTTTAGCATCACCCTTTAATGAGAACGGAAATAACTTAAGGATATAGTAGTAGCGAGTTTTCTCATCATTAGTGAATAGGGTGGCTATATCATTGAATTAAGTAAGATGTGCCACAACAGTTTAAGATTCATAGTCATAAAAAGGATCAGATTCAACCAAAGTAATTATCTCAGGATCAACGGAGAAATCATAATCCTTATCAGTAATGCAGATAGGTGAAGTAGCAAAAGCAGGGTCATATTTCATTCTAGCATTCAGTGACTTTTCTTTCAGCTTAGCTAATAATTTCTTAAGATCAGATGTATCATTGCAAGCAAGAAAATCTCTAGCAGTTTCTTCATCCATAACATAACCCTCAGGCACAATAGGCAATTCATATCTAGGGGGAGAATCTTCATCAGTATTATCAGTTTCAATAATTTCATTCTCTCTAGCCCTAGCAAGTTGTTCATCAAAAAATTCACCTAATGACACAGTATTATCAAGCATAGAAGTAGTTTCATCATAAGCATCATGCATAGCAGAAGTGGCATCATCAATAACATGCGACATATTAGAATTAATAGCAGAAGCAGGTTTAGTTGTCACAAGTTTACTCAAAACAGATGGTGAACCAAGTGCAGAGCTAGATAGCAGTTCCTTACCTCCCCTCGTAGTTGAGGGAAAAATCTTAGTTCTTTCGTCTTTCAAGTTCCTTACCTCCCCTCGTAGTGATCAGCATATATAAATCCCAAGTGACCCATAGAATAGAGCTATGCTCCCCGGCAACGGCGCCAGAAAATAGTTTTGATAACCCACAAATAAAGGGCATCGCAACAGTTTTCGAGGGTAGAGTATTCAACCCAAATTTATTGATTCGACAAAAGGGGAGCCAAAGAATATTCTCAACTATTAGCAGTTGAGTTGTCAATTCAACAACACCTGAAAGACTTAATATCTGCAGCAAAGTATTTAGTAGCAAAGTAGTATGGAAGTAACGGTAACAGTGGCAAAAGTAACAGTAGCAGTTTTGTAGTAATTATAACAGTGGCAACGGTAAAGTAACTAAGCAAAGATCAATATGTGAAAAGCTCGTAGGCATTGGATCAGTGATGGATAGTTAACTCGGATGTGATTTCTCATGTAACAGTTATAACATAGGGTGACACAGAACTAGCTCTAGTTCATCAATGTAATGTAGGCATGTACTGTGAATATAGTCATACATGCTTATGGAAAAGAACTTGCATGATGTCTTTTGTCCTACCCTCCCGTGGCAGCGGGGTCCTATTGGAAACTAAGAGATATTAAGGCCTCCTTTTAATAGAGTAGCGGACCAAAGCACACTTAGTGAATACATGAACTCCTCAAACTATGGTCATCACCGGGAGCGATCCTGACTATTGTCACTTCGGGGTTGTCAGATCATAACACATAGTAGGTGACTATTGACTTGCAAGATAGGATCAAGAACTCACATATATTCATGAAAACATAATAGGTTCAGATCTGAAATCATGGCACTCAGGCCCTAGTGACAAGCATTAAGCATAGCAAAGTCATAGCAACATCAATCTCAGAACATAATGGATACTAGGCATCAAACCCTAACAAAACTAACTCGATTACTTGGTAAATCTCATCCAACCCATCACCGTCCAGCAAGCCTACGATGGAATTACTCACGCACGGCGGTGAGCATCATGAAATTGGTGATGGAGGATGGTTGATGATGACGACAGCCACGGACTCCCTCTCCGGAGCCCTAAACGGACTCCAGATCAGCACTCCCGAGAGAGATTAGGGCTTGGCGGCGGCTCTGTACCGTAAAACGCGATGAATCCTTCTCTCTGATTTTTTTTTCTCCCCGAACATGAATATATGGAGTTGGAGTTGAGGTCGGTGGAGCCTTAGGGGGCCCACGAGACAGGGGCCGCCTAGGGGGCTGGCGCGCCCCCACCCTCATGGACAGGGTGTGGGCCCCCTAGTCTTGATTCTTTTTCCAGTATTTTTTTAAATTCCAAAAATATTCTCCGTGAAGTTTCAGGTCATTTCGAGAACTTTTATTACTGCACAAAAATAACACCATGGCAATTCTGCTGAAAACAGTGTCAGTCTGGGTTAGTTCCATTCAAATCATGCAAATTAGAGTCCAAAACAAGGGCAAAAGTGTTTGGAAAAGTAGATACGATGGGGACGCATCAATCTACGCCCTCGTTCACCACACTGGGTGGTCCACCGACAACATCGGCCGCCACAACTGGCATGCCTCACAGACACCGACTTCCACCGCATCAGGTGCGCCTCACCGACACAGTCTCCCACCTTGCCGGGGCTACTTCAGCGAGCACATCGTCGCACCTCCGCCCCCCGAGGCCGTCGGGGCTTCACCAACGATCTCATCGACCGCATCGTAGCGCGCCACTGCCACTCAAGACCTGCATCTATGCATGGCCAGCCGACGCTAGTGCACCACCCTCAATGGCTATGAAGTGACCCGCACTCTAGCTGGGCGACCATGCCCAAACGCTAGCCCAAACTAGGTATCCACATATCACTCCCCCGTGCGATGTTCTGACGATGTTTGGATATCCTTTCACTGCTATCTTAGCTTACACACTTATGCAACTCTGACTTTAACTCTTATTTCTTCTGGAGATATCATCTGAAACAAGCAAAACCATTTTTTAGCGAAGCATGACGGTGCTACAGGATCTGGTACACATCCTGCACACCGGTATAACCTTGTAAGTACATGTCCTCCGATACAACAGCAAGGTCGATTTCTCTTATTTGATCAACCATTCGCCATGTCAAAAATGCAGAGGGGGTACAAGGAGCACAAGGCCTGCACATCCAAGCAAGTGGTAACATGGACTTGTACATGGAACATCCCAAGCGCAAGCAAAGCTGCAGTGAGCCTATACAATGATCTAGTGTAAGTCCTTGCATTTCATTTAATTCATACTGGCCTACCTGCACTACAAAAAAAGACACATCCGTGATATTTTGGCCCGAACGGAAAAAAATTATGTCATACTTATGACACTTCTATGATGATAATTAGGACAAAACCCGGTATCATCATAGATGTGGTGGGCTTCTACTTCTATTGCAAAATATGACAGAAAATGGGGTTTTCGTCCTGGGCGGGACAGAGACACACCTGCATGAAATACTTTCGGCCGTCCATGATGGAAACAATCGTGATAGAAGAGAGGGTGAGGAAATTTTCAGGGAGTTCCCGGTTATGGTGGGTGGTCGGGGCGAGCGATGCAAGGAGGGATTGCATGTTTCTCTCATACACGTACGCGCATGGGTGCAAGGCATTGGGCTCTTACTGAACCCAAGCGAGGTGTTCGCCTACTGAACCCGAGCGATCGCACTGCAGGCTACGCGTTACTGAACCCGAGCGTTCGATCGATCCCTGGTTGTTAACTGAACCTGATCGAGCGATTCCTTCGCTATTGCTGCTAACTGAAGCCGATCGAACCTGCTTCCTCTTGATGAACAGGGAGCGTTATTGGGGGGTTGGATGAAGAGTTCCCGGTGGGGGTTGGATGAATAGGACCCCGTGGTAGTAGAGGTCATTGCCGCTGGATGAACAGGACCCCGATGGATCGAGCCGGTTGGGGTGGATGAACAGGACCCCGTGGAAGGCTGGATGAATAGGACGGCCCCGTGGAGGGCTGGTTGAATAGTAGCCGGTGGAGGGCTGGATGAGTAGTAGCCCGTGGAGGGGTAGCTGAACAGGACCCTGTTGAGAGGGCTCGTTGAACAGTAGCCGGTGGAGGAGCGGTGGAGGCTGGATGAACAGGAGCCCATGGATGAACAGTCGCAGGTGGAGGCTGGATGAACAGGAGCCCATGGATGAACAGTCACAGGTGGAGGCTGGAGGAGGTCGATGGTGGATGAACAGTAGCCCGTGGAGGCTGGAGGAGGTCGACGGTGGATATGAACAGTAGCCCGTGTAGTCCTGTTTTGCAGTACGCCACACCATACCCCTCCCAATGAACAGGACCCCGTTTCGACATTAGCGCTCAAACACAAGTCCGTTTCCTCCATTTCATGGTATGCCACACCCATCCCGATCAACAGGACCCCGTTTCGATCGTAGCCATTCGAACACAAGTCCGTTTCCTCCGTTTTGCAGTACGCCAGACCCCTCCTGATGAACATGATCCCATTTCGACCCTAAGCGGTCGAACACAAGGCCGTTTCCTCCTTTATGCAGTACACCAGGCCTCGTTTCAATCGGTTGTTCCATCCAAGCCAGTTGCCTCCCGATGAACACGGCAACGCAGTTTCTCCATTCCGACCCAGGTGGTTGGCTACCGATGAACAGGACGCCGTCGCTGCCTCTCCATGTACATGAGCTCCGGCTGTATGTATGCATGAGTAGGCGTTCGAGACCCCGCCCATATGTACGTACGTGGCCGTATTTACTTTCTTGCACCCTGACTGTACGTATGTGTACATGCTACATGCGTGCCTCTACTACGACACGTGCGCGCCTCTACTATGACACGTTCCCTTCCTTACTCGGCCACGGTTCATCATTGCAGCCTGTAGACAGACAATCGACGGTATGTGCGTACACGTTCGCGACCAGAATGACAACGCTATGTACGCTTCGACCAGGTGGGTCACGATTGTCAGGCACTTCCTTGTGTGCGAAGATGTAGCATGTGGGTCCCAGTAGTCATAGGGAAACGTTTTTTCGCAAAATACGATGGCCCATCCGTTGGGTCCCTAGTGTCAGGTGGAGGAATCATAATTTTGCGCCTAATAAGGAAGCACTTCCTTGCTGCGGCCATGGACCCAGCTGTCAGCCTCTCCACGTATAGTATTCTTCCGATGGAATTTGTTCCTTGACCACATTGACCACGCCGCGCCGACAGCACCAAGGCGGTGGACGACGGCGAGGCCTAGGAAGGGGACGGCATGGATCCGGGGAAGACGTGGCAGTGGATGCCCATGCGGAGAGGGGTACTAGGGTTTACTGGTTTGGCTGCGATGTGAGATTGTTGTCGCTGTAGAATAACTTGGGGTGTGGGTGAGTAGAGGGATGGCCTGGCCAACGGTGGGAGTAGTAGGGGGCGGTGAGGCCTCCGCGGTAGCACAGCCAGCCATGGGAGGAAGGAGCACGCGACCCAACCGGCGTTGGTTTGGGCGGCTGGAGCAAGAAGACCAGAGGTTGAAGAAGCACTACGACCGTTGGATGGACATCATACGATCACTGGAGCTAGAATCGTTCATATTGACTAAGTTGAGAAAGCCTCTGTCTGCATCAACTTAGGAGGCCCACAAGTCAGCCTCCCACTATTGTGCGTCCCAGCAAGCAAGGGGAGTATAAATTTGTTTTGTGCGTAATAAGGAGGCACTTCCTTGCGTGTGAAGATATAGCTGGTGGGTCCAAGCTCTCAAAGGGGGGGCATTTTTTTGCAAAATATAGAGGCCCTTCCAATGAGTCCCATCTGTCAGGTGGAGGAATCATTATTTTGCGCATAATAAGGACGCATTTCCTTGTGTGCGGCCGTGGACCCACCTGTCAACCTCTCCACGTACAGTCCACTTCCGATGGATGTCGTTCGTTGACCACATTGACCACGCCGCGTCGAGAGCACCATGGCGGTGGACGAAGACGAGGCCTATGAAGGGAATGACACTGCTACCTCTTGAGTATGTGTTGGTTTTCCCTTGAAGAGGAAAGGGTGATGGAGCAAAGTAGCGTAAGTATTTCCCTCAGTTTTTGAGAACCCAGGTATCAATCCAGCAGGAGGCTACACGCAAGTCCCTCGTACCTACACAAACAAATAAGAACCTTGCAACCAACGCGATAAAGGGGTTGTCAATCCCTTCACGGCCACTTGCAAAAGTGAGATCTGATAGAGATAATAATAAGATAAATATTTTTGGTATTTTTATGATATAGATTGGAAAGTAAAGATTGCAAAATAAAATAGATCGGAAACTTATATGATGGAAAGTAGACCCGGGGCCCATAGGTTTCACTAGTGCCTTCTCTCAAGATAGCATAAGTATTACGGTGGGTAAACAAATTACTGTCGGGAAATTGATAGAAAAGTGCATAGTTATGAGATCACGTCCGCGACAAGTAGATCGAAACGATTCTGCATCTACTACTATTACTCCACACATCGACCGCTATCCAGCATGCATCTAGAGTATTAAGTTCATAAGAATAGAGTAACGCATTAGGCAAGATGACATGATGTAGAGGGATAAACTCAAGCAATATGATATAAACCCCATCTTTTTATCCTCGATGGCAACAATACAATACGTGCCTTGCTGCCCCTGCTGTCACTGGGAAAGGACACCACAAGATTGAACCCAAAGCTAAGCACTTCTCCCATTGCAAGAAATATCAATCTAGTAGGCCAAACCAAACTGATAATTCAAAGAGACTTGCAAAGATAACAAATCATACATAAAATAATTCATAGGAGATTCAAATATTGTTCATAGATAATCTTGATCATAAACCCACAATTCATCGGATCTCGACAAACACACCGCAAAAAGAATTACATCGAATAGTTTCAAAGAAGATCAAGGAGAACTTTGTATTGAGATCCAAAGAGAGAAGAAGCCATCTAGATAATAACTATGGACCCGAAGGCCTGTGGTAAACTACTCACACTTCATCAAAGAGGCTATGGCGTTGATGTAGAAGCCCTCGATGATCGATTCCCCCTCCGGCGGAGCACCGGAAAAGGCCCCAAGATGGGATCTCACGGGTACAAAAGGTTGCGGCGATGGAAATAGGGTTTCGTGGTGCTCCTCGATGTTTTCAGGGTATATGAGTCTATATAGGCGAAGGAAGTCGGTCAGGGGAGCCACGAGGGGGCCACGAGGGTGGGGGGCGCGCCTACCCCCTGGGCGTGCCTCCCTGCCTCGTGGCCGCCTCGTTTCTTTCTTGACGTCCACTCCAAGTCTCCTGGATTGCGTTTGTTCCAAAAATAACTCTCCCAAAGGTTTCATCCCGTTTCGACTCCGTTTGATATTCCTTTTCTGCAAAACACAGAAATAGGCAAAAAAACATCAGTTTGGGTTGCGCCTCTGGTTAATAGGTTAGTCCCAAAAATAATATAAAAGTGCTTAGTAAAGCCCATTAAACATCCAAAGCGGGTAATATAATAGCATGGAACAATCAAAAATTATAGATACATTGGAGACATATCATACATGGAGCCAGGGAAGACTCGGCGGTTGTTTCCCATGCGGAGGGGAGTATGAGGGTTTACTGGTTCGTCTGCCGTCTCCGGAGAATAACAGCAGGTGTGTGTGAGTAGAGGGATGGCTAGACCAGTGACGGGAGTATGGTGGGGTGGTGTGGCCTGCAAGGCAGCACAGCCTGCCGCGGGAGGAGGGAGCAGTCCCGCCGGTGCTTGTTTGAGCGGCTGGAGCAGGAGGAGCGGAGATTGAAGAAGCACGACGGCCGTTGGATGGACATCCAACAGTCACTGCTCTCGTGTGTTGACTAAGTTGACATGGCGTTGCGTGTGCGTCAACCTTTTTTTAGGAAAGCGTACGCGTCAACCTAGAGTAGGCGCACAAGTCAGTCTCAGATGTGTGGAAACAACATACAACCCATCTGCCATTATTTCTAATAATATACAACCCATTCGCTAATTCTTAAGGATTATTTTGGAGCCCATCTTCTTTTTGTTAGCATTACAACCCATATTGTGGCCACGGTTAAAAATTATACGAAATTTTGCATATTTCGATGTGGTTAGCTGCTTTAAATCCCGACATTTCGAGTGACATTCAAACTAATTTGAAAAATAAATTCATATCAATATAAAATCCAAATAATTGTCCATGCATAAAAATCGAAGGAATTTAAAATCTCTAAATGAAAAAAAAATTGAAACTAATTGCTGGTTTGATTTGTTTTAAAAATGTACATTCCATTTCTCATTACTGATAGCCCATTTTCTCGTCTTGAAAGATTTGCAGCCCAGCAGGGTTGACAAAGCAAGTAGGCCTCGGTTGGGTATTCTGGAAAAGAACAAAAAAACTGGGTTAGCAATTTTCAGAAAGAAAAAAAACTACTGGGCCGGTCTTGTGGTAAGCATAAAAGAAAAGGCTGGCCAGGTAGGCCAGAGTGCCCCGCACATCCAAGTTGACACCCTGCTTCCGTCTAAAAAACAAAGATAATTGGGCAAGCTACTTCCCTAAAGAAATTGGGCAAGCTACTGGGTCCCTCATGTCAGCCACTCGTTGTGCAATTCTCTCGTTTATTGACTATGTTGACAATGGCATGGGACCCAGATGTTAGAAATCCATTAGGAGGAACCATTTTTCTGGCTAGAAATAAGGAGGCACTTGCTTGCGTACTGCCATGACCATGGTGGGTCCCTGCTGTCATCCTCTCCACATACAATCATATCTTGATTGTGCACGCATCAACCTAGTAGGCCTATAAGCCAGCCTCTATACCCGTGGCGGACAAATGCAGCCCATTTAAAAAAATAAAAGCCCATTCCATACGTTCATATGGAAAGTTCAACATACAGAGCAAAGTAACAGGTCTGACCAGATATAGAGTACTGAACTGCCACGTTGACAACCATCATAGCCAAGTTAACTATCTACTCCCACTAATACTCTAGTGTACCAGTACTAACTTACTCCTAGCTAACTAGACGATGTCGTCCGCCATCTGTGGTACACGCTAAATGCCGGCACTAACGTCCTCCTCCTCGCCTCGGACTTGCCGGAGGTGCAATAGGGCGCGTTGCTCGCGTGTGTTGGCCCTTTCCTTGCTGGCGTGGTCCACCGAAGCTTTGGCTTCTAAGCGCTAAACCCACTTGATGAGTTGGTAGTAAAATTCAGCGTCGCGCACGCGTGCGTGCCTAACAGCCTCTAGGGCTATTTGTCGGGCACCGACCTCCATGTAGTCTGCCCATTCATAGGCACTCTACACGCGACTCAAAATTTGTGGTGCGCTGCTGCTCCATGTCCCGCTGGCGCAAGTCGGCGATACACTGCTCCTCCACCAGGTGGTCACGCTCCAACAAGTCCTCGTACTCTGCATTGCCATCTAAAGACTGATAGAATGCCTCCTCCCTACGTCTTCCTTCCGGTGAATAATCGAACACTAGCCCCGGCAATGAGCGCCTTTGGCGTCGCCTATTGCGGGCGGTCGGGGGCATGACAGACGTGGCGAGAGCGAGGGCAAGTGGCGAGCAACGTCGGGCTGGTGGAGGTTTTTGATGGGAGCCGATAGGGCGAGTTGAGTGATGGTGAGAACGCCGGGAACCAATAATTATAGGTGTATAGTGTACGTGTAGCAGCGTGTTGCGGGAAACGCTATGGTGATAAAAAATCCCACCAACCAAGGTAGTTGAAGCAACGTGCCGCGGGTAACGCGACGGTCATCAGATTCAATGCATAAGCAAGCATGGCTTAGCGCGCCCCGTCTTGTCTGTGTTGCGTCCCATCCGTGTTGGGTGACGGTGCTACTCTCGGCATGATGGTCAAACTAGTGCACTCGAATCATCTAGATGAGGTACTCCCTCCTTGTCAAAAATGATTCCACCACTCATCATCTACCCTAGTTGGTGAGATTTTTGAATTGAGCCCTGCAAACTGAAAAGGAGGTAGTATGTGCGTCATCCGCTATTTATTCGTGTAGGATCGAGTAGGTCAGATAGTGTACGTGTAGGATCGAGTAGGTCGGATAGTGTACGTGTAGGATCGCATTAGCGGATGAACGTTCACTGGGAGATAAGGCATTTCCGAATGTTTTTGCTGGCAGTTTCTTTAGATTCGCATGGCATTTTCATATAACAGCTTGTCAGTTTCTTTAGATTCGCATGGCATTTTCTTCAGAACAGCTTGTCAGTTTCTTCAGAGATTGGAATTTTATTCAGAAAATTGCCACCTTTGGATCTTGCGTCGCAACGAAAACTGCCAAGAGTGTATTAGTAGGCTAGCTAGTGATCGATAAGTAACTTGTAAATACTGAGCAAACAGAAATAAGGAACTGCTAGTAACTTGTAAACACTGAGAATACAGAAATCAGGATCATGTTGTGCACAGTAGTAAGAGCCGATCAGTTTGAAATGTTCACATGAGACTCACAGGCCTCGCATTGTAATATGTTCACATTAGTACCCCAAATTCACAACCAACTAGTAACTTGTTAATGCATCTCAATGATTCATAGATCATATACAAATATGTAGCTCCAAAAGCAAATATCTAGAAAAAACATCTGTTCTTCCTACTAACATGGATGCTTCTCTGGGCGAACATTCAGTACAGAGTGAAAGACAATTTTTTTTGTGAAGTCTACAATTCCTCTTGCAAATGTAAGTGGTTTCGCCAACAACTGGAACCATGAGAATGAACCACACCTGACGGAGGAACGTCCACTGCAATATGATTTGGTCTTCTCTCGATCACACGACGAGACTATTTCCGAAATACAAACTTTAACTTAGGCAAAATGATGCCCATTGTATAATCAGACCAAAGCAATGAAGCACCTAGTGTTGGCTAATAAATAGTACAATACTACTTTTGTGCAGTCCATGAAGTGACTATCCAATCTTTCTGTGTCTAATTTCAAATGACACTGCATGCAGTGACTATACTATTCTTTTGTGCAGTTCCACCAAAATTGTGGTCACTTTGTTTGTTCGGGCAGACATCTGTCTGCACAAATATCAACCAGCTACTAAACATATACCCCACCTTGTATTTTTTGTTTAAACATGCCTCTTCCGCTTAGCATCTGTCATGTTTTGCACTGGACAATTTGATACTGTCATGTTTGGCCCTGGACAATTTCGTATTGAATTGATTTGATGGTTCAGAACAGAATATAGCGCCTATTCTTCATCAGACAAGGATATCCATGTTTGCAGTGATGGAAGAGGTGAAATCGATACAACCGAAATTGAGCATCCAATCATTGAATCATGTCCTGCACCTCCAATGTAGGTCCACCCTGCCAATAAATTCACATGCAAACCACTAATATTGCTATCTAATGACAGTACAAAAAGAGTAGCAAGATAGTAGCAAACCATGTATCTTCGTAATGAACAGCTCATAGTGCCACCAAATTGATATAATGTTTTGGAAGAAAACATGCTCCTAATGCTGAACCATTTGGACTTTTTGTGCAGTTCCAGTGAAATTGAGCATCCATATTTGCATAGATATTGAAAGTGTGATTACTATAGAAGTGGCACTACTTGAAGCATAGACTCAAAATATAAGCATTCCAATTTCTTAATGGGAAAAGGTAGCAAGACTGTTTCTAACCACCTGTTTGAACGAATAAATAAGGCAACATCGGCTGATGTCAGGAAGGCATATATAGTTCTTTCTGGAAAAATGAACGTTTCCTGACCTTTCCTCTTATTTTAAGCATATTTTGTGAAGTTCAACTACAATAAAATGCCATCACCGCCTTGACAATTCAGTGACACTATACAAAAAGAAATGACTTAATATTACATCATGATGTCAGGTATGTAATCAATGGGTATGTAATCTATAAACATTAACACTACAAAAATATGAAGGTAGTAACAAGTTTCATCGCTGGTATACTGGCTGTGCAATAGCATTAGAATGCCTTAGCTGAAAAATCTTTAATACATCCACAATCAACAGCTAACCCTGAACTAATCCAGTGACATTAAATGGCATTGCTTAAATTTATCGGTGGCATTAGACTAAGTGCGGCATTAGTTAAATGTGGCATCAATTTAGTAGTAGCATTGCTTGACTTTACCGCTTGCGTTATACTAACAGAAAAAAGTGGCAATAAGAGCATGGGATGCCCATTAAGACAATGGGCGCACGAGTATGATGTACCTCCACGGACGCATAGTGTGGTGCCCAGAGCAACAAATATCTAGGCAGCATATGTGGATTATGTCCCATTTTTGTTCTTTTTAGGCACCCTTTTCCTATGTGAGGACAACAAACCGATCGACCTGGTCATTATCTATTGCGTTCTCATGCCTATCTACCCTTTTTCACCCTTTTTCAACCAAGAGACACGAGACTCGTTCCTTAGCTACTGATTTTCCCCTTTTCAACCTAGATGCGGGTTCGATGCCTAGTCTCTTGGACAATACTTTCTCCCTTCATTTCCTTATTCATCCGAGAAATGGATTAGTCTGCATGAAGTAGGGTTTCCTTTAATAGCGCAAATTAAGGTTTTTGATTGCGTGACCAACAGAGTAGAGATAGCAAATTGCGAAGATGGTGGAGTGGAAAAAGATGCACATGCAGCGATGTGGCAGATGGGGCAATAGAACTAGGGTATGGTTCGAAAATCGGTAGCATACCTGAGGGTCGGCGGGAAGTGGCTTCGCTCGTGGTCGTCGTCCTCCGCACACACTACAACAGCAAGCTTGGGGACGGAGGCCATCCCGTGAGGGTGCTAGGTTTGAGAGGACGGCCTTGTCATCAGTGCGTGACCTCGCTCGCCGACAATGAGTGCGTCAACGTTGCACGTCCTTTTCTTTCCCGGTGGATCTGAGACCACCTGTGAGGAGGGAGAGAGAGGTTGTCTTTTTTAGATTCTGAGAGAGGGTGATAGTGTGAGAAGCAAGTGGGCAACCCTTAGCAAGAAATTGCTGAAGCTCCAGCCTATATTCCTTTTTTGATACTAGTAATAGAGGGGGAGTAGTGGTAGAGTAGTTTATATTTTCTCTGGATATAATACCAGTTAGTCATGTTTAAAAACTGAACAACACAACATTAAAAAAGTAAAGTTCGATAAATAATGCGGCACCTCGGGCCAACGCGGCCAGATCACATTTTGCATGAGAAATTACACACCACGTTTCGTTGACATGTTGTCCCGTTCCGACAGTCAGTGAGACGACGGCGAGTCCTTTTATACAATTTCTGAACAGACGTCTATGTAGGCCGGGGGCCTCTACGTGCACTATGGCAACTGTACACCACCTCTTTGCCTTTCCCTCTCGATTTGGAACGCTCTTCCTCCCTCCTCCATTTGCATTCACCCTTCCTTCGGCCATTGTTCAATCTTCTTCTCCAAGGAGGGAACAGGCCGAAAACAATCCCGTTATTCTTGCCCTGATCTGAATGATGAGGTGGTGGAGGAACTCACTGATTGGTGCAACGTCATCACCTCAACTAGCATGGCAGGTTCGTTCAAGACCATTCTCGACTCAACTAATAACATCATTACAAGGAACCCAAGGATCTAGGAGCAGTTTGACCTCCCCCGTCCTCTTCGCCGTCACCCTGCTGACTGGCGCGCGAACGACGGAGGCCTCGCCTTGTGCAAGTTGATGCCGCTTGATAATGATACGTGTGATGTTAAGATGCCATCGCTTAAGCGTAAGGCTTCGGCAGGCGTAAATGGAGATTCTGTTGTCTATATTGGGTCCAACTGCGAGTGGGAACTTGTGAATGTGTACACTCATCACCGGGTTCCACTTCCAAAAATCTCAGACTGCCCAGAGGTTGATCACACCGGTATTCTACGTGCATTCAAATACGATCATGGTGACTATCTTTATGAAAGATAGCAATTTGTCGAGTTCCCAACCGCTCTTGGGATTACATGAACTATGAAGTTATTGCTATCTTCGACAAGCTTGTTGCCGTCCTTACTTCCATGCCTCGATGGAAATTTCCCAAAAATTAATTTTTGTACACGGACGAGTATTGTGATGCAATTAAATACGAGGGTCTTGTGTTTGCTGCCACCACTCGTGACACTATTTTTGCACGGGATCCTTATGCTCTTGGTATGTTTGTCTTCCACCATAATTATAATTGTTTCATCCACATGCGTGTGGGTTAGCTAGTTTCCATTTACTAATTAACCTTCTTGTGTTTCCAAGATCCTGTGAACATTCCACCACCAATACTTGAAATTTTTTATAACTAAGGGGAGATGACTATGGTGATGATCACGAGCATGAGGACGAGCAGGACTGATATACTCAGTGGCGCTTGGCAACTTATTCCGGTGCATCACCTCTTCTTGTTTGTGTACAGGGCACCGCCGATGTTACTAAGGAAGCAGGTGTTGTCTCGCATAGTCGCACTCTCCGGACCTATTCCAACATCCGTTGCAGGGTATTCAGGATGGATACTAGTGTGCTAGCGCCAACACCTTCTCCCTGGTTCAGTATTGATAGTCCTGAAGGAAACTCGCTCTTCCTTGGACAAAACTATCGAATGATGGTGAAAGGCGATCCAATTGCTTTTGACACAATGTTACTACCATTTATGAGAAGCAACTGTATATATACCTCAGACATTTCTATACTTCCCTACCGTGGCTATCACAATATGCGTCTTGACATAGGCCGCTTCAGCCTGGATGATCAGTCATGCGTTGGCCTCGAGATTGATAGTAGCTGGCCCTTCCCAGAGAATCACTCCTGGTTCAAAGCAAGTGTTTCCAACACCAATGAGTGGTTGAGCTCAAGTTCATTTCATTGCTTGTTAGTTGTTGTGTGATGAAAACTTTAGTATTTATAATGTATCGTTGTTGTCGTCGTGGATTGATGACCTGTTGTATGTAATGCTAAATGATATGCATGTGATAAACTTACTAAATTTATGAATGGCTTTCGAGTCGCTTCTCAGAGTGGGTGTTGCGACGAGGCAAAGTAACATTTTCCGAATACATAATTGTATGTGCATTGCAACAGGTTATCGGATGAGTCCAATCAACAATAGTACCGTCCATCAGAGTGGGTGGCGAGGCAAAGAAGAAAGCCAAATTTTTGCACGACCTCGCAAAGAAAACGGAAATAATTTCAACTTCACAACATCATTGTCCACATCTTTTTTCTTTTGCATATCGCATAATTCTATGAATGTATTAAGATGGGCGTGTCATCCTCATTAGGAGTACCGGCAAATTGATCTTTCATAACAAGATTCAGCAAAGCGGTATTAATATCACAAGACTCCGCACTAGTGGTGGGAGGATCAATCGGAGTGCTAATAAAATCATTGTTGTTGGTATTTGAGAAATCACACAACTTGGTGTTCTCTTGAGTCATGATGACTACGCAACAATATTGCACTCAAAAACAGATTTGACGAAAAACGGCGAACGAAAAAGAGGGCGAATAAAACGGCAAATTTTTGTGAAGTGGGGGAGAGGAAAATGAGAGGCAAATGGCAAATAAAGTAAATTGCAAGGAGATGAGATTTGTGATTAGGAACCTGGTTGATGTTGAAGATCCTCCCCGACAACGGCGCAAGAAATTCCTTTTGATGCTTGCTAGAACTACGTCGGTATTTCCCCAAAGAGGAAGGGATGATGCAGTATAGCGACGGTAGTTATTTCTCTCAGTGATGAGAACAAGGTTATCGAACTAGTAGGAGAACCTCCTCACACCACATAAGCAGCACCCGCACACAAATAATAAAAATACTCGCAACCCAACATGTTAAAGGGGTTGTCAATCCGTTTCGGGTACGGTGCGTCAAGATAGAGAAATAACATGAGGTAATAGTGGTAGATAGGATAAATAGATCATGGAGCAAATAAATTGCAGCAAGGTATTTTTGTATTTTTGGTTTAATAGATCTAAAAATAAATGCAAAGGAAAATATATCGCAAAGGCAAATATGCTGAAAAGAGACCCAGGGGCCGTAGGTTTCACTAGTGGATTCTCTTGAGAAAAATAGAAAACGGTGGGAAAACAATTAATGTTGGGAAATTGATAGAACTTCAAATAATCATGAAGATATCCAGGCAACGATCATTATATAGGCATCACGTCCAAGATTAGTAGACCGACTCATGCCTGCATCTACTACTATTACTCCACACATCTACTGTCTAGCATGCATCTAGTGTACTAAGTTCATGGAAGAATAGAGTAATGTAATAAGAACGATGACATGATGTAGACGAGATCTATTTATGTAGAAATAGACCCCATCTTGTTATCCTTAATAGCAACGAAACATATGTGTCGTTTCCCCTTCTATCACTGGGATCAAGCACCGTAAGATTGAAGCCATCACAAAGCACCTCTTCCCATTGCAAGATAAATAGATCAAGTTGGCCAAACAAAACCCAAATATCGGAGAACAAATACGAGGCTATAAGCAATCATGCATATAAGAGATCAAAGAAGACTCAAATAACTTTCATGGATAAAAACATCGATATGATCATAAAATCAAAGTTCATCGGATCCCAACAAACACATCGCAAAAAGGCTTACATCAGATGGATCTCCAAGAGACCATTGTATTGATAATCAAGAGAGAGAGAGAGAGGAAGCCATCTAGCTACTAACTACGGACCCATAGTGTCGGGGAAACTGATCCACGAACACCTATGGGACCGGCGGACCGAGCCCCTTTCGGTTCGGCGGGGGGCAGAGGTCGCACGAAGAGCAGATCGAGGCGAAGCACACGAGCAGTTTACCCAGCTTCGGAGCTCTCCGGAGAGATAACACTCCTACTGCTGCTTGTCTGATTGTATTGTCTTCTTGCTCAAGAGAGCTAAGTGTTTTTCTGGCTTTCAAATGAGTCGAACCCCCTCTACGTTGCGCATGGGCCTTCTTTTATACGCTAAAGTGGTCACCGACAGGTGGCAACGTAGACGAGGGAAAAAATGTAAAAAGAGGAGTGGTTGGTACAGTTACTTGTACAGTGCACCCTACCTAACCCTGACGGCAGGGGACAAGGGCATTAAATGCCCGTCTGCGTCGCCCAAACAGTGCAGAAAGGTACCGTCTGGGACGCCACCGCTCCCCACGAAGGCAGTCTTGTCAGCTTCGCATGCCACTGCTTACCGCTGGCTGCACAGCCTTCCGCCACGCGCGCCTGGAGAGGCCCCCAGAGCGACACGTTTGGTGGATGCGCTGGAGCATGGGCGCAGAGTGGCCTCCTGCCGTGGCAAGCGCCTTGCCACGGCCGCTGTCTTGTCGGGCCCGTAAGCTTGTCGCTCACCGGGCCTTGCCGAGACGTGCGGCGCGTCGCGGCAAATTCCTTGAAATGCCTTGGTTGGCCTTCCCGGCAAGCTCCTCTTGCCGGGGCCTTGTCTCCTGAGCTTAAATACTTTGTTCTTGAATGGCTCCAAAGGAACCACGGAGGATCTTGGCGGTCGCCCGGCAAGCCTTGTCGCGGGGTGCTGCAACTGCCCGTGCACAAGTTTGGGGTACTAGGGTACCCCTACTCTAGTACACCGACAGGAGCCCCCGGGACTGGGCCACACACGGTGCCGAGCGCTATTGGGCCAGGCCCAAAACAGGGCACGGGCACACGCGGCCTGGGTTACGCCGTATCTGACTCCGTATCCACCGCGTCCTCCCTAATGGCACGCATCGAATGCGACATCGTGGGAGAGACCGTGGGTGGATTCTTTATTCGGAAGGGCGAAACGTCCGCCCCCTCCCTCTTTATAAGTAGGGGAAACAGGGGCAGTTCGT
>NC_041389.1:609382672-609422309 GCF_002162155.2 Triticum dicoccoides
CTTCTTCTCGAAGCCGAGAGAGAGCAGCGCTCCGCCCCCCATTGCCACCAGCATCACCAACGCCGTCGACCTCCCCCACCACCTCCGCCATGGCTCCGAAAGCCGACAAGGGGAAGGGCGTGAAGTCGGCCGAGGCGCAGCGGCTCGTGGCGCTGCGGAAGGAGCGGGCGATCTTCTCCCCTCAGCTCGGTGCACAAGAGCTGAGGGAGTACTACTACCTCTTCTGGTTGACGGAGACGCGAGCGCATCCGCGCACGAGGGTACTCCCGGCGGCCGCTTCGGAACCGGCAGTTTTCGCACATTTGTGCGAAAACTTTGTCGGAGTCCACCCCAATGTCGCCCTTTTCCGCCACTTTTTCATGCCTCGGGTCGAGAGAGGAGTGCCGCTTGCCGGAGGGATCGCCTGGATCTCGAGAGTCGGCAAGAAGGAAGCGTTTTTGGAGGGTGAGCTTCGCAGCAAATGGGAGGAGTGGAGAGCGGAGTGGTGCTGGATCGTCGAGGAGAACCCGCAGCCGTTCACTGCCCTGCGCCAAGCCCCAATTGTGCGCGGCAATGATTGGAGCAACGTGGCCCTGGAAGACGACAGATTGAAGATCGCCGTCACCCGGATCCTTCGCCTCAGGCTTGCCGGGCTCACCGCAGGCGCCGTTGGCGCAGATTTCCTTCGCCGCCGCATCGCCCCCCTGCAGGAGAGGGGGAGACCCGCCTGGGAGTTCAAGAACTCGGCGGATATAATGCGGCTGCTTCCGGGCCTCAACTTCAACTTCACTGTCCTGGAGTTGGATGCAATGCTTCTGGAGTTGTTCAAACGCGACCCCCAGCACCCATTCGCTTTGCCGAGGAGCGTCGTTCCATTGTGCAATAATTCATCGCTTGACCGGATCCGCTCCATGATGCCGTTGTGCGATTCCCACGGAATCGTTCCAACTTGGCAAGAGCCTGCGGATGACGTCGTACAAGCGTTCTTCGATGACTTGGTAGAGGTGCCGGTCCGCGCCAACGAACAGAAGAGCCTCACCCGCGATTCTACCGACACGGAGCTGCAGCGCATCGCCACTAGGGCGGAAGAGGCTGCGGCAGCAGCTGCCGCGGGCGCGTTCGGGTTCACCGTAGAGGAGGCAGAGGCGGCAGAGGCGGCAAGCCTTGCCGAGCGCGAGGAGTTTGCCGGTGAGGAAGATCTTGCCGGCCCTGAAGCTGAGCCGAGCAAGGCCGGCGAGGAAGAGCCCGAGCCTTCAGACAGCTTGCCGCAGGCGGAGCCCCCGGCCCCGCTAAGAAGGCGTCTCCGCAGGGCCGGGGACGTAGCGGGGCGGCAAACGAGCCAACAGCCGCCAAGCCGTGCGACACGCTCTACCGCGGCAAGCAATGTTGCCGCGGGAGCGCCTCACGTTGCTGCGTCAACTGGAGCGAGATCTTCCCGGTCCACCGCCACCACCCCTGCCAAGCGGGCAAGGGATCCTACTCCTCCTCCTCGCCGCACCGGAGGGGAGCCGGACTTAGATCTCTCCGCGCTCAGCTCCGACGAGGAGGAAGAAGAGTAAGTTTCTTTGGCGTTCTTGTAGTTCTCCAATCTTGTTGCTTTTATCTTGTCTCTGACTTGCTTCAATCTGAACCCATTCCTTTTCAGGACGCTGGCCCAGAGAGCGGCGAAGAGAGCCAAGGCCTCAGTGATTGTCATCGAAGATGACCCCACCGTGTTAGCAGGGGGTGCGTCCAAGACCACCTTGACGGACCCTGCAGCCACTTCCCAAAGCAGACCCAGCGCAGCCCCCAGCGTAAGTTTGTAGTTTACTTCCTGCTGTCGGGCGCGCATGGGTGCTCTTTTCTCTATTGATATCTTGCTTGTTGATTTGTGTAGGAGCAGAACAGCCTCACCAGGAGGGCCCGGAAGCCACCGCCGAAGTGCCATCCGCTTCGACTACGCCACCAAGGGAGGAGTCCCCGGCAAGGGAGCGCTCTCCGGCAAGGGAGAACTCCCCGGCAAGGGACAGTTCTCCGGCAAGGGATGGCACCAGTGATCCTCCGGCGGTTGAGACCGCGACCGCAGATCCTAGTACAGGTAATCTTCTTGCCTGAAAACTTCCCTTGGGCTCTTTTTTCTTCTGAATTTCCTTTCTTGGATTTTTGCTTGATTTTTCTCCCTTCTTCGTTCTTCAGATCCATCTGCTGCGGAGCCAATGGACACTGAGGACGCCGGCGAGGAAGGCGCGCATGGCAGCAACGACGATGCCGCCGCCAACGAAGAAGGGGCCGGTGCTGATGAGCCCACCGGCGAAGAGGCCGCCCAGGCTGCCGCCGCAGAAGCTGGCGAGGGATCCGGCAATCGCATTGACGGCCCTGAGGTCGCAGGAGCGCCAGGCATTGCACCGACCGCCGATCCCTCCGCCGCTGCCGCAGAGCCAGGCTCCGAAGAGCCCCAGCCCGGCGCCTATTTGAAGGCCGGCGACGGTATCTTCATCAAGCTTCCCTGGACGTCAAGCTCCAGGGCACCGGTCGAAGGAGAAACTTTCGATGAGGAGCTGCTCGCCTCCGCCGGGCTGTCGTTGGTCGATGCGCCAAGCAGCAGCAGTGGCGAGCCTGAAGAGGAGCAGTTGCTGCGGAAGCTGCTGTCACTCTACCGCGGACGACAAGCCAAGCTGGCTTCCCGGGAAGCGCTTGTCGCGAAGGCGGGAGTCAATATGGAGAAACGCGCGGAGGAGCTCCGGGGCCTCAATACAGAAGCTCTCCGGTCCCTGGCACAGGAGCGGTAGCGACTCGCCGAGGAGCGTACAGCCTTCCTCCTCGAGAAGGCCGAAGCTGAGGAGGAACAAAGGCTTGCTGCCGAGAAGCAGTCCACGCGAGAAGGCGAGTTGGTGCAGCGGAAGGCCAACCTTGACGGCTACGAGGAGGAGCTTGTCGCGCGCAAGGAAACACTTGGCGGGGCTCTCAAGGAAGCAAGGGATGCTGCTGCAATTGCAGAGGCCACCAAGAAGGAGCTGGAGACGAGGGTGATGCAGTTGGAGGCCAACCTCAAGACGAGTGGCGAGGAGCTTGCTGTGCTCAAGCGCGAGCGCGAGAAGGATGCTGCTGCTCATGGTGAGCTGCAGGGTCTTCTCGCTAAAAGGAGCAAGGAGCTCAGCGCCGCCAAGGACTCCAACGCGGATCTCAAGTTGAAGCTGGCTACGTTGACTCAGACGCTGGACGCCGCCAAGGAGCGAGAGGTGACCTTGTCGGAGAAGATCAAGGCCGACAAGGCGCTGCTGGCGAGCATCGCTGTTACCCAGAACTCATTTAGGGAGACAGTGGAGCATTGGACCGAGGGTCTGGTGAATATCGCCGCAGTCATCGACGAGGAGCTGGCGCAGTTGGGGATGGAGGACTTTGGGTATCCTTCCGACGAGCATCTCCAACCCAGCGCCAAGCTCAGCCTATTCTTCAAGGGCGTGGCGACGGCACTCCAGCGACTCCGGGAGAGGATCCCAAAGCAGCTGGCCGACGAGTCACGCAGGATTTGCGCGGGGGCTCTCCAGAAGGTGCTGATGAAGGTGGCCTTCCGCAACCCAGGCCTCAACCTCACCAACGTCCTCAGGTCCTTGCCGCCTGACGCCGATCTGGATGCGCTCAAGGCCCTTGTCGCACCCATTGTCGACAAGGTGAGCGAGATCAAGAGGGTTGAGGGCGATCGCGTAGACTAGGCCGCCCGTTTTCTCTTTCTTCTTGTCGCTGCTAGCCATATTATAAGATCAATCTGTTAGAGCTGCGACAAGTTATTTTGTAATATAACTCTATTTCTGTTATCAATTGCTACGTTATTTCCTTTACTAGATTCCTTCCTTTGTATGTTTTTACCCTACACTTTTAGGGGACTTGTCGGCGCAGGCACCCGAGCCGCGAGCACTGAGTGCGGGACGTCAGCAGCCTGCTGGCGGTGCCGCTTCCGACAAGAAACCTTGTCGCGGCTAGTTGCAGCACACTTAAGTTGTTGAGCGGACTCGAAACAAAGTAAGGGCGCAACTAGCTACGAGTTGGTTCCTCCACGCACAGGTTTTCCATACAAAGCCCGGTCGATCGAGGAAGATAACTTTAAAAATTAAAACTAATTGCTCAAACTTTGGCAACTTAGCTTTGCTGTCGTTCGCTTCCCGGCAAGGCGAAACTTGCTTGAACGATGCCTGGTCCACATCATAATCTTCTCCTTTCCCCCCGGCAAACTTGTGTGCGAGGGAACATTCCTTTCCTTTGTTGAGAAAAAGAAAGAAGAGAAAATGAAGATATGGAGCCTTTCGGCTCGTTATTGCTTACCGGAGGTTGGTGCTGCACAAAGTGTCAGATAACGCATGCAAGAAAGAATATAATGCATGAAATTGACAAGATGTGCGGAGCACATGAGCTTTACTTATGCACGGGATCTGCGCCCGGCTTTGTACAAAGGATTACATGCAACATCGGCAAGACTTGTACAAAAGGTGGTTGCTGGAACAGGTTCCGGCAACCGCGCCCTACGGGTAAAACTTACGAAGATGCTCAATGTTCCAGAAGTTTCTCACCGGAACGCCATCTTCGGTCTCAAGGCGGACAGCGCCGGGCCTAGTGACTCGTTTCACCCGGTAAGGGCCTTCCCACTTCGGCGTCAACTTGTTAGAATTCTTGGCGGACTGAACGCACCGAAGAACAAGGTCGCCTTCCTCGAAGCTTCTGGCATTAACTTTGCGGCTATGGTAGCGGCGCAAAGTTTGCTGGTATCGAGCAGCTCGTACAGCAGCCTGAAGACGATCCTCCTCGAGGAGCAGCGCGTCATCTTGTCGCAGCTGCTCGTGCTCAAGCTCATCATAAGCGAGCACTCGAGGTGACCCGTGGGGTGAACTGCCTCTGCTCCATAGACTAGAGCGAAAGGTGTCTGGCCAGTGGCTTGATTTGGCGTCGTCCTGATCGACCAAAGAACCACCGGCAGCTCCTCGATCCAGTTCCTTCCGCACTTGCGCAGCCTGTCGAAAGTCCTGGTCTTGAGCCCGTGCAGCACTTCAGCATTTGCCCTCTCTGCTTCACCGTTGCTTCTCAGATGAGCAACAGAAGCGAAGCAGACCTTGGCGCCAAGATCTTGGACGTACTGCATGAAGGTGCGACTCGTGAATTGTGTGCCGTTGTCAGTGATGATCCTGTTAGGGATCCCGAAACGGCAAACAATCGACCTGAAGAACTTGACTGCTGATTGTGCTATCACCTTCCTCACTGGTTCCACTTCCGGCCACTTTGTGAACTTGTCGATTGCAACGTACAAGTACTCAAAGCCCCCGACAGCTCGGGGAAAGGGGCCGAGAATGTCGAGCCCCCAGACCGAAAATGGCCAGGATAAAGGGATCATCTGGAGAGCTTGAGCTAGCTGGTGTATCTGCTTGGAATGGAACTGGCACGCTTCACACTTGGTTACTTGTGCAGTTGCATCCTGGAGGGCTGTCGGCCAAAAGAAACCTTGCCGGAACGCTTTGCCGGCAAGTGCTCTTGCGCCAATGTGGTGACCACATATGCCTCCATGTATCTCTGCCAACAGCTTTTGTCCGTCTACCTGGCAAATACACTTCAATTTCACACTGTTGAGTCTTCTTCTGTACAGTGTGCTGTCAACAAACTGGTACATACTTGACTGCCGGGCTACTTTTTCCGCTTCTTCTTGCTCTTCGGGAAATTCTCCTGTCTGAAGGAAATGGACAATCTGCTGTGCCCCTGCTGGAGCTTGTGGCTCGACAACAAGGACTAAAGGCACATCTGCTGCTGCGGGAACACCCGCTTCTACGGCAAGAACCTGTGGCTTGGCCGGAGCTTGATGTTCCCCGGCAAGCTTGCCGGGGCAAAACTTGTCGGGAGCGTCTGCTTCAATGGAACAAACACTAAGGTTTGCTGGAGCAGACTGCTCCTCAGCACTCTTGGTGTTGACCTTGGGGACTTTCTTGGCGGCAGCTTCGGGGAGCTCTGCCGGAAAATAGTCACCAGAAATCAACTTCCTCTTCTTGTTCTGTCAAGTTGATGGCGTTACGGACGGTTGAGTTAGCTTGAGCACAAAGATCCCTGGTTCCACAGGCAACTTTAGTGCGGCGCACTTCGACAGGCCATCAGCAATGTCATTCTGAGCTCTCGGAACATGCTCCATCTGTAGGCCGTCAAAGTGCTCTTCCAGCTTTCTCACTTCATCAACATATGCTTCCATCAACGGACTCTGATAGTTCTTGTTCACTTGGCGGACGACAAGCTGTGAGTCACCCCTGACAATGAGCTTCTTGATCCCAAGGTCTGCTGCGATCCTGAGACCGGCAAGCAATCCTTCATACTCTGCAGTATTGTTGGTTGCTTGCTCCTTGGGAAAGTGCATCTGGACTACGTACTTGAGGTGCTCTCCGGTGGGCGCGACAAGCAGCACGCCCGCACCGGCGCCTTGCAGCGAGAAGGCACCATCAAAGTACATCAGCCACTCCTTGCTTGTTTCCTTGACGGGGATGCTCGTTTCTGGAATTTCTTCATCTGGTGTTGGCGTCCATTCTACTATGAATTCCGCCAATGCTCTGCTTTGGATAGTTGAAGTACTCTCAAACTTTAGGCCAAAGCTTGATAGTTCCAGTGGCCACTCGACAATCCTGCCTGTTGCTTCTGGATTTTGCAGTATCCTCTTCAGCGGAAAAGGAGTGACGACTGTGATCTCATGTGCTTGGAAGTAATGGCGCAGCTTTCTCGAAGCCATGAGAAGGCCGAAAAGCAATTTCTGCACACTAGAGTACCTTGACCTAGCCCCCTGCAGAAGGGAGCTGACAAAGTAAACTGGGCGCTGCACCATTCTCTTCTGCATCTTCTCATGCTCCTGCGCAGATCCATCCTTGTCGGGACCAGAGCTTGCCGGACCAGAGCTTGTCGGCGAAGCCCCCTGCTTGTCGCTGGATGCATCTGCCGTGGTTGCTGGCTCATCGTCTGCCTCCCTCTCCGCCACTAACGCAGCACTAACCACTTGATTGGTTGCCGCTATATACAGCAGCAACTTTTCTTGTGGCTTAGGTGCGACAAGTGTTGGAGTGGAGGACAGGTATGTCTTCAAGTCCTGCAGCGCAGCCTCCGCCTCCGGAGTCCATTTCATTGGACCTGCCTTTTTCAATATTTTGAAAAATGGCAGGGCGCGCTCAGCAGATCTAGAGATAAACCTGCTGAGAGCAGCCACGCAACCGGCAAGCCTTCGTACATCCTTGACGCGCTTTGGTGCTTCAATCTGCTCAATGGCCTTGATCTTGTCGGGATTGGCCTCAATTCCGTGCTGAGACACAAAGAACCCGAGAAGCTTGCCGGAGGGGACTCCAAACACGCACTTCTCGGGGTTAAGCTTGAGGTTGATCTTGCGTAGATTTGCAAACGTTTCTTCTAAATCTTGAATCAGGGTCGCCCTGTCCTTGCTCTTGACCACTATATCATCCATGTAGGCTTCCACATTTCTGTGCATCTGCGGCTCAAAAGCGTGGTGGACTACCCTTGCAAATGTTGAACCATCATTCTTCAAACCGAAAGGCATCCGTACAAAACAGTACGTGCCACACGGGGTGATGAATGCGGTCTTCTCCTCATCCTCTTCTGCCATGAAGATCTGATGGTATCCTGAGTATGCATCAAGAAATGAAAGCAAATCACATCCGGCCGTGGAGTCAACAATCTGGTCGATGCGCGGTAAAGGAAATGGGTCTTTGGGACAAGCTTTATTGACATCAGTGAAGTCGATACAAAGCCTCCATTTCCCGTTTGCCTTGTGCACGACTACATGATTGGCCAACCACGTAGGATGGAGCACTCCTCTGACAAGGCATGCTGCTTCCAACTTCTTGATCTCTTCTGCGATGAATTCTTGGCGCTCCACTGCCTGTTTCCTGACTTTCTGCTTGACGGGCCGCGCATGAGCACAGAGGGCCAGGTGGTGCTCAATTACTTTCCTGGGAACACCGGGGATGTCAGACGGTTGCCACGCAAACACGTCGACATTCGCCCGCAGGAAAGCAACGGGCGCGCTTTCCTATTTGGGGTCGAGAGTGGCACTGATGGTGAAGGTACCACCAGTGCCATCCTCCTTGGCGGACACCTTCTTGGTCTCAGGTGGAGCTGCCATTACCTTCTTACACTTGCCGGTGGAGCTCGATGGTGCGTCCTCGACGGTAGCGTAGCACTCCGAAGAGGTGCGCTTGCCGGAGTGGGCATCAGAGCTCTTGCCGGACTTGGTCTTCTTCTTCACCCCTGGAGCTTCAGCAGCAAGTGACTTGTGATCTGTTGCGGCTGTTGCTTCCCGGTAGATCTTGTCGGCACAGATAAGAGCATCCTTCTTGTCGCCAGGGACAGAGATGACACTTATCGGGCCTGGCATCTTGAGCATGTTGTAGGCATAGTGAGAGGCTGCCATGAATTTGGCGAGCGCTGGACGGCCGAGTATCCCATTGTAAGGCAATGGAAACTCAGCAACGTCAAAAGTGATCCTCTCAGTCCTGAAGTTCAGCTCGCTGCCAAATGTTAGCGGCAATGTGATCTTTCCCTTTGGCTTACTCCTTCCCGGATTGATTCCTTGAAAAGTACCAGTTTCTTCGAGCTCGCTGTCAGGGATCTAGAGTTTCTGGAGCACCGCGAAGGAGATCAGGTTCAAGCCGGCCTCGCCATCAACTAACATCTTAGTGACCTTGAGGTTGCGGATAGTTGGTGAAACCAACATCGGCAAGCACCCGACCGCAGTTATGCGATCAGGGTGGTCCTCAATATCAAAGATGATAGGCATGCTGGACCACTTCAGAGGCTTGCGTGACTCGACAGGTGGTTATGCTGCATTAACTTCCCGCACCCATTGCTTGAGCTGGCGGTGTGAAGTATGCAGAGAAGCACCACCGTCAACGCACAGGACCTCTGTGGCTTTCTGGAACTCCTGTTCATCGGTCTCATCATCATCCATGTCTTCATCGTCGTCGTCATCTTCATCCTTGTCGCGGCCGCGAGGAGGTCTGTCTCCTTGCCGCTGCTTGGCCTTGCCGCGGCGTCCTCCTCGGCCGAGACGTTTCTTGCCGGATCCTCCAGCACCTTCCTGGGCTTTCTCCTTGTCGCGCCACTCGTATTCAGCTTTCTGTTGCTCAACAAGCTGCTCGACCTTCTTGCAGCTCTGGAGATCGTGGCCCTTGGTGCGGTGGATCTTGCAATACTGCTTGCTGGTACCGTCCTGCTTGTCGGCAACTGCCACCTCCGTGGCAACCTCCTTGCCAGAGCTGCCAGCTTTGGGCGTCTTGCCGGGCTGCTCAACGACTAGCACCTCTTTTCCTTTCTTCTTCCTGTTGTTCCGCCGCCGGTTTTTCTTTGCCGGGGCAGCATCCTCACTGTCAGACCCTCCTGCTCCTATGTTCTCTCTGGGGAGTCTCCTCCCTTCCTCAGCACGCGCACACTTGTCGGCCAGGGCATATAGCTCACTGACGTCTCTGATCTTGCACATCGCCATCTCCTCCCGCATCCTGCGGTTTCGCATCTTCTGATGGAACGCGCTGATCACCGCGGCAGGGTGGACGTCTGGGATGTTGTGCTGTACGCTGCTGAATCTCTGAATGTACTTGCGCAGGGGCTCTCCTTCCTTCTGGGCGAGCAGATGAAGGTCACTCTCTTGGCCATGGGGCTTGTGGCCGCGTGTGAAGGCGCCGACAAACTGATGGCATAGATCGGCCCAAGAGGATATGGAGTTGTCCGGCAAGTACATGAGCCAGGATCTGACGTTGGGCTTGAGCACCAGCGTGAAGTAGTTGGCAAGGATCTTATCGTCCCGTCCCCCGGCAGCCTGCACCGCAATGGTGTAGATGCTGAGAAACTCCGACGGATACGTCTTTCCGTCGTACTTCTATGGTACGTCTGGCTTGAAGTTCTTCGTGTTGGGCCATTGGACTTGCCGCAGCTCACGAGTGAACGCAGGGCAACCTACCGCGTACGGCAAGTCGCCTGGTTCCCCTGGCGCATGCATGTCGACAGAGGGCCCAGCGTGCTTGTCGGATTGACGTCGCGCTTCTCTTCGGCGCTCGATGCGAGTACGAGCGTCTTCTTGCTGTCGATCGCGAAGAACTTGGCGCTGATCGCGACGAGCTCGTGGATCCGATGATGCGGTGGAGTCGCTGTCGAGGTGGATCCGGCGAGTCGGCGATCTTGGCCTTCGGGGTGGTGATTGCATGGTGGTTGCACCTCCACCAGTTTCGTCGCCACCGGCTCGCGCCTGGCAACCCTGCCGCGGTAGCGACACGCTCGGCTGCCGCGGAGTGTCGCCGTTGGCGTAGCCGATGAGACTCTCAATGGTGGCCCTCCATTCGTCGATCTTGTCCGACATCGGAGGGTAATCCAGGAGCAGTTGAGCTCGCGCCAAAACTGCTGCCGGAGTGGTGGGTGGCAGTGGCGGACGGCGCGAGGAGCGGGATGTGCTCGGACTTCTAACTATGTTAGAAGGAGCATTATCCCGTCCGGGCGACCGTGTCTCGCTCGTGCTGGTACGCTGGCGTGCATGCTGGTCTTGAGCGCCCCGGGATCCACCAGCTTGATCTTGGCCCAATGAACGTATGGTACTGCGAGTACCATGACGTTGTCGGTCCTGCGCCTCCTGAGATGGGCGCGGAACAAGCGCGGACGTCGAGGTCTGTGCCGCCTTGCCCTTGGATCTGGCAGTGTCGTGAGCTTCCTCGTCGACGTCCGTCCTTCCGCCGACGTCTACCCCACCACCCGTTTGCTCTGGTGGCGGTGGGATCGACGTGGACAGAACAGCTGCCTCCGAAGCCTTCTTCTTCGGTGGCATGTTGATGAAGAAAAATGAAGATCTAGCTCGTGTGAACGCCGGATCAGGTTCACGCAATCTCGACGCCCCCTACCTGGCGCGCCAAAGATGTTGGGGAAACTGATCCACGAACACCTATGGGACCGGCGAACCGAGCCCCTTTCGGTTCGGCGGGGGGCGGAGGTCGCACGAAGAGCAGATCAAGGCGAAGCACACGAGCAGTTTACCCAGCTTCGGAGCTCTCCGGAGAGATAACACTCCTACTGCTGCTTGTCTGATTGTATTGTCTTCTTGCTCGAGAGAGCTAAGTGTTTTTCTGGCTTTCGAATGAGTCGAACCCCCTCTACGTTGCGCATGGGCCTCCTTTTATACGCTAAAGGGGTCACCGACAGGTGGCAACGTAGACGAGGGCAAAAATGTAAAAAGAGGAGTGGTTGGTACAGTTACTTGTACAGTGCACCCTACCTAACCCTGACGGCAGGGGACAAGGGCATTAAATGCCCGTCTGCGTCGCCCAAACAGTGCAAAAATGTACCGTCTGGGATGCCACCGCTCGCCACGATGGCAGTCTTGTCAGCTTCGCATGCCACTGCACACCGCTGGCTGCACAGCCTTCCGCCACGCGCGCCTGGAGAGGCCCCCAGAGCAACACGTTTGGTGGATGCGCTGGAGCGTGGGCGCAGAGTGGCCGCCTGCCGCGGCAAGCGCCTTGCCGCGGCCGCTGTTTTGTCGGGCCCGTAAGCTTGTCGCTCACCGGGCCTTGCCGGGACGCGCGGCGCGTCGCTGCAAATTCCTTGAAATGCCTTGGTTGGCCTTCCCGGCAAGCTCCTCTTACCGGGGCCTTGTCTCCTGAGCTTAAATACTTTGTTCTTGAATGGCTCCAAAGGAACCACGGAGGATCTTGGCGGTCGCCCGGCAAGCCTTGCCGCGGGGTGCTGCAACTGCCCGTGCACAAGTTCGGGGTACTAGGGTACCCCTACTCTAGTACACCGACACATAGGTCTAAAAAGAACTACTCACGCATCATCGGAGAGAAATAAATGGAAGTGGTGAACCCCTCCGTGATGGTGTCTAGATTGGATCTGGTGGTTCTGGACTCTGCGGCGGCTGGAATTGATTTTCGTCGCCTCCCCTAGGGTTTCTGGAATATTGGGGTATTTATAGAGCAAAGAGGCGGTTCAGGGGGCACCCGAGGTGGACACAACCCACCTGGGCATGCCAGGGGCACCAAGCGCGCCTTGGTGGGTGCTGCCCCCTCGGGGCACCAACTAGTTACTTTGTTGGCCCATTGGATGTCTTCTGGCCCAAAAAACTCCTCAAAAAGTTTCATTGAGTTTGGAGTCCGTTTTGTATTGATTTCCTACGATGTAAAAAACATGCAGAAACCAGCAACTGGCACTGGGCACTATGTCAATAGGTTAGTATCAAAAAATGATATAAAATGATTGTAAAACATCCAAGAATGATAATATAACAGCATGGAACAATCAAAAATTATAGATACGTTAGATACGTATCACATCACATCGCCACCATGGCCGCCATTGCCGCCGGCCAGCTCCACTCAAATTGGAGCGGCATGACCCCTCCCATTCAGTTAGACCTACTGGCGGGAAAGTCATTCAACTTAGACCCCAACTCCATGCTCGCCCAGCGTCGCCGACCCCCTTAGGCCCTCCATGGTCGCAGCCTCGCCACCTACTGCCTCCCCTCGCCGCCACATATCCAGCATCCTCTGCCGGATGTGCCACCCACTACTGGGTAAGGTGCTCACCGGCGCACCCGTCTACGGCCTCGCCTGCATCAGCGGCTCACCGGAGCCCCGCCGACCATCAGGGCCGGAGCCCTCTTCCGCGGCGTCGGGAAAAGACAGAGGAGGAGGAGGAAGAAGGAGGAGAAGGAGAGAAAAGGTAGTGCGCGACCCAACTATCGGCGACCGCGGCCCTGCCACGTCTGATAAGTGGAGGCGTACTCTACGGAGTGGGCTACCGCTTGGTTGGACGCGCAGTACGCGAAATGCGCCTTCTGCATCACCCCCGCGGTGCAGTTGGGCCCAGCCTAGTAGAGCAGTAGCAACAGTAGAAGTTCCAGGCCGAGAGAGCCTAGTGAAATAGTGCACTGTTTTTCAGCTGAATTTCGGTCAGGGGCTTGTTTGTGAATTTTTCGTTTACAGATTGGTTCCTGACAATCAACTAGCTATATCTTTTCAACCACAGCTCAGAATCAGGTGATTCCAAAGCCCATTTTCTCAGTTTGTCGAGACCATTCCGATGACATCACTTTCACCACGTTCATACATTCAAAAAATACACATTTGCCCCTGCCCTTATTCATACTCTTTGAGAGAGAAACTTTTCGGGCGAATCATTCCGCGAGCTGATCGCACTCCTTCCCGGAGCATTCGTCGACCCCCCCCCCCCCAGGCAAGACGACCATCTGATATATATGCCCTAAAGCATTTATCTGTAGTACTCTTGTGTGTTTTACATAATGAGCATGTTCGTGTTAGAAATATTTAAACTCCTGATAGTTTATATATTTATTGTTCACATTACTTGTTAGAGTTTACCAATACCGCACTAATGACTCATTGTGATAGTATATGGAGATAGGTTGTTATGTTGTCATAGTTTTTACATCATGCATCATTACTGTTATTACAGTAATTGAGAATGTGACTAAATAATGACAACAACTTCCTCTGTCGGCTGGATTTAGTCATAGTGCCACCGAACCGAGCTTTCCAGTGCAGCCACATCTGCCGGTATGGAACGGCCTTGACTTGGTCTAAACGCGTGCTCTCTAACCGGTACCACCAAAGAGGGAAGGTTATGCGTGCGTGCCCTGGCCCGGTAGGCGATGATAACCTTGTGAGCCCAAGTTGAGTTATTTGCCGGCGTCCCCGTTTGGGACAGTTTAGTTTGGCCACGATGGTTGTAGGTGTCAGCAGTGACATAGGGGCCACCCAGGGCATGACCCGAAAGTGGGAGTGATTGTTGGTGGTATGATAAGGGAGTCACGGGTTAGACAAGTTTCCTTGGATGAATGTCCATAATGTGGGTAAAGTGCGCAACCTCTGCAGAGTGTAAATCTATTCGAATAGCCGAGTCCTTGTTCATGGGAGACAGTTCGTACTAGGTCATACTATTTGGTCTGTTTCAAGTCTGGAAGAAGAAACTATATAATGTTATTGCTGATAATGACCCAGATAGGGTAAGCTTTGTCAGATTTACGGCACAAAGGCCTGGACATCGGATGATGTCAAGAAGTGGAGATGTTAGCAATGGGATGGCTATGGAGGAGATGGTCGGATGACCGTCAGAACCTGGATATGGTCCAAAGGAATCAAGAGAGGGAACTTGACAAGTTACCTGCACTATCATGCTTTACCCTACTGCATTTACTTTGGTAGATATCATGTTAGCTAATCTTGTGTTGACATGATAAGTAATATTGGTAGTTAATCCTGCCATAACATGTTGGCTAATATTGTTAAGATAACTAATGCATGCTTGAATGCCATGGATTGCGTTGCTTGGTGTATATGTTATTTGGTTTGCTTGCGAGTATATTCAAAAGTACTCATCGGCCTTCAATGTGGCCATGTTCACCTAAGGATTCAACGTTCACTAGCGAGGAGCCGGAGCGTTCGCGAGCTAGAAGAGTATCCCAGCCAGATCCCTTTGGATTGGAGCCGCGCCAAGACCATGCTGCCTGAGATAGAGCTTTCCCCTGCCATTACCTCTCGTAAAATATCATGTAAGACTTATATATCCATTAATAGAAATGCCTGTGTGCATGATGCTTGTTTTAAATGTGCATGCCAAATTGATTTTCTGGGCTGGAGTGTGCCGCGACCATCTGGCTACAGTGGTATTCAGGCGGGGCGCCACATGATTATTCTCTGAAATTTTTACACGGTATTGGGATACAAATTTTCTACGTTGTCCTAAATTTTCAGAATTTTTAGAGTTACAGAAGTACGGTTTTAGTTCATATCATTACATATTGTTCTATTTTGGACAGATTTATTGTATATGTGCTTGTTTTTTATGTAAGTATGGATTGTATCGGGGGTATAAGCCATGGAGATGATAGAATACAGTAGATGTTATGCAAGAACAATTCTGAATCTATTTACGACAGTACCTAAGTTAATGATTTATCTATTGTACTAATGGGTCTCACGAGGTTTTGTTAAGTTTTATGTGACTTGAGTTTTTAACTCTTGGATGAGATGACGATGGATGAAAGAATAAGAAGCGGCAATGCACTAAGTTTGGGGATGACCAAGGCACCCCAAGGTAATATTCAAGGAAGATCCATGCATCTAAGCTTGGGATGCTCCGGATGGCATCCCCTCTTTCGTCTTCAATCTATCAGTAATATCACTTGGAGCTATATTTTTGTTCATCACATGGTATGTGTTTTGCTTGGAGCATCGTGTATTATATTTTTGTTTTGTTTGTTTGTTTCCACATTCATTTTTTTCTGATCACACCAATTATGAGAGACACACATTCATGGTAATTTATAAAATGCTCTTTATTCTTCACTTATATCTATTGAGTTAGGCAGTTGCTCATGTTCTTCACTTATATCTTTAGATCACGGCGGTAGTTGTACTTTATAGAAATCATATGCACTCTCATGCTTCACTTATATCCTTTTGAGAGTTGAATGGTTAGTGGTAATTTGCATTGGTTATATGTTTCCTCTAAGAATGATAGGTATACAGGAATGGTATAATAAAAATTTGCATGTAGATCACTGAATATGATGTGTGTGATTTATATGGTATTGAAGTTATAATATGAAACTTTAATAGTTGATAATCACTGGTTAGTAAAATATCAATATTAAGGTTTCTTATGTACTATTGATTCAAGTGTCAATCATGGCATGACCAGGACGTTGGAACGTTATCATTGATTGAAATCTTTTGTGTTGTCCTGATCGGGGGCACCCAATGGTTAACTCCTCCCAACCTCCCACGTAGGGGCATGAGGGTAGTACTTTGCTTCGAGGTCATTTCAATTTTCACAATAGTTTTTCCCTTGATATTTGTTTTTGCATCATCCATACAGATTCAACATCACAAAAAGGCATGAAGCCCCACTTTATAGATAAATCGATGAGTTCCACAAGCACACAATTACCGAATAAAAAGATTCAACAAGCAAAAGGGAAATACTTCGGGCTAGGGCGGCAGCACAGGTAAGCCCAACATAAAGAAAACAAACTACAGAGCCAGAGCGGGAAGCTGAGGAGCTACCCTTTGGAGTCAAGGTTACTAATTTAACATCACCGGTAGTAAAATGGCACATTCCTTCATTTTTATTACGTCCATTGGATTACTTGTTTCTTCAAACTGCATACCATGCATTCAGCATTGGATTATTTATCCAAACATAACACCGCTTGTCCGTCACACGGGAGCTTGCCCAGTTGGTTTGGTAATACCAATCAAGCGTTTTGGGACGGCGTTGAACTTTCCAAACCACTTGGCTGACTTCTTGAGCTTGCGCTTGAGGCCGTCATTTTTGTTGATGTAGACGAGGCCGAAACGTGAGCTGTAGCCTTGGCCCCACTCAAAGTTGTCAACGAGACCCCACGTGAAGTGGCCCTGCACGTCCACGCCTTGGCTGGAGGCACGGATATATAGAAGCGCTTAGCTAGAATTCAACCATGTGTGTATGTATACATATACTTCCTTCGTTCCTAAATATAAGTCTTTTTAGACATTTTAAATGGACTACAACATACCTTTGTATTTAGACATGTTTTAGAGTGTAGATTCACTGATTTTGCTCCGTATGTAGTCATTTATTAAAATATCTAAAAAGACTTATATTTGGGAACGGAGGAAGTACATATGCATTGCATGGTTGCGTACGTACATAAGTACCACTGAGCGAGTGATCAATGTGCAATTAGGGTATGTGTGTACATAGGCAAAACCGCAAAATGCAAAATAAATCAAAAGGTAGGATTTTAGTGTGGGTAGTTACTCTATTGCGTCCTTGACGGCTGAGATGTGGCGCTGGAGGTAGTCTAGCCTTTTCCAGTCATCCAGGGGATCTGACATGGTTTCATCGCCGTCCACATCAGCCATTCCTGCACACACAAGTTAAATCCATCACACTTCCCTCAAAAAGGAAAAACTCTCACTAACAATCACCATCTCCATGGATTAGGTTCTTGTCATAATTTGAGGGAACTAGTACCACTCGACCACAAAGATTGTTCAAAGATTAGTGTGTCAATCTTCATGGGGATGATGGAAACGCACGTAGTTACTTTTGGTGTCAGAATTTTCAACCTTCTTATTAACTAAAACTACCTAATCAACCCCTCGAAAAAAGGCCCACACAAGGAGAAATGAAAAAATAATGGCTGCAAGTTAACTAAAGTTCGATATGAACCGGTGAGCGCGCGCGCGCACGCACACACACCACTGCTTACCGTTCTCAGTGATGAAGATGGGTGGGTTTCCGTATTTCTCCTTCATGATCAGAAGGAGGTCCCTTAGGCCTTTTGGGTACATGTAAATCCAAAAAGTTCCAGTCTGCAAATTGGTGTCCAAACTTTTAATTCATAACGAGAAAGGAAAAACTTCAGATTTGTTTAAGCTTCATTCCAGAAACAAAACATTAGCATGCCTATGCCACTGAACTTTTTCTTGCAAAAAATTAACTAAAGTCCGGGTGACTAGTTCTACCATAAGATTTTGGTGAAAATAATCTACATTATCATCCTATGTTTTGTACACACAATTAACCAAGTAGCTAATAGGAAGATGCATACTTTAGGCCCGATGGTATTCCCGTCACACCCTACAACTGGTCGAACAGAAGAACAAAGGTGCATGATTAGTACGAGAACATCAAATTTCTCAAAGGAACGGCGAAGTTCTAAGGTTAGCCCTCAACCACATTTTCTTGCTTTCGGAACTAGAGTAAGCGTCGTCGATGTTCATCTTTGGCGTAACGTTTGATGACATGTCAATGTGCTTGGAGAACCTGGAGGTGTAGTAGTTGAGACCCATGATGTCACAGGAGGACGCTAGCTTGGCTTGCTCAAGCTCAGTGAACATGGGTAGACGATCTCCGATAAGTGATCTCATGGAGAAGGGGTAGTCACCACGAACCACTGGCTCTAGGAACCATCCGAGGTTGTAGTTGATGGATCTTTGCCGGGCCTGTTCATCGAGGAACGAGTCTTGGTATGGCTCGTAACCCATTACGTCAAAAGCCATCCCTATTTTGCCATCCTCACACTGCAGTTGGTCCGTCAATATAAAATAAATAAATAAACGAACAAACAATTAAATAAATAAATACATCTTTATGTATGTACCTGGTTGTAATGTGTTTTGAACAGCTCAACAGCCTCGGCATGAGCTAGGAGGTTGTGGTGTCCAGCAATGTATGGCTCTTTGAGCGAGTCTCCTTCTGGGATGGCACAATCCATCCCAGGCGAGCACCTCCCAGGAGCATGAATCCCCTCTCCATAGGAGAAACAACAATATGTGTGTGGCTCGTTAAAGGTGAACCAGTGCTTCACCCTGTCGCCGAAGCTCTGAAAGCACACCTCGGCGAAGTGTTTGTAGTCATTTCTGGACAAAAAAATCAAACCCCGAAGGATGTTCAACATTAAATAGTTATGCTAGTTTCCTGATGCATCATCGGAACATTGTTCTTGATCTGAAAAGAAACTTCTTTTTTTGCTCTTGCCCATTGATGAGCTTCCTCTAATAGTTACATATATGACCCACAAAATAATAATCTTGTTCAAATCATATTTGAGAATATTATAATTCATAGCTTTTATAAATGTCGTGATTTGAATTATTGATCTTTCTTTAGAACCACCGTCATAGAAATCAATTTTCTTTTGCTTGCTGCATACTTACATAATCCTCGGATCTAAGAAGCCGCCGTACTTGTCTTCCAGTGCTTGAGGGGTGTCCCAATGCCAAATTGTAACATATGGCACTATGCCTGAGTTACATAAACAAATAATGATTTATTCAAGCTTTTGCGAGTCTGACTCATTAAGCACTAATCAAACCAACAAGAAAAAGGTTTTCACCATGACGTATCAACGAGTTGATCAGCTTATTGTAGTAATGAATGCCTTTCCGGTTTGGGGTTCCCGTCCCATCTGAAAGCCATGATTAGCATGTGGTGAAATTAGGACACCAGCAATATAACAATTCTGATCGGAAGCACCTAATTTGTAGAGCACATCTTTCCTATTCCGAACATATTCACCGTACAGAACATATATGGTTATTTTGTATTTACTTGGCAGTATTCTCGACCAAGAGATGGAGAACCTATACGCATCCATGCCCATGTCCTTCAGCGCTTTGACATCCTCCTGTCAGTCATAAATGATGACATAATAGTGATGACAACATAATATCATGCATATTTTAATTAGAAGTAGATATTCATAATTGTTTTCCCAAGAAAATGCAACGGCATAAAATCCATCCTCTCATAACATTTGTTACAAGTAACAGAGATAACTGCACATATGTAACCAATACATTAGCTGGATACCGAAAACTCATCTAATTCCAATAAATATAAGAGGGCAACTCGCACCTTTTTCGATCTGCTTCCCAATTTTAACTTTGGTGTAATCATGACTAGAAACACAATTCATGCACTATAACACAATTCATGTTCTTATTAATAATATTTTTAATATATCCACTTGTGATTTCCTTAGTATTTTCATTTTGTAAAGATTACATATTCAGTTTCATGATGAATTGTTCAAAATATTTCCTGTTCCATTAGCAAGGTGTGTCTTGGATCTTCCCAATGATGAGTTGTGCGGTGCATTTTAACAAGTGGCCCTCCGAAGTCATTTTTTAATATATATATATATATATATATATATATAGCTAGTTACTGGCATATAAGTACTTACTTCATACATATGGTAGGAGTCCGCTGCGACATCCCCATTGGTCCCGTCAGATATGCGCTCTGTTCATATACACATGAAGGGTGAAGGATGCAGGAAAAATTATAGCATATGTTTTTAACACTGGAAAGTACTACTTGTTGTTATATATATATATATATATATATATATATATATATATATATATATATATATACATAAATAGAACAAAAATTAAGGCTGATTATATGTTACCAGGATAATTGTGGCAGAAGTGGTCCCAAGTGCTTTCCCCCTTGCCATCTTCATTCCAAGCACCTTCAACCTACACAGGCGACATATATGACATTTTGTGCAATTGAACAACCATTAACATGCACTTTGTACTAAATCAGTGACAACTAATATGGAATGGAGGAGTACTAGTTATCACTGAATCAGTTAACACCATTTCCTTTAAATTAGCAGATAGGCGTACATTTGTGCTAGAAATTAATTAATACCTGGTACGCTGAAGTGGACGCACCAAAGATGAACTCGTGGGAGAACCAGTCCCTTCTAGGGATTTGCCAGGGCTTGAGCTTAGTAGTTACATGCCCAATAGGTTCCGCTGGTTGTGATTCTCTTTGTAACCTAACGGTAATGTTACACCTTCCCTTGCTCTTTTGTGATGAAGCAGCAGATCGGAGTCATAAAATCTCACGATTTGGTCCTACATGGCTCCTAAGGCCAAGGTGAGTGGTGGGAGTCAGGGCAGAAGCAAGTAGAGCCATTTCTTGCTAATTGGCTGAAGTGTTGTGAGCAGCTTGAGTAGTGAGTTCCCTTGTACGCTTAGGCATCTATTTATAGCTGAGGATGCCCTAAGACACAAGGCATGGAGGCAACTCAAGTGGAGACCACCATGAGCTCTTTGCAACTTACCACTGTACCATTCCTGTAGCCTACCCAACGTCTTTTTTCCCTCTTCTAGCCCTATTGAAACTCTGTATTTCTTCTCTTGATACACCAAAACAGCACTGCTTCCTTTGTCCAAAAAAAGGGCAGAGGAGCTACCATATCTCTTTTTGGTCAAATGCAACACAAAGAAAAGCATTTTGTACATTATAAAAATAAAAGTAAAAACTTGTACCAGTAGACATCCGAATGACACATATATAAATTTGAACACGTGTGAACACACAAGTTAAAGAGGAGTGGCCACACCAGGGTCTTTGACTATCAATGTTTAACCTAATCAACATGTTGTAACCATCATGAAATTCTTTTATATTAAGCTAACATTAGACCAATGGCTTGACTCTGGTTCGTATATAAAGCAAAACATATATTCAGCTGGGGGACTCCATCACTACATCCAAGTATTAGAGCAAAGATGTCCCTGACACACATTGCAAGTATTTCAGAAACTTGTTCATGACAACTCTATGAAGATCTAACTTTCGGTCATTTGAAAATAAAAATCCTAAATCTTTATCATTCTATTATTAGGACGGTTTATAAGACATCTGGAAAGGAATATACATTAGTCCATGGCTAATTCTTGTTATAAATTTATCCAACTCAAGTGGGTGAATCTACAACATTTTGAAGTTGATGGGCATAAGGCAGTTGCCACCGAATCCTTTTAACCAGTCTTATTTATATACACTATGGCTTCTTCTTTTTTGCGGGAATATACACTTTGGCTTCGAATCTAAACTTTGGCTTTGAATATAGACTTTGGCTTTGAATTTACACTTTGTCTTTGAATATACACTTTGGCTTTTAATTTACAAGGGATAGCTAACACTGGTGAAAAAATATATATATTTTGGCTTTGAATCAAGTCTTATTTATATTCAGCAAAATACTCCAATAACATATTGAAACTAATAGCAACAACATACACCATCCTGTTTATGGGTTAATTTTGTGAACTTTTTCAAGCTCGCAGGCAAGTATTAACCGTAAAGCACAACTCTACTCAAAAAAAAAATGTAGCAAAAGGGAAGTCTTATTGGAGGTTCAATCCTCCCAAGGGGCGTGATAGAAATTCTCACAAAACACAGTAATATCTTGCCGCAAATACGGTAGAGTCTAATGATAAAAATAGCCATCAGACTATTGTGTTTCCTTCAAAAATACACACCATTTTCATTTCAAAATTATCTAAAGTAATCCTTAAATCAATATGTAAAGGGCCTCGCTAGGGCTCATCTAGATGAGAGCTAATTATCTCTCATCTAACCTGACGTCATATGTTGATGTCATACTGTTTACCCCCAGCTCGTACAATTTTTGAGAGTTTCCTTGTTTCAGTCGCTTGTGCTTTTTTTGGGAGAAATACCTGTTATTTTATTCATACTCGTAACAATTACAGGTACACTGATTTGGATCTTAAATTTAAGAAAATTTAAGAAAATACAAAGTAACTCCTATGACTAAGAATTACAATGAAATCTCCTGGAAACATCTTCTTCGCGGTATCAAACTCTGCTAGAAGAAATACTCCAAAGACTTTGATAAAGAGGCTGCAATCGGACTGGAGCAACGGTGTTCTCACGCTTTCCCCCGCACGAATATTACCAATAATGTTTTTTGAAAGCGTCTTGAGTTGCCCATCTAAAAATATGGGAAGCCTTGATCGATGAACGTACTTGGACCGGGGATAATCCCCTAGAAGTGCAGGCCGTCGGATCACAGTATCTTCACCATGATGTCGATGAAAGATTTCAACTCCACAAAAAATCAAACCAATAAAAAAAATTGACACATCAACATAAACTCATCAGATACGAATAATCGGATCAACGAGGTCAGAAAACTATCTAATCTCATGGCACCGTCAAAAAAGAACGTGAATAAATTTATTCTCACAAAAAACAATGATGACTTGATTATGACAAGGAACGACTTAGAACTCTTGAAGATGCCAGGCCCCCCACCCCTCAGTGCCAAGATGGGCAGCGGCGGGACTTACAGCCATAAACGAAACCCTCAGGAGGAAAACCAAAAGAAAGATCAAGTGTCGCTTGTGTTGTTGTGGCCTGTGTTTTGTCTGCTCCCTTTTTCTGTGTTTTCTTCTTTATGTGGGCTACACCGATCGAGCTTTATCTCTGGGCTGGGCCAGACAAAAAAGACAAAGCAGGAAGCGAATATAATGGCTCAATCAAAACAAAATGCATGGATGATTTGCATGCGTCTCTTTGAAAGAGAAGGTTATTCAAGAAAATGTGACTCCTAACCATACATTCAAAAACAATTTTGTTTGAACTATTTTATTTTCGAATGAAAATAATTTGTTTGCACATGTGCAGCAGAAATGCATCTGCATGCGTCTGGCCCCGTGCAACTGGAGAAATACACCCCATCATTAAAATAGATTTATGGATGGTTGAACGTTTCAAAGCAGAATCCCACAGCAAACAATATAAGTTTTCCCTTGACATTTATTTTTGCCCCTCACAAATACAGGCCATGCATTGTCTATACTAATTCCACATCAGAAAAGAAGCACAAGGCCTCACTTTATATAGATACATCGCTGAGTTCCACAAAAACACGATTATGAATATAAAGATTCAACGCGAACCAACCTGTGGTTGGATGGTTAGAGGGACTGTGGTATTTTCAGCCCACCAGGGTTCAAATCCTGGTGCTCGCATTTATTCCTGAATTTATTTCAGGATTTCGACGATGCGCATTCAGTGGGAGGAGACGTTCCCATCGACGACGGGGTGCCTACGGTGACTTCGTAAATTTCAATATAATATGCTGGCTCAGTCTTTCGGAGATGCTCATAGGGGTAGGGTGTGCGTGTGTATATGAGCGCTTACGTATGTACTGTGTTCAAAAAAATATAAAGATTCAACAAGCAAAAGGGAAATAGTTCAGACTGGGGCGGCAGCACAGAAAGCCCGACATAAAGATAAAGAAAACAAGCTACGGAGCCGGCCGGAGCAGCAAGCTGGTGAGCCACCCTCCGGAGGCCAAGAAGAAGCCCATCCAATCCGCCATGATCCTGATTCCAAGCGAGCATCCGCCATTGCTGAATCGAGGCTACTAATTCAACATCACTGGTGTGAACTAGAACTGCCCACATCCCTTCTTTTTATTTCATCCATCCGATTATTTAATTCTTCAAACTGCATGCCATGCCTTCAATATTGGATTATTTATTCGAACATAGCACCACTTGGCTTGGTTTGGTAGTGTTAAGCAAGCCTTCTGGGACGAAGTTGAGCTTCGCAAACCACTTGGCTGACTTCTTGAGCTTGCGCTTGTTGTCGTCTTTCTTGTCGATGTAGATGAGGCCGAATCGTCAGTTGTAGACAAGGCTCCATTCGAATTAAGTTCACTATTGGTTTTTTTTCTTAGGTTAATTTTCCCATCACAATCCTTGTTTTCTTGAACATGTTGGCAGGTTCAATGATGACCCAACGTCACATAAACCTATGCTCACACATCATGATGACCCAACGGAAGATGAGGTAAGCATGCTGCTCACTATGGGAATCACCTTATAGCGAAATCCCGTCGGCATAGGGCTATGCCAACGGCCACCGTCGGCATAGGACCGTCAGCGTAGAATACATCGGTGTTTCCTTGTCAGACCGTCAGCATAGCACCCTATGCCGACGGCTTTCCGTACGGTCGTCGACATAGGAGCACCGTCGGCAAAAAAAGGGGAGACGGTAGCTGGCGACGCCGTTGCCAAGTCCATCCAACCAGGAATGGCCGCGTGGCACGCACGGCCGGCGGCATAGATACGAGCTAGGGAGCACCAATAGGCCATCGGCATAGAGGACGTGGCGGCTACTAGGAGCTCGGCCACAACCTATGCCGACGGCAAGGCCGTCGGTAAAACTATTACCAATTTTTTTTTGTTTTTTTTGTTCTGACCTACAAATTCACACATATATATACATCAATATATGTTGATGATCATGTAAAAATCATCATCATCATCTACAAGTCATCATCATCATGTGCAAATCGACACAAGCATCATCATCTACACATAAACAACATAATCATCATCTAGAAACGAACAACATCATGAACATACATAGAATCCATAAAAAATTGATAGAAACATCATCAACATGTGGAGCATCCACGGACAATATCAAAACATCGTCGAAACATCATCAACATAATATGAAGTATTAAACATGGGATGAAGTATAGAACATGAGAACACAAATGAAAGTGGTCAAGCGCCACCACTACCACTGGCATCATCGCCATCACCACCACCAAGACCAGCAGCACCGCCAAGACCACCACCACCTTGCCAGACCAGAGTGACCGGGCTCCATGAACTAGGAGTGGAACCACCAGGACCACCACCACCAACGGATGATCCACCGGTTCCCTACATGCTTGAAAAGAGATGGTAAGGGGAAATATGATAATGTTGAATCAACGATAACTAGCAGTTGAATAGTTTGGCAATGTACTAACCAGAGTCCCACTGCCTAGTGCCACCTATTCTTCGAACGTAGGCAAGTCGGGGTACGGTCCAGCAGGTGGTGGTGGTGGTCACATTGATGGTGGAACCGTGCCGTTTTGCATAGACGTAAACATAGTCTGGATGTTAGTTGACCAAGCAAACACGAACATCAGAAGAAATGAAAGTGCAATACTCAGGTTGGTTCTAAGTGGGCAAAACTAACCTTCATCATTCGGTGGTTGTACTCCTCATTTGCTTGAACTCGTTCAAGATGCTAGCGGATCTCGAGACAGTTAAGCTCGACATGCTTAACATAGGCTTACAATATGACATGATAGAACTCATACACTACTAGGGAAAACCCTAGCAGTAGCGCGGATATTTTGCCTATCAGTAGCGCGGGATGACGCGCTACTGATAAGGCGCTACAGCTAACGTATAGTAGTAGCGCGTGTCAGCCCATGCTACTGCTATACATGGATAGCAGTAGCGAGCTTTAGTGCAGAGCGCTGCTGCTAATATCTGCAGCGCTTTTTAGCAGGAAGCGCTACTGGTAAGGGAGCGCTACTGCTAACTTTATTACCCTCGCTACTGCTAGTTTTATTAGTTTCTGTTTTTTTTCTGCATATTTGTTTTGTATTTCAATAAGCTTTATACAATAATCTTTAGCATATCATACACGTACAAATGTAATCATAGCATATACATACAAATAGTCTCCTCAAATCATGTCAGCATCATAATCATCATCCAACACAAAGTGGTCGCTCGTCATCATCTCGAAAATAGAGATACAAGTCACGATTATTGCAACTACATCGTCATCCATCTAAACAATGATATATGCGAGAAGAGCTATCACTATGAGTGAGAGCGGAACTATGCATTACATGAGTTTGTATCCCTCTCTCGCGTTAGCGTGAACCTAAACTAACTACTGGCCGTCGCTCGGAAACCAGAAACTGGTACACCTGGGTCTGACACTCCAGCCACTCGTCGTATACTCCTGGCGTAGCACTTCTTCGCCATCGATGATCTATGCACCTGCATCGTCACATGAGTCGATGATATGCAAAATATATAGTTGAGCAACAAAAAGAGACAGACTTGGCAAAAATAGAAGCAACATATCATAAGCATCAATAACAAAGTTTATCGTACCCAAAATGCCCTAACTAGAGGGATCTTTCCTAGTCGAGGAGGACGGTTTAATTACATCACAAATAAAGTTTCGTCGTGCATAACTCAAAGTTTTGTCATACAGAAAGTATGGACTAAACGGACACATTGTCATATATCGACAATCACTCCAACATGTCGTGCCATTCATCCATGTCAGGGAAATAGTCCCCAAGAATCACTCGGTTGCTGGATGTAGCAGAAGTCGGTCTTATAGCTGAAGGCGGGCCTACCGTCCCTTTTCTTCTTGTCCTTGAACTCTCCACCCCGTGTGTCGTAGTAAAACATAGCACTATCGAGAACAGAATTGATGTGGGTGTAATCCTTTTTGTTAATGTTCTTCGACGAGTCCAAGTTAAGAGCGTGGGGTATCGGGGGTAGAGGATTATAAGGATGGCGCACCCGCTGCTGCGTAAAATAAGTACACCTCAAATTAATTAGCCTCCATCGTGCAAATGAATGATTGAAATCAAAGGAAGGATATCTGCGTGGATGACTTACAGGGCATGATAAGGCACGAGAATGGCCTCCTTGTCCTTATTGGCGAGCATGAAATTGACGAGGTAGTCCCTCGCGTATTCACAGTGTTGTGCGTAGACTGCCAGCAAGCCCTCGTCCATGAAGTATGGGTCAGCGACACAGATATAAGGTATCTGCTCAACCCCGATGAGGTAGTTCATGTGCAAGGCATAAAGGCAGACAAACGTAAAATCCAGCTTATTCAAGTGAAACATGTCGAAGATGTAATCGAATCGAAGGAAGAACTTCTCCGCGGGGAATGTGTCAATGTACGACAATTGCCGCGGCACGTTAACCAGGTAGAGTGGGTATCTTGGATTTTTTCGAGGTGATGAGGCCTTTCTCTATCCGCAGCACATCGTCATGAAGTCTCCTTAGATCGCTAAATCTGGCCCCTAGCGCTGATTTAGGTAGGCTTGGTTCAACGAGGATATGCCGTTTTGCCTCACCAGGGATATCTATACGGTCTTGAACCTGAGGCTGCTGAGGCGACTGGATCATAGAAGCAGCTTTGTTGCCTTTCCTCGGTCTCTTCCTAGCCTTCTTTGCTACAGGAAGGTCGTCCATAATACGTTCAGACTCCGGAGACGGCAATTCAGGCACCGACTCATGACGCTCAAACCCTAAGTAGGCGCTAGTATTGACATACTGTTGAGTGTCATCGTCATCCTCATACTCATCTATGGCGACGTCACCAAAGACTAATGGAGGCTCTTCCTTACCCCGTCCGCTATCACCCAGCATGAAAGCCGATGCTAATTGGGTAGGTGGGGTGTTGATATTCATACCTAACTGCGTGCTCGTGGGTATGCTTCAGGCCACCTCCAAACGAAGCAGACTCTTTGTCCACAATAGGACCCATCCATTGCAATCACCAAGCCGCCACAGGGTCTCGTCGTCATCCCCACTAGTACGAGAGGAGCCAAATTCTCGTGGCCCAGTTTGACACTGGCCATGAAAACCTTGAAGACGTCTAGGGGGATCGGCCGGCTGTGGAAAAATGGTTCCTTCGGCTCCATTATCGTCGCCTTCCCCACGTCCACCTTCTGGTCGCTGATGGTGTACAATATGATGCACGGGGTTAGGTCGGCCTATAAAGACATGTCTGCGACGTGAGACATCTGAAAGGCAACGGAAACATGAGATTATACATTTATTGAAGAGGGCCGGTGTGACAGATACTGTGAGGGCGTCGAGCTCAGCCAAAGACGAAGCACCGCCGAGCACGTGCGGTGCGGGAGCCGGTGCCGGAGCCGGTGCGGGAGAAGGTGTAGGAGCCGGTGCGAGAGCATGTGTAGGAGCAGGTGCGGGAGCCGGTGCGAGAGCAGGTGCAGCTGCAGGTGCTGGTGCAACGCTTGTCGAGCTACTCCCGAAGAAGTCAACAGCGGGAAAGTACGCTGCATATTTTCTGGATTTTGCCTGCTCCAATTGAAAACAGTCGGAACCAAGACAGTAGACATATCTGCAATCACCTGTTTTGAGGCAGCTACCGCTGTTGCGACTGTCTCAGATGATTTCTTCTCAACCGCAATCTGAACCTTCTTGTTGATGTTTTCTTCAGTTAACCTCCGTCTTTCCTTTCTCTCCTCCGTGGTCTCACCATAGTTCTTCTTCCACATGGCGTCGTCTTCGCAATCGTACACGCGTCCATACGACGGTCGAGTCTCCCGCATGAGTCCTTTCAATATGTTCAACGCCCGGTTGAATGGAGTGTCCCACTTGGGACTCGCCAACGCCTCAGACGGCGAGTCGCTTTCGACCGCAATCTTGTGTTGCTCTCTCTACAAAAGGCACAAGGATCATTTACAAATATGACTAACGTGCAGTCGAATTGATCAGAAACTAAAATTACCACTAGTCTCATGAACTCCGTCGTGACCGAGTTCGTCTTGAAAACCTTCTTCACTGGGTCCCAACGGTGTCGTGCCCTGACATCACGCTCCTGCGGGACGGTGAACTCCATCAAGGGGTCTGGGATACCAAGACTCTCGCGTTCAACATCCTCCTTGTCCCATATGGACCTCTTCCCGCTGTAACCACGGCTTCAGAGGTGGTGGCACCCCACGTTCCACTGTTGAAGCCCCTTCATGTACTTCGACTTTTTTTTGGCAGCTTCGGCCTCGCAAGCCGCCTTGAATATTTCGAAGTGCTCTTTCGTGATTGTCATATTATTCTTTACAATCTCGGAGTAGGGTTCCTTTTTGTTGACAATCCGATGTTTCGCCCGTGCTTTCCAGGCGGCCAACGCGTCGCTAAACTTGCTCGTGGTGTGTTTGTTTATCTTCTTCATTGCCTGGTCCTTATCTGGATCTTTATAATCCTTTTCATTCTGGCCCAGGAACAAGAATATCTGGTGCAGCTTCTTTAGGAGGGAGGGCCTCATATTATCTATCTTCTTTAGTTTCTCATCGTTGATGGTGGCGGTTGTCCGTACGATGCAGCCTATTTGATTGTCGTAGCACGCGCGCGCTTCCGCTGGCGCGTTTGGCTCAAGAATTCCATCGTCCACCTCCGTGACCACCATTCTAGTAGTCCTGAACTTGTTAGGAAGCCGTTGCCTCTTTGCTTTCGGTTCTATACCGGCTCCGATAGTCTTGGCACCGGTCTCAATCTCAGTGCCGGTCTCGATGCCGGTCTCAGTCTCAGCGCTGGCCTCAGTCTCAGCGTCGGGCTCGATGTGAGTCTCAGTCTCCGATGTGATAGGTGGACCCAGCTACATCAACTGTTGATCGTCGGCTTCCCTCAAAAATTCGTCTGCCGCCAGGTAGGCGTTGTGGCAGTCACCAGAACCCTGTCATTGATTGTTGCTAGCCATGTTTCCTACGATTAAATCTAGTCAATTAATTCTAGACCTAATAAAATGAATAATGACATAAAAAGGCCTATGCTTTGGAGGAACGCTGAAACCTTCCCGGTGCGGCAAATCCCGGGCACTCGATATGTCCTATTTTGTAGCACAAGTCATGCCGAAATTTACGGAAAATTTCGGCATGACTTTTGCTGAAAAGTGGACAAATCGAGAACCTGAAATTTGCTGGAACGGAAATGAATCAACATTCCGGCAAAACGTAGGCCACCCGGCTTCATTCCCTGAAAACAGTGTTCAAATATCCATCTTCGACACTGCAACACATGTTCAAATATACACGAGCAACCACATGTCCAAATATACATGTCCAAATTTCACAAGCTATAATTCAAAACCTAAGTGTAGAAGAAAATTCATTTAAATACTAATAAAACAAAATTCAGTTTACTTTAGTGCTCTATAATGATGAAAGGAAAAAAAATCAGTTAACTACTATATTTCATTCATTTAAGTTATTCATTTAACTTCATCTAATTAACCTACTGTACCACTACTACTAGCAGCACTACTAACCTAATTAACCTAGCAAAACCCTACTGGCCTAACTAAAAAGCATCTAATTAACATCTACTAGTACCACTACTGCCCTAACCTAATTAACATCTACTAGTATCACTATATACTACTAGTAGCACTGCTACAATATTTTCTTTATTTTTTCTTAAAAAACATCTATGAAAACAAAAACCCTAATTAAAATCTAGTGCCCTAACTAACTTTTGTAAACCAAAATTTTTGCTCACTAATTTTTGCTCTAACATCTACTACTTAACATCTTTTGCTCAAAACTAAATTTTTTGCTATAAACTAACTTTTGCTCTAAACTATTTTTTGCTCTAAAATGCAGAGAGAGAGGAGGAGTGGGGGTCTTATAGAAAGGGAAGAGACTGTGGCGGGGAGGTGCTCGTCGACGTAGGCAGGGCGGGGAGGGCTGGTTCGGGCTCGGGCAGCGGCGGTCCTAGGAGGGCTCGGGCAGCGGTGAGGTCGAGGGCAGCGGCGGAGGCGGTGAGGTCGAGGGCGACCCGAGAGGCGGCGGTGGTGAGGCTGAGGGCAGCCTCGGGCGGCGGCGGTGAGGATGAGCACGTCCTCTGGGGGAAACGACGGCGGTGGTGAGGTTGCGGGCGTCGACGCCGGCAGGAGACGGCGACGAAGTGGGGCGACAGTGAATTTGGGAGATGGCGGCGAAGTGGGGCGATGGATTTGGGGGAGAAGTGGTGGCCGGGGGAGGGAAACCGCTGGTTAAGTGAAACATAACGGTAGCATGTTACTGAAAACGTGCTATAGCTAAGTTAGCTATAGCGTGTTTCAATAAATGCGCTACTGCTATGCATTTCTCCTTTTTATCCCGTTTTCATTTATTTTTCTTTACATTTTAATTTTTTCCTTTTCCCTTTTTCTATTTCTTTCATTTTCATTTCCTTTTCTATTTGTTTTTCATTTTATTTTATTTTCATTAGCAGTAGCGCCTTACACCTAAACGTGCTGCTACAACAATATTAGCGGTAGCGTGGTTTCCTAAAGATCGCTACTACTATGTGTAGCGTATCGGCTTAGTGGTGGGAATTTTAGTAGTAGCGCTGTTACAATGAGACGCGCTACTGCTATATATGTATTTGCAGCGCGCTTATTCTGCACGCACTACTGCTGTGTAGCAGTAGCGCACTTTTTTAACAAGCGCTAGTGCTAAAGTTCTGTGTATAAGGTTTTCCCTAGTAGTGATAAAACATAGCAATGTGGAAAATAGAGTGAGAAAAAAATAAGATAAGGGAAAACATACTTACAACATGCTAGATGGCTAGGCTGGGCTGTGCACGGGCCGTACTCCCGCTGGGGTTCGGGTTGGTAGCTCGGAACCATGTGCAGGAGAACAAAGGAGTGATTACGCCATCCAGAACCGGGTAGCGGCCATGTAGCTTCGGTTGTATGGCGACCACCGCCGTCTTGTTGGTCTCCGATTGTATGGGGTCATCAACATCCAACCCAGGATGGAGCCTCTGATACAAGTCTGTGTAGGCCGTCAGGTTCTCCTCGGTCTTGCTATAGTACTCGCCCTCGCCTTCCTTGCGTTTACTCCGCAAACAGGCCAGCTTCCATGCCTGGATGTCTGATGGCGGCTGCTTCAATGTGTCCTCCTGCAACGCCAAGCATAAGTTAGGCATACATAAGAACATGACGGTAAATAGAATAAGAAGAATGTTTCATGTATATAGATATACCTGGACTTGCTTGTGGCCCCAGTGACTCCGGTTTTCTTGACCGTGTGTACCATCGGTTCCACGATTAGGTCGGGTTTTTTTTTGCTCTTGGCAGCAAACTCAACATCCTGCCCGACCCACCTAAACACCAACTTGTCCCATCCACCACTCTTTTCGTAGCACCAAGAATGAATAATCTAAATAATGGAAGTATGACATGTCAACACGAAACAACGAAATTTCCCGGAAACATCGGAATGAAAAGTTTGTAATACTTACGACCAAGTACTGCTCCCTGGTCAAGGTACGCTGACGCCTCTACGCCTCTTTCTTGGGCATCTTCTAGCCGAGAATGTTGTGATAGTAGTGTGAGATCGCCACCCAGCGCACCACGTACTGCAAGGGATAGCTAACAGTGGTGAAAATATATATTTTGGCTTTGAATCAAGTCTTATTTATATTCAGCAAAATACTCCAATAACATATTGAAATTAATAGCAACAACATACACCACCCTGTTTATGGGTTAATTTTGTGAACTTTTTCAAGCTCGTAGGCAAATATTAACCGTAAAGCGCATCTTTACTCAAAAGAAAAATATATGTAGCAAAAGGGAAGTCTCATTCGAGGTTCAATCCTCCCAAGGGGCGTGATATAAATTCACACAAAACACAGTAATATCTTGCAGCCAAGTACGGTAGAGTCTAATGATAAAAATAGCCATCAGATCTATTGTGTTTCCTTAAAAAATACACACCATTTTCATTTCAAAATTATCTAAAGTAATCCTTAAATCAATAAGTAAAGGGCCTCGCTAGGGCTCATCTAGATGAGAGCTAATTATCTCTCATCTAACCTGACGTCATATGTTGATGTTGTCATACAGTTTACCCCCAGCTCGTACAATTTTTAAGAGTTTCCTTGTTTCCGTCGCTTGTGTTTTGTTGTTGTTGAGAAATACCTGTAATTTTATTCATACTCATGACAATTACAGGTACACTGATTTGGATCCAAAATTTAAGAAAATACAAAATAACTCCTATGACTAAGAATTACAATGAAATCTCTTGGAAACATATTCTTCGCGGTATCAATCTCTGCTAGAAGAAATACTTCAAAGACTTTGATAAAGAGGCTGCAATCGGACTGGAGCAACGATGTTGTCTCTCTTTCACCCACATGAATATTATCTATAATGGTTGTTGAAAGCGCCTTGAGTCGCCCATCTAAAAAGATGGAAAGCCTTGATCGATGAACGTACTTGGACTGGGGATGATCTCCTAGAAGTGCAGGCCGTCGGATCACAATATCTTCACCATGATGTCGATGAAAGATTTCAACTCCACAAAAAAGCAAACCAACAAAAAAAGTTTGACACACCAACATAAACTCATCAGATCGGAATAATCGGATCAGCGAAGACAGAAAACTCTCTAATCTCATGGCACCGCCAAAAGAACGAGAGTAAATTTATTCTCACAAAAAACGATGATCACTAGATGACACAAAAAACATAGAACTCTTAAAGATGCAAGGTTCCCCACCTATCAGCTATGGCAGACGGCGGCGAGGGATCAAAAATTCCCTACGGCAGCAGCACCTACAGCCCTAAACGAAACCCTCAGAAGGAAAACCAAAAGATAGATAAAGTGTCGCTTGTGTTGTTGTGGCGTGTGTTTTATCTGCTCCCTTTTTCTGTCTTTTTTTCTTTATGTGGGCTACACCAATCGAGCTTTATCTCTGGGCTGGGCCAGACAAAAAAGCCAAAGCAGGAAACCAATATAATGGCTCAATCCAAACAAAACGAATGGATAATTTGCATGTGTCTCTTTGAAAAAGAAGGTTATTCAAGAAAATGTGACTCCTAAACCATACATTCAAAAACAATTTTGTTTGAACTATTCTATTTTCCAATGAAAATAATTTATTTGCACATGTGCAGCAGAAATGCAGCTGCATGCGTCCGGCCGTGTGCAACTGGAGACAATTATTTTGAAAAAGTAATTTAACTACACATGTGCTACGGACATACAATTATGTGCGGCCACTTGTGTGCAAAATGAAAAAAAAAATGAAAACACGATACAAATTTAATAATAAACCTATCAACAAGGCCGCCACCAGCTTCGCACCACCTAGTTGCGCGTGCTCTTTGTCGCTTGCTGTTGCATACGTGTCTTCTTACAAAAGCGATCTTTTCCCAGAACAATCGAATCTTCTCTTCTCTCCTTTTGGCAAGCCATAAAAGGAAAGCACACACGGGTTTATTTCTTAAAGAAGCAGTGAGCAAAGGGACGTGAGCAAAGAGAACATGCCTCCAATGATACTAATTTCCTTGCCAAAGTTCTAATCTTAGAAATACACGCCATGACTAAAATAGATTTATGGATGGTTGAACGTTTGAAGGAAGAATCCCACAGCAAACAACACAAGTTTTCCCTTGACATTTGTTTTTGCCCCTCACAAATACAGGCCATGCATTGTCTATACTAATTCCACATCAGAAAACAAGCACAAGGGCTATAGATAAATCGATGAGTTCCACAAGAACACGATTATTGAATATAAAGGTTCAACAAGCAAATGGGAAATAGTTCGGGCTGGGGCGGCAGCACAGGTAAGCCTGACATAAAGAAAAAGAAAACAAGCTGCGGAGCCGGCCGGAGCAGCAAACTGGGGAGCCACCCTCCGGAGGCCAAGAAGGAGCCCATCCAATCCGCCATGATCCCGACGCCAAGCGAGCATCCGCCATTGCGGAATCGAGGCTACTAATTCAACATCACCGGCAGTGAACTGAAAAACGGCCACATCCTTCATTTTATCGCATCCATCCGATTATTTATTTCTTCAAACTGCATGTCATGCATTCAACATTGGATTATTTATTCGAACATAGCACCACTTCTCCATCATATGGGAGCAGGCCCAGTTGGCTTGGTAGTCTTAAGCAAGCCCTTCGGGACGGAGTTGAAATTAGCAAACCACTTGGCTGACTTCTTGAGCTTGCGCTTGTTGCCGTCCTTCTTGTCGATGTAGACCAGGCCGAATCGTGTGTTGTAGCCAAGGCTCCATTCGAATTAAGTTCACTACTTGTTATTTTTTCAGGTTAATTTTCCCGTCACAATCCTTGTTTTCTTCAACATGTTAGCAGGTTCAATGATGACCCAATGTCAAAGAAACCTATGCCCTAACTAGAGTGATCTTCGCTAGTCGAGGAGGACAGTTTAAATACATCACAAATAAAGTTTCGTCGTGCATAACTCAAAGTTTTCTCATACAGAAAGTATGGACTAAACGGACACATTGTCATATATCGACAATCACTCCAACATGTCGTGTCATCCATCCATGTCAGGGAAATAGTCCCCGAGCTTAGTGAAAGGCTTTAGGTCAAGACGCTGAGAGGCTACGCGTGTTCGGACGTCTTCCTGCGATATTTTTTCATCTTCGTAGAACATCCCTGTTTTTTCGACGACCTCCTTCATGATCATTTGGGCAAGTTCGCGCTCGATGTGCTAGAACTCAGCTCGAAGTCGATGATACACGATATCTCCTAACTTCTTTGCCCATTGCACAATATGGGCATGCCGGATCTAGGTGACATGTGAAGGTTCTGGTGACCTCGTCTATACTCCAGCATGTGGTGTAGGACATAGAATCCATCATTAAGAGAATCACTTGGTTGCTCGATGCAGCAGAATTCGGTCTTATAGCTGAAGGCAGGCCTGCCGTCTCTTTTCTTCTTGTCCTTGAACTCTCCACCCCATGTGCCGTAGTAAAACATAGCACTGTCGAGAACAGAATTGATGTGGGTGTAATCCTTTTTTGTTAATGTTCTTCGACGAGTCCAAGTAAAGAGCGTGGGAGTATCGGGGGTAGAGGATTATGAGGGCGGCGCGCCTGCTACTACACAAAATAAGTAGACCTCAAATTAATTAGCCTCCACCGTGCAAATGAATGATTGAAATCGAAGGAAGGATATCCACACGGATGACTTACAGGGCATGATAAGGCACGAGAATCGCCTCCTTGTCCTTATTGGCGAGTATGAAATTGACGAGGTAGTCCCTCGCGTATTCACAGTGTTGTGCGTAGACTGCCAAAAAGCCATCGTCCATGAAGTACGGGTCAGCGACACAGATATAAGGTATCTGCTCAACCCCGATGAGGTAGTTAATGTGCAAGGCATAAAGGCAGACAAACGTAAAATCCAGCTTATTCAAGTGAAACATGTCGAAGATGTAATCGAATCGAAGGAAGAACTTCTCCGCGGGGAATGTATCGACGCACGATAATTGCCGCAGCACGCTAACCACATAGAGTGGGTATTCTGGATTTTTTCGAGGCGATGAGGCCTTTCTCTATCCGCAGCACGTCATCATGAAGTCTCCTTAGATCGCCAAATCTAGCCCCTAGCGCTGCTTTAGGTAGGATTGGTTCAATGGGGATATGCCATTTTGCCGCACCGGGGATATCTATACGGTCTTGAACCCGAGGCTGCTGAGGCGGCTGGATCATAGAAGCAGCTTTGTTGCCTTTCCTCGATCTCTTCCTAGCCTTCTTTGCTACATGAATGTCGTCCATAATACGTTGAGACTCCGGAGGCGGCAATTCAGGCACCGACTCATGACGCTCAAACCCTAAGTAGGCGTTAGTATTGACATACTGTTGAGTGTCATCGTCATCCTCATACTCATCTATGGCGACGTCACCAATGACTAATGGAGGCTCTTCCTCACCCCGTCCGCTATCACCCAGCACGACAGCCGACACTAATTAGGTAGGTAGGGTGTTGATGTTCATACCAAACTGCGTGCTCATGGGTGTGCTCCCGGCCGCCTCCAAACGAAGCAGACTCTTTGGCCACAACAGGACCCACCCATTGCAATCACCAAGCCGCCGTAGGGTCCCATAGTCATCCCCACTAGTACCAGAGGAGCCAAATTCTCGTGGCCCGGTTTGACACTGGCCACAAAAACCTTGAAGACGTCTAGGGGGATCGGCCGGCTGTGGAAAATGGTTCCTCCGGCTCCATTATCGTCGCTTTCCCCACGTCCTTCTGGTCGCCGATGGTGTACAATATGATGCACGGGGTTACGTCGGCCTGCAAAGACATGTCTACGACGTGAGATATCTGAAAGGCAACGGAAACGGGAGATTATACATTTATTGAAGAGGGCCGATGTGACAGATACCGTGAGGGCGCCGAGCTCAGCCGAAGACGAAGCACCACCGAGCACGTCCGGTGCGGGAGCCGGTGCCGGAGCCGGTGCGGGAGCAGGTGCAGGAGCCGGTGCCGGAGCATGTGCAGGAGCAGGTGCGGGAGCCGATGCGAGAGCAGGTGCAGCTGCAGGTGCTGGTGCAACGCTAGTCGAGTTGCTCCCGAAGAAGTCAGCAACGGGAAAGCACGCTGTATCTTTTTTGGATTTTCCCTACACCAATTGAAAACGGTCGGAACCAAGACAGTAGACATATCTGCAATCACCTGTTTTGCGGCAGCTACTGATGTTGCGACTGTCTCAGATGATTTCTACTCAACCGCAATCTGAACCTTCTTGTTGATGTTTTCTTCAGTTAACCCTCGTATTTCCTTTCTCTCATCCGTGGTCTCACCATAGTACTTCTTCCACATGGCGCCGTCTCCGCAACCGTGCACGCGTCCATATGACGGTCGAGTCTCCACCGGCAGTCCTTTCAATATGTTCAACGCCCGTTTGAATGGAGTGTCCCACTTGGGCCTCGCTAACGCCTCAGACGGCGAGTCGCTTTCGGCCGCAATCTTGTGTTGCTCTCTCTGCAAAAGACACAAGGATCATTTACAAATATGACTAACATGCAGTTGAAATGATCAGAAACTAAAATTACCAGCAGTCTCATGAACTCCGTCATGACCGAGTTCGTCTTGAAAACCTTCTTCACTGGGTCCCAACGGTACCGGGCCCTGAGGACGTCACGCTCCTACGGGACAGTGAACTCCACCAAGGGGTATGGGATGCCAAGACTCTCGTGTTCCGCATCCTCCTTGTCCCATATGGACCTCTTCCCGCCGTAACCACGGCTTCCGAGGTGGTGGCACCCCACGTTCCTCTGTTGAAGCCCCATCATGTACTTCGACTTTTTTTTGGCAGCTTCGGCCTCACAAGCCGCCTTGAATATTTCAAACTGCTCTTTCATGATTGTCGGATTATTCTTTACAATCTCGGAGTAGGGTTCCTTTTTGTTGACGATCCAATGTTCCAGCCTTGCTTTCCAGGCGGCCAACACGTCGCTAAACTTGCTCGTGGTGTGTTTGTTTATCTTCTTCATTGCCGGGTCCTTATCTGGATCTTTATAATCCTTTTCATTCCGGCCTAGGAACAAGAATATCTAGTGCAGCTTCTTTAAGAGGGAGGGCCTCATATTATATATCTTCTTTACTTTCTCATTGTTGATGGTGGTGGTTGTCCGTACGATGCAGCCTATTTGATTGCCGTAGCACGCGCGCGCTTCCGCTGGCGCGTTTGGCTCAAAAATGCCAGTGTCCACCTCCATGACCACTAGTCTAGTAGTTCTGAGCTTGTTAGGAAGTCGTTGCCTCTTTGCTTTCGGTTCTATACCGGCTCCGATAGTCTCGGCGCCGGTCTCAATCTCAGTGCCGGTCTTGATGCCGGTCTCAGTCTCAACGCCGGTCTCAGTTTCAGCGCCGGGCTCGATGTCAGTCTCAGTCTCCGATGTGACAGGTGGACCCAGCTACATCAACTGTTGATCGTCGGCTTCCCTAAAAAATTCGCCTGCCGCCAGGTAGACGTTGTCGCAGTCACCAGAACCCTGTCCTTGATCGTTGCTAGCCATGTTTCCTATGATTAAATCTAGTCAATTAATTCTAGACTTCATAAAATGAATAATGACATAAAGAAAGGCCTATGCCACTCCTTTCCGGTGTGGCAAATCACGGGCACTCGATATGTCCTAGTTTGTAGCACAAGTCATGCCAAAATTTACGGAAAATTTCGGCATGACTTTTGCTAAAAAGTGGACAAATCGAGAACCTGAAATTTGCTGGAACGGAAATGAATCAACATTCCAGAAAAAGATAGGCCACTTGGTTTCATTCCCTGGAAACAGTGTTCAAATATCCATCTTCGACACCGCAACACATGTTCAAATATACACGAGCAACCACATGTCCAAATATATATGTCCAAATTTCACAAGCTAATTCAAAAACTATGTATAGAAGAAAATTCATTTAACTACTAATAAAACAAAATTCAGTTTACTTTAGTGCTCTATAATAATGAAAGGTAAAAAAATCAGTTAACTACCAATTTCATTCATTTAAGTTATTCATTTAACTTCACCTTATTAACCTACTATACCACTACAACTAGCAGCACTACTAACCTAATTAACCTAGCAAAACCCTACTGCCCTAACTAAAAAGCATCTGATTAACATCTACTAGTAGCACTACTGCCCTAACCTAATTAACATATACTAGTAACACTATATACTACTAGCAGCACTCCTACAACATTTTCTTTATTTTTTCTTAAAAAAACATTTATGAAAACAAAAACCCTAATTAAACCCTACTGCCCTAACTAACTTTTGTTGTAAACCAAATTTTTTGCTCTAAGCTAATTTTTGCTCTAACATCTACTACTTCACATCTTTTGCTCAAAACTAAATTTTTTGCTATAAACTAACTTTTGCTTTAAACTAATTTTTGCTCTAAAATGCAGAGAGAGAGGAGAGATGGGGGTCTTACA
>NC_041389.1:609422474-609443440 GCF_002162155.2 Triticum dicoccoides
TCGAGGGCAGCGGCGGAGACGGTGAGGTCGAGGGCGGCCCGAGAGGCGGCGGTTGTGAGGCTGAGGGCGGCCTCGGGCGGCGGCGGTGAGGATGAGCGCGGCCTCGGGGGGAGACGATGGCGGTGGTGAGGTTGCGGGCGTCGACGCCGGCAGGAGACGGCGACGAAGTGGGGCGACGGCGAATTGGGGAGATGGCTGCGAAGTGGGGCGAGGGATTGGGGGAGAAGTGGTGGCCGGGGGAGGGAAACCGTTGGTTAAGTGAAACATAACGGTAGCGCGTTACTGAAAACGTGCTATAGCTAAGTTAGCTAAGTTAGCTATAGCATGTTTCAATAAACGTGCTACTGCCATGCCTTCCTTCTTTTTCTCCCTTTTTCATTTATTTTTCTTTATATTTTATTTTTTTCCTTTCTCCTTTTTCTATTTCTTTAATTTTCATTTCCTTTTTTATTTGTTTTTCATTTTATTTTATTTTTATTAGTAGTAGCGCCTTACACCTAAACGCGCTGCTACAACAATATTAGCGGTAGCGTGGTTTTCTAAAAATCGCTACCACTATGTGTAGCGTATCAGCTTAGTGGTGGGAATTTTAGTAGTAGCACTGTTACAATGAGACGCGCTACTGCTATATATGTATCTGTAACGCGCTTATTCTGCACGCGCTACTGCTGTGTAGTAGTAGCGCGTTTTTTTAACAAGCGCTAGTGCTAAAGTTCTGTGTATAAGGTTTTCTCTAGTAGTAATAAAACATAGCAATGCGACAAATAGAGTGAGAAAAAAAAAGATAAGAGGGAAAATACTTACAACATGCTAGCTGGCTAGGCTGGGCTGTGCACGGGCCGTACTCCCGCTCGGGTTAGGGTTCGGAACCATGTGCAGGAGAACAAAGGAGTGATTACGCTATCCAGAACCGGGTAGCGGCCATGTAGCTTCGGTTGTATGGCGACCACCGCCGTCTCGTTGGTCTCCGACTGTATGGGTTCATCAACAGCCGACCCAGGATGGAGTCTCTGATACAAGTCTGTGTAGGCCGTCAGGTTCTCCTCGGTGTTGCTATAATACTCGCCCTCGCCTTCCTTGCGTTTACTCCGCACACGGGCCAGCTTCCACGCCTGGATGTCTGAGAGCAGCTGCTTCAATGTGTCCTCCTGCAATGCCAAACATAAGTTAGGCATACATAAGAACATGATGGTAAATAGAAGAAGAAGAATGTTTCATGTATATAGATATACCTGGACTTGCTTGTGCTGCCAGTGGCTCCGGTTTCCTTGACCGTGTGTACCATCGGTTCCACGATTAGGTCGGGTTTTTTTCTACTCTTGGCAGCAAACTCAACATCCTGCCCTACCCACCTAAACACCAACCTTTCCTATCCACCACTCTTTTCGTAGCACCAAGAATGAATAATCTAAATAATGGAAGTATGACATGTCAACACGAAACAACGAAATTTACCGGAAACGTTGGAAGGAAAAGTTTGTAATAATTACGACCAAGTACTGCTCCCTGGTCAAGGTACACTGACGCCTCTACGCCTCTTTCTGGGGCATCTTCTAGCCGAGAATGTTGTGATAGTAGTGTGAGGTCGCCACCCAGCGCACCACATACTGCAAGGGATAGCTAACAGTGGTGGAAATATATATTTTGGCTTTGAATCAAGTCTTATTTATATTCAGCAAAATACTCCAATAACATATTGAAATTAATAGCAACAACATACACCATCCTGTTTATGGGTTAATTTTGTGAACTTTTTCAAGCTCGTAGGCAAATATTAACCGTAAAGCGCATCTTTACTCAAAAGAAATATATATGTAGCAAAAGGGAAGTCTCATTGGAGGTTCAATCCTCCCAAGGGGCGTGCTAGAAATTCACACAAAACACAGTAATATCTTGCAGCCAAGTACGGTAGAGTCTTATGATAAAAATAGCCATCAGATCTATTGTGTTTCCTTAAAAAATACACACCATTTTCATTTCAAAATTATCTAAAGTAATCCTTAAATCAATAAGTAAAGGGCCTCGCTAGGGCTCATCTAGATGAGAGCTAATTATCTCTCATCTAACCTGACGTCATATGTTGATGCTGTCATACAGTTTACCCCCAGCTCGTACAATTTTTGAGAGTTTCCTTGTTTCTGTCGCTTGTGTTTTGTTGTTGTTGAGAAATACCTGTAATTTTATTCATACTCATAACAATTATAGGTACACTGATTTGGATCCAAAATTTAAGAAAATACAAAATAACTTCTATGACTAAGAATTACTATGAAATCTCTTGGAAACATATTCTTCGCGGTATCAATCTTTGCTAGAAGAAATACTCCAAAGACTTTGATAAAGAGGCTGCAATCGGACTGGAGCAACGATGTTGTCTCTCTTTCACCCACACGAATATTACCAATAATGGTTGTTGAAAGCGCCTTGAGTCACCCATCTAAAAAGATGGGAAGCCTTGATCGATGAACGTACTTGGACCGGGGATGATCCCCTAGAAGTGCAGGCCGTCGGATCACAATATCTTCACCATGATGTCGATCAAAGATTTCAACTCCAAAAAAAAGCAAACCAACAAAAAAAGTTTGACACACCAACATAAACTCATCAGATCGGAATAATCGGATCAGCGAAGACAGAAAACTCTCTAATCTCATGGCACCGCCAAAAGAACGAGAGTAAATTTATTCTCACAAAAAACAGTGATCACTACATGACACAAAGAACAAAGAACTCTTAAAGATGCAAGGTTCCCCACCTATCAGCGATGGCAGACGGCGGCGAGGGATCAAAAATTCCCTACGGCAGCAGCACCTACAGCCCTAAACGAAACCCTCAGAAGGAAAACCAAAAGATAGATCAAGTGTCGCTTGTGTTGTTGTGCCCTGTGTTTTGTCTGCTCCCTTTTTCTGTCTTTTTTTCTTTATGTGGGCTACACCCATCGAGCTTTATCTCTGGGCTGGGCCTGACAAAAAAGACAAAGCAGGAAACCAATATAATGGCTCAATCAAAACAAAACGAATGGATAATTTGCATGCGTCTCTTTGAAAAAGAAGGTTATTCAAGAAAATGTGACTCCTAAACCATACATTCAAAAACAATTTTGTTTGAACTATTTTATTTTCCAATGAAAATAATTTATTTGCACATGTGCAGCAGAAATGCAACTGCATTCGTCCGGCCGTGTGCAACTGGAGACAATTATTTTGAAAAAGTAATTTAACTACACATGTGCTACGGACATACAATTATGTGCCGCCACTTGTGTGCAAAATGAAAAAAACTAACATGAAAACACAATACAAATTTAATAATAAACCTATCAACAAGGCCGCCACCAGCTTCGCACCACCTAGTTGCGCGTGTTCTTTGTTGCTTGCTGTTGCATACGTGTCTTCTTGCAAAAGCAATCTTTTCCCAGAACAATGGAATCTTCTCTTCTCTCCTTTTGGCAAGGCATAAAAGGAAAGCACACACAGGGGTTTATTTCTTAAAGAAGCAGTGAGCAAAGAGAACATGCCTCCAATGATACTAATTTCCTTGCCAAAGTTCTAATCTTAGAAATACACGCCATGGCTAAAATAGATTTATGGATGGTTGAACGTTTGAAGTCAGAATCCCACAGCAAACAACACAAGTTTTCCCTTGACATTTGTTTTTGCCCCTCACAAATACAGGCCATGCATTGTCTATACTAATTCCACATCAGAAAACAAGCACAAGGGCTCACTTTATATAGATAAATCGATGAGTTCCACAAGAACACGATTATTGAATATAAAGGTTCAACAAGCAAATGGGAAATAGGTCGGGCTGGGGCGGCAGCACAAGTAAGCCTGACATAAAGGAAAAGAAAACAAGCTGCGGAGCCGGCCGGAGCAGCTAACTGGGGAGCCACCCTCCGGAGGCCAGGAAGGAGCCCATCCAATCCGCCATGATCCCGACGCCAAGCGAGCATCCGCCATTGCTGAATCGAGGCTACTAATTCAACATCACTGGCAGTGAACTGAAAAACGGCCACATCTCTTCATTTTATTGCATCCATCCGATTATTTAATTCTTCAAACTGCATGTCATGCATTCAACATTGGATTATTTATTCGAACATAGCACCACTTCTCCATCATATGGGAGCAGGCCCAGTTGGCTTGGTAGTCTTAAGCAAGCCTTTAGGGACGGAGTTGAAATTCGCAAACCACTTGGCTGACTTCTTGAGCTTGCGCTTGTTGTCGTCTTTCTTGTCGATGTAGACGAGGCCGAATCGTGAGTTGTAGCCAAGGCTCCATTCGAATTAAGTTCACTACTTGTTGTTTTTTCAGGTTAATTTTCCCGTCACAATCCTTGTTTTCTTGAAGATGTTAGCAGGTTCAATGATGACCCAATGTCAAAGAAACCTATGCTCTCACATTATGATGACCCAACAGAAGATGAGGTAAACATGCTGCTCACTACCGGAATCACCTTATAGCAAAATCCTGTCGGCATAGGGCTATGCCAACGGCCACCATCGGCATAGGACCGTCGGCGTAGAATACATCGGCGTTTCCTTGTCAGACCGTCTGCATAGCACCCTATGCTGACGGCTTACCATACGGCCGTCGGCATAGGAGCACCTCGGCAAAAAAAGGCGAGACGGCAGTGACGGCACCGTCGCCAAGTCCATCCGACCAGGAATGGCCACGTGGTGCTCACGGCCGTCGGCATAGATACGGGCTAGGTAGCACCAATAGGCCATCGACATAGAGGACGTGGCGGCTACTGGGAGCTTGGCCACAACCTATGCCGACGGCAAGGCTGTCGGAATTGCTATTACAAATTTTTTTTACTGGTTTTTTGGTTCTGCCCTACAAATTCACACATCAATATATATTGATGATCATATAAACATCATCATCATTATCTACAAATCATCATCATCATGTACAAATCAACAAAAGCATCATCATCTACAAATAAACAACATAATCATCATCTACAAACGAACAACATCATGAACATACATAGCATCCATAAAAAATGATAGAAACATCATCAACTTATGGAGCATCCACGGAGATGATCGAAACATCGTCGAAACATCATCAACATAATATGAAATACTCCCTCTGTCCCTAATATAAGAACGTTTTTTACCTAGACTAGTGTCAGAAATGTTCTTATATTATGGGGCGGAGGGAGTATTAAACATGGGATGAAGTATAGAACATGAGAAAACAAATGAAAGTGGTCAAGCGCCACCACTACCACCGGCATCATCGCCACCACCACCACCAAGACCAGCAACACCGCCAAGACCACCACCACCTCGCCAGACCGTGAAGCAGGAGTGGAACCATCAGGACCACCACCACCAATGGATGATCCACCGGTCCCTACATGTTTGAAAAGAGATGGTAAGGGGAAATATGATAGTGTTGAATCAACGAAACTAGCAATTGAATAGTTTGGCAATGTACTAACCGGAGTCCCACTGCCTAGTGCCACCCATTCTTCGAACGTACGCATGTCTGGGTACGGTCCAACAGGTGGTGGTGGTGGTCCCATTGATGGTGGAACCGTGCCGTTTTGCATAGCCGCAAACATAGTCTGGATGTTAGTTGACCAAGCAAACATGAAGGTCAGAAGAAATGAAAGTGCAATATTTAGGTTGGTTCTAAGTGGAAAAAACTAACCATCATCATTCGACAGTTGTACTCCTCGTTTGCTTGAACTCGTTCAGGATGCTGGCGAATCTTGAGACGCTTAAGATCGACATGATTAACATAGGCCTACATTATGACATGATGGAGCTTATAAAACATAGCAATATGGAAATAAAGTGAGAAAAATAAGATAAGGGGGAAAATACTTATAGCATGCGGCTGGCTAGGCTTGTCTGTGCACGGGCCGTACTCCTGCTCAGGCTCGGGTTGGCAGCTCGGAGCCATGTGTAGGAGATAAAAGGAGTGATCACGCCATCCGAAACCGGGTAGCGGCCCTGTAGCTTTGGTTCTATGCCGACCACCGCCGTCTCATCGGTGCCCGACTGTATGGGGTCATCCACAATCGACCTAGGATGGAGCCTCTGATATGACTCCATGTAGGCCGTCAGGTTCTCCTCGGTCTTGCCATAGTACTCGCCCTGGCCTTCTTTGCGCTTACTCCGCACACGGGCCAGCTTCCATGCCTGGATGTCTGAGAGCGGCGGCTTCAACATGTCCTCCTGCAACGCCAAACAGAAGTTAGTCATACATAAGAACATGATGGTAAATACAAGAAGAAGAATGTTTCATGTATATAGATATACTTGGACTTGCTTGTGGCTCCAGTGGCTCAGGTTTCCTTGAGCGTATGTTCCATCGGTTCCACGATTAGGTCGGTTGTTTTATGCTCTTGGTAGCAAACTCAGCATCCTGCCCGAGCCACCTATCCACCAACCTTTCCCATCCATCACTCTTTTCGTAGCACCTAGAAGGAATAATCTAAATAATGGAAGTATGACATGTGAACACAAAACAATGAAATTTACTAGAAATGTCGGAATGAAAATTTTGTAATACTTACGGCCAAGTACTACTCCCTGGTCAACGTAAGCTGACGCCTCTTCGCCTTTTTCTCGGGCATCTTCTGGCCGAGAATGTTGTGATACTAGAGTGAGTGGCCACCCAGTGCAGCTCATACTACATCTGGCGGGCCTTCTTCCTCTCAGCCTCCACCAAGACCACGTCGGTAATGGCCTTGTCATCATCAATAACTCTATAGTATTGCTACATTCATGCATAAAACTAGAATGTCACAAGCCATGAGTCAAGTAATTCGATGATAAACTATGAACCAAACTCAAGACTGGTGCTTCTGAAGAGAACTTAACCAAAAAGAATTGATCACGGCCTTAGCGGCCATCCCGTACTCTGAAAGGTTGGCGGCTTTGTAGTTATCTCAGCTCGTGGCCAAAACCCGCTGCTGCGGGTCCCTGTCTGGCTGCAGGTTGTACAACCTCGACAAAAACTCCTTCAAAAGGATAGTGATAATGTCGTTTGGAAGACATAAGTCTCTAACAAAATTCCAATTACTGCAAAAGAATCAAAATATTAGCATGTGTATAGTCAAAATGTTAGTATGTGTTCAAAATATGATTAAGAGGCACATACTCTTTCCCCGTGGGAACAACCAGCCACTTCTGCTCCTCGGTAGGAGGAAGGCGAGGGAGTTGCGCAATACCAGGCAGCCACCCCTTCTTTCTACACCCTTTCCACCACCACCCTCCTTGCATGCCCCCTCCTCAACCTCCTCCTCCTCGCCCGCCTCCTCCTTACCAACCTCTTGTAGGATCTTGAGAAGTATGTCTAGAGGGGGGGGGATGATTAGACTACTTGACCAATTAAAACTATGCATTTTCCCAGTTTTAGTCTTAGGCAGATTTTAGCAGATCTTAGCTATCTTAGCACAAGTCAAGTAATCTTCACACAATTCAAGCAAGCATGCAAAGAGTATATGAGCAGCGAAAAGTAAAGCGTGCAACTTGCAAGAATGTAAAGGGAAGGGTTTGGAGATTTCAAACGCAATTTGGAGACACGGTGATTTTTGAGCCTGGTTCCGATAGGTGGTGCTATCGTACATCCACGTTGATGGGGACTTCAAACCACGAAGGGTAACGGTTGCGCGAGTCGATGGAGGGCTCCACCCATGAAGGGTCCACGAAGAAGCAACCTTGTCTATCCCACCATGGCCGTCGCCCACGAAGGACTTGCCTCACTAGCGGTAAATCTTCACGAAGTAGGCGATCTCCTTGCCCTTACAAACTCCTTGGTTCAACTCTTCTCGGAGGCTCCCAAGTGACACCTAGCCAATCTAGGAGACACCACTCTACAAGAAGTAACAAATGGTGTGTTGATGATGAACTCCTTGCTCTTGTGCTTCAAATGATAGTCTCCCCAACACTCAACTCTCTCTCACAGGATTTGGATTTGGTGGAAAGAAGATTTGAGTGGAAAGCAACTTGGAGAAGGCTAGAGATCAAGATTCATATGGTAGGAATGGAATATCTTGGCCTCAACGCATGAGTAGGTAGTTCTCTCTCAGAAATGGTAAGTTGGAAGTGTAGGCTTGTTCTGATGGCTCTCTCCACGAATGAAGAGGAGGTGGAGGGGTATATATAGCCTCCACACAAAATCTAACCATTACACACAATTTACCAATCTCGGTGGGACCGAATCAACAAACTCGGTCAGAACGATTTAGTAAACAATGTGACCGTTAGGGTTTTCGGTGGGACCGATATGCAACTTGGTAGGACCGATATGGTTAGGGTTAGGGCATAACGTAATCTCGGTGAGACCGATTACACAAACTCGGTGAAACCAATTTTGGTAATAATCTGACCAGAGAGTTGGTCAGGCAAACTCGGTGGGACCAATTACTCAAACTCGGTGGGACCGATTTTGGTAATAAGTTAACCACAGAGTTTGCATTGTAATCTCGGTAGTACCGATTGCTCAAACTCGATAAGACCGATTTTGATTATGGACATACACAAAGAGATTACAATCCCATCTCGGTGAGACTGAGATCCCTATCGGTGAGACCGATTTGCCTAGGGTTTGTGGCAGTGGCTATGACATCTGAACTCGGTGGCACCGGATAGAAAGAATCGGTGGGGCCGAGTTTGACTTTAGGTTTAGGTCATGTGTGTGGATGTGGGAAAGTAGTTGAGGGTTTTTGGAGCATATCACTAAGCACTGTGGAGCAAGAAACTCATTAAACAACACCTCATCCCTCCTTGATAGTATTGGCTTTTCCTATAGACTCAATGTGATCTTGGATTACTAAAATATAAAATGTAGAGTCTTGATCTTGAAGCTTGAGCCAATCCTTTGTTCTTAGCATCTTGAAGGGGTTCCACATCCTTTAGTCCATGCCACTCCATTGTTGAACTTATCTGAAACATACTAGATAAAAGTGTTAGTCCAACAAGAGATATGTTGACATTGATTACTAAAACCACCCAGGGAGCACTTGTGCTTTCAATCTCCCCCTTTTTGGTAATTGATGACAACATACATCAAAGCTTTAGATAAAGATATAGAGAATAGTTAGCAAAGCTTTGGAAAGACATGTAACAAGCATAGGCTCCCCCTACATGTATGCAATCATGTGAATATGGAATATAGAAGCATGTGAGAGCATAACCATGATAGAGTAGGCAATGTGTTACATGTATCTTGGCCATATGCATCAGAGCGAAGAATATTAAAAAAATACCTTCATGCTCATGAGTCCTTCTTGCAAACAGTATGTACATCAGCAAGAATTCCTCATACACATGATTGTGATGCATATACTTACCTTGTGGTCTTGAGTTGGATTAGGATGGAATGAACCTGCGTAAACAAGGTTAGATAACACAGATACACCTACTAGCCAGAGCAAACAGAAGAAACCACAAGAATACCAAGACTGGGATGACATGTAAAGAGTGAGTACCAAGTACCACATTGGATTAGACATGTCCCCAAAGGTAAAGATATGCAAAGAATTTAAATGATTTCTTTCCCTTAGATGTCTTGCTCCCCCTGAATCTAGCATGGGATACTGGGAGAAGATAGGGAACAAAAAATCAGAGCTCAAAGAAAGAAATGAACTGAGCTAATGCAAATAAGCACATATGAACATGTCTTTCCCCTAAAGAAACATGTGGCATCTCTCTTCTTGAACACCAAGCATATGGGATCCTTGAGAATTACTCTCTTCTTGAGTATTCTCTCCCCCTGGAGATCTCTCTCTCCACCTGTGGAAGTGATACTCTCTCTCTCCCTTTGAAAGTGATAAGCTTTGATGTGATCTCTCTCTCCCCCTTTGACATCAATTTCCAAGAAGGGCCTTCTGGAATGTGTTGTGAATGGTTTTGGTCCTTGAGTCACAGCACAAAGCACTGATAAAAATGTGATGCTTGTAGAGGACAAGATTCATCGAGTGGAGCTGGATCATAAGTAAGGATGAATAAGTGGAAAAATGTTTTTCCTGTTGTGAAGTCGGTGGCACGAGTGGTATGATCGGTTGCACCGAGATGTTTCGGTTGGACCGAAATCAACAAACCGGTGAGACCGAGTTTATCACAGAGAAAACACTTGTCACCTCAGCTCACTAGACTAGTAAGATCTCACAAAGATTTGCAAGGAATTAACTGAATGATATGCAATGAATTGGATGCAGGAAATGCAGAACAAAAAGAAAAGAAAGAAATCTAAATGAAGTTTTTTTTGAAAGGGCAAACCAATATGCATGAGACAAATGCAAAAGCACAGAAAAGAACACGAGAGAACTTCATCTAGAATTGGTCGGCGACAGTCACCTATGTTAGAGTATATTGACTTAGGAGTCAAGTGAGATCACTTGATCATAGGTCATACTCATCGTTTAAGCTCAAAATAGGGTTGCCATTTTTTGTTTAAGCATCTTGATGTATTCACATCTTGTCGAGTTGCTTTAGCTCATGACTCGGAGTAAAGCTTCTCTAAGATGGAATAACATACCTTGGGTGGTGGTGTTGATTATTCGTGTAGTTGAACTTGTGTTGGTTGCTCAAGGTTGATGTAGCTCATCAAGAATTGGGAGCACCACTTGGAATTTGAGTTCATCTTCCTACATGGGTTAGTTTCTGCAAGGAAGAGCACTTGTGTATCTAAAATGACAATCATGAAACTCAACATAGAATTTGTCAATGGATATGTTCGAATGGTTCCGTGCTTCCTTGTCTTCAACCACCATTGTGTAGAGACTTGGCGATGTAGAGATTGCTCAAGATACGAGTAGGTTAGAATCTCATGGAATTTGATTCAACCAAGTACCTACATGGGTTAGATAACATGCAAGATGAAAATATGTCCAAGACATAAAATTTTCATCATAAGAGAAATATCAAGGATTAGTCTTAAGCTCATGTCTTGCATGTATCCAATGGAGTTTCTACTCCAAGTTTGAAGCATCAATGATGTTCAATTCTCCTCTCAACCTGCAAAACACTTTCTCATCAAGTGGTTTAGTGAAAATATCTGCTAATTGCTTTTCGGTGCGAACATGCTTAAGATTAATGTCACCCTTAGCAACGTGATCTCGAATGAAATGATGACAAACTTCAATATGCTTAGTTTGAGAATGTTGCACAGGATTATGAGCAATTTTCATAGAACTTTCATTGTCACAAAGCAATGGAACATGTTTCACATATATCCCATAATCTTTAAGAGTTTGGGTCATCCAAAGTAATTGAGCACAACATGAACCAGCGGCAATGTATTCCGCTTCGGCGGTGGATAAGGATACTGAGTTTTGTTTCTTGGAAGACCAAGACACAAGAGATCTACCAAGGAATTGACAAGTACCCGAAGTGGACTTTCTATCAACCTTGTCTCCGGCATAGTCCGAGTCAGAGTAGCCAACAAGATCGAAAGAGGCCCTCTTAGGATACCAAATGCCAAAATTTGGTGTGTGAATTAAGTATCTCACTATCCTTTTCACAGCCTTAAGATGACATTCTTTAGGTGCAGCTTGATATCTTGCACACATGCACAAACTTAGCATAATATCGGGACGTGAAGCACATAGGTATAACAATGAACCAATCATAGAGCGATAAACCTTTTGATCAACAGGTTCACCATCTTTGGTCAAATCAAGATGTCCACTAGTAGGCATGGGTGTAGACATACCTTTGCATTCTTGCATATTGAACTTCTTGAATAAGTCCTTAGTGTACTTCTTTGAGAGACAAAAGTACCTTCCTTACTTTGCTTGATTTGCAACCCAAGATAGAATTTGAGTTCACTCATCATTGACATCTCAAACTTCTCCGACATTAGCTGTCCATACTTCTCACAAAAATGAGGGTTAGTTGATCCAAATATAATAACATCAACATAAATTTGGCATACAAATAATTCTCCATTAACCATTTTAGTAAAAAGTGTAGAATTATTTTTTCCAATTTCAAAGCCTTTTTCAATAAGGAACTTGGTTAAGCATTTGTACCAAGCTCTAGGAGCTTGTTTAAGACAATAAAGAGCTTTGCGAAGTTTGTAGACATGATTGGGTTTCTTATGATTGACAAATCCGGGAGGTTGTTTAACGTAAACTTCCTCCTCTATTTCACCATTTAGAAAAGCACTTTTAATGTCCATTTGGTATAAGGTAATATCATGGTGATTAGCATAGGCAAGTAAGATACGAATGGACTCAAGTCTAGCAACGGGAGCATAAGTCTCACCATAGTCCATACCTTCGACTTGTGTGTAACCTTGGGCAACGAGACGTGCTTTGTTGCGAACTACTTTTCCATCTTCATCTTGCTTGTTGTGAAACACCCATTTGGTACCGATGATGTTGTGGTTGTCGTTGGGCTTCTCAACCAATGTCCAAACTTGATTTCTCTCAAAGTTGTGTAGATCTTCATGCATAGCATTTATCCAATCCGGATCTTCCAAAGCTTCTTCAACCTTCATAGGTCCAATGCTAGAGATGAATGAATAGTGTTCACAAAAGTTAGCTAAACGAGTTTTAGAGCGAGTGATTCTCCTGGTTTGGATATCATTGTAGATCTTCTCGACGGGATGGTCTTTAGCAATTCTTGCTCGAACTCGTGAAAGATTTTGCTTGGGTCTTGGTTGAACATCTTCTTCATCTTGTTCTTCTTCTTCTTGGTCTTCTTCATTATTGGCGTTGTCGTTCTCTTGTCGTGGTGGAGAAGGAGGTTGTTGACGTTCTTGATGTACTTCCTTGTTTTCTTCATCTTGGTGTGTCCCACTTGTGGATGCTTCCGTATCAAATCTTGGTTCACCTTGTCGTGAAGTATAAGCTTCCACTTGGACGAACGAGGTACTCTCCTTCACCTCCGTTGGACGAATCTTGCCAATAGACAAGTCTTGGATTGCTTCTGAGGGGTCTTTGTCTCCTACATCAATTGGCAATTTCTCTACTTGCGAGACGTTAGATTCATCAAACTTCACATCTACCGTTTCTTCAACCTTTCGGGTGAAATTGTTGTAGACACGGTAAGCATGAGAGTTTGAGCCATAACCAAGTAGGAAACCTTCATGAGACTTAGGAGCAAATTTAGAACGGTGATGCTTATCAAGAATGTAGCACTTTGAGCCGAATACTCGAAAGTATCCAACTTGGGGTTTGTTACCGGTGAGGAGCTCGTATGCCGTCTTGCCGAGTAGCTTGTGAAGATACAAGCGATTTGTTGCATGACAAGCTGTCTCAACTGCTTCTGCCCAAAAGTGCTTCGGCGTCTTGTACTCATCAAGCATCGTTCTTGCCATTTTGATGAGCGTCCGGTTCTTCCTCTCAACAACTCCATTTTTTTGAGGTGTGTACGTAGCCGAGAACTCATGTGGAATCCCTTCTTCGTCAAGAAAGGTGTCCACATTTGTGTTTTTGAACTCCGTTCCGTTGTTGCTGCGAACCTTCTTGATCTTCACTTCAAATTGATTTTGAGCCTTCCTGGTGAAGTTTTTGAAGATCTTTTGGACCTGCGATTTGTCATCGGGAAAGAACACCCATGTAAATCTTGAAAAATCATCAACTATAACTAGACCAAAATAATTTCCACCGAGACTTTTATAAGCGTTGGGACCAAAGAGATCCATGTGAAGTAGCTCAAGTGGCCTCCTTGTGGTCATGATGTTCTTCAAGGGATGCCTTCCTCCAACCTGTTTACCTGCTTGACAAGCACTGCAAAGTCTATCCTTATCAAATATGACATCGTTAACACCAAGGATAAGATTCCCTTTAATAAGTTTGTCAAGGTTTCTCATGGCAACATGACCTAGTCGTCTATGCCATAACCAACCTTTAGAGGATTTAGCAATGAAGCAAGTTCTAGGTTGAGCCTTTTTAGTGAAATCAACAATGTAAAGATCAACTCTACGTATACCGGTAAAGACCATTTTATGATTGTCTCTACGAAACACTTGGCAATCTACTTCAGTAAATAGGACATTGAAACCAAAATCAGCAAGTCTAGATACTGAAAGTAAGTTGTACCCAAGAGATTCAACGAGCATAACATTTTGAATGGAGCTGTCATGTGAGATGGCCACCTTACCAAGGCCAACCACCTTACCCTTTGAGTTGTCACCGAAAGTGACATACTTTCGAGGACCATCATTTTCAGCAAGCTCAGGAAACATGTATTTATCTCCGGTCATGTGATCGGTACATCCACTGTTAAGAACCCATTCCTTTCCACTTGCCATATATCCCCGAAGGTTTGCCATAAGACCAAAGTGTCTCATTGCATCATCGAGATCAAAGTCATCATCATGATCCTCATCAGAGTATCCATGTTCAACATCGTCATGTGGTGGATCAATTCCTAGTGAGAGTGATTCATTAGTATGAGTTTGACAATAATCTCCTCTATGAATTCTAGTAGCTTCGGAAATGACATCGCTAATAATTCCAACATTTCCTTTGGCACGCATAAGATTTGTAAGTTCAAATAAACAATTACCAAACGTATGATCATTGGAATTCATCTTACTCAAGGCAATAGACTTATGAAGAATTTTGTCCAGATTTTTCAGAGAATAATTAGGAAATCGTTCCTCAAGAAATTTCCATATAGTGTAGGCACACTCAAGAGTAGGCAGTTTTCCAATCAAGTTTCTAGGCAAGCCTCTAGTGATAAGATTAACAGTTCTAACATTCCTAATCATGTCAATAGACTCATCAAGGGTAGGATGCATAGGATCAACATGAGGTGCACAAGGACTAGCAATGTACTTGTTCAAATGATATTGATTGAAAATTGCAAGCATCTCATTTTTCCACTCATGAAAATACTCTCCATCAAGTATAGGCACTCTATGTCTAAGACTCCCCAAAGTAGACTCATCCATCTTCCTCCAATGGTGATTAAACCAAAGCAATGGAGACCAAGCTCTGATACCACTTGTAGGATCTTGAGAAGTAAGTCTAGAGGGGGGTGATTAGACTACTTGAGCAACTATAACTATGCCTTTTCCCAATTTTAGTCTTAGGCAGATTTTAGCAGATTTTAGCTATCTTATCACAAGTCAAGTAATCTTCACACAATTCAAGCAAGCATGCAAAGAGTATATGAGCAGCGGAAAGTAAAGCATGCAACTTGCAAGAATGTAAAGGGAAGGGTTTGGAGATTTCAAACGCAATTTGGAGACACGGTGATTTTTGAGCTGTGGTTCTGATAGGTGGTGCTATCGTACATCCACGTTGATGGAGATTTCAACCCACGAAGGGTAACGGTTGCGCGAGTCCACGGAGGGCTCCACCCATGAAGGGTCCATGAAGAAGCAACCTTGTCTGTCCCACCATGGCCGTCGCCCATGAAGGACGTGCCTCACTAGCGGTAGATCTTCATGAAGTAGGCGATCTCCTTACCCTTACAAACTCCTTGGTTCAACTCCACAATCTTGTCAGAGGCTCCCAAGTGACACCTAGCCAATTTAGGAGACACCACTATCCAAGAAGTAACAAATGGTGTGTTAATGATGAACTCCTTGCTCTTGTGCTTCAAATGATAGTCTCCCCAACACTCAACTCTCTCTCACAGGATTTGGATTTGGTGGAAAGAAGATTTGAGTGGAAAGCAACTTGGGGAAGGCTAGAGGTCAAGATTCATATGGTAGGAATGGAATATCTTGGCCTCAACACATGAGTAGGTAGTTCTCTCTCAAAAATGGTAAGTTGGAAGTGTAGGTTTGTTCTGATGGCTCTCTCCACGAACGAAGAGGAGGTGGAGGGGTATATATAGCCTCCACACAAAATCTAACCGTTACACACAATTTACCAATCTCGGTGGGACCGAATCAACAAACTCGGTCAGACCAATTTAGTAAACAATGTGACCGTTAGGGTTTTTGGTGGGACCGATATGCAACTCGGTAGGACTGATATGGTTAGGGTTAGGGCATAACGTAATCTCGGTGAGACTGATTTTGGTAATAAGCTAACCAGAGAGTTGTCAGGCAAACTCGGTGGGACCGATTACTCAAACTCGGTGGGACCGATTTTGATAATAAGTTAACCAGAGAGTTTGCATTGTAATCTCGGTAGTACCGATTGCTCAAACTCGGTAAGACCGATTTTGATAATGGGCATACACAGAGAGATTACAATCCCTTCTCTGTGAGACCGAGATCCCTATCGGTGAGACCGATTTGCCTAGGGTTTGTGGTAGTGGCTATGACATCTGAACTCGGTGGCGCCGGGCAGAAAGAATCGGTGGGGACGAGTTTGAATTTACGTTTAGGTCATGTGTGTGGATGTGGGAAAGTAGTTGAGGGTTTTTGGAGCATATCACTAAGCACTATGGAGCAAGAAACTCATTAAAAACACCTCATCCCTCCTTGATAGTATTGGCTTTTCCTATAGACTCAATGTGATCTTGGATCACTAAAATATAAAATGTAGATTCTTGATCTTGAAGCTTGAGACAATCCTTTGTTCTTAGCATCTTGAAGGGGTTCCACATCCTTTAGTCCATGCCACTCCATTGTTGAACTTATTTGAAACATACTAGATAAAAGTGTTAGTCCAACAAGAGATATGTTGACATTAATTACCAAAACCACCTAGGGAGCACTTGTGCTTTCACCTCCTCCTCGCCCGCCTCTTCCTTACCAACCTCCTCCTCCTACTCCCTCCCCTCGCTAACCTCATCATCCTTGGACTCAGCGGGTACCTAACTATAGGAGGGATCGAAGACGACCCCCCTATGTCAGCCATGGAGCATGATACGTCTCCAACGTATCTATAATTTTTGGTTGTTCCATGCTATTATATTATCTGTTTTGGATGTTTTATATGCATTAATATGCTATTTTATATTATTTTTGGGACTAACCTATTAACCTAGAGCCCAGTGCCAGTTATGTTGTTTGCCTGTTTTAGAGTTTCACAGAAAAGGGATACCAAACGGAGTCCTAACGGAATAATACTTTCGCGACGATCTTTCTTCGACCAGAAGCAAACCAGGAGACTTGGATATGAAGTCGGTGAAGCAACAAGGCAGCCACAGGGGTGGAGGGCACTCCTAGGGGGGTAGGGTGCGCCCCTACCTCATGGCCCCCTCGAAGGTCTCCTGACCTAATTCTTTTGCCCATATATACTCTTATACCCCAAAACCATCAGGGGAGCCACGAAAACACTTTTGCACCGCCGCAACCTCCTGCACCCGTGAGATCCCATCTAGGGGCCTTTTCTGGCGTCCTGCCGGAGGGGGATTCAATCACAGAGGGCTTCTACATCAACACCATTGCCCTTCCGATGAAGCATGAGTAGTTTACCATAGACCTACGGGTACATAGCTGGTAGCTAGATGGCTTCTTCTCTCTCTTTGATTCTCAATACCATGTTCTCCTCAATGTTCTTGAAGACCTATTCAATGTAATACTCTTTTGTGGTGTGTTTGCCGATATCCGATGAATTGTGGATTTATGATCAAATTATCTATGAATATTATTTGAGTCTTCTCTAAATTCTTATATGCATGATTTGATATCTTTGCAAGTCCCGTCGAATTATCGGTTTAATTTTGCCTACTAGATTGGTTTTTCTTGCAATGGGAGAAGTGCTTAGCTTTGGGTTCAATCTTGCGGTGTCCTTTCCCAGTGACAGTAGGGGCAGAAAGGCAGCCACTTGAACTTCGATAGAAGTGCTTAGCTTTGGGTTCAATAGCACTTCGGATGAGTTCAATCTAGCTAGTAGTAGCGTTTTTTGCACCCCGCGCTACAACTATTCTGTTTTACATTTTTTTATGTCGCGCTATCGTTTATACGCCATTATACAAATTTTGATACATTACCAACTAAGAGGTTGTTATATCATTATGTCCATGATGAATTAATATATCATTGTGAGGAAGAAACATGGATTAGATTCATTTGGATGTATCAAAAGTTGAATTAGGACGATGATCCTACTAATTCAACTTTTGGTCACTTTTGATCCATCCACGTGAATCTAATCCGCGTTCCTTCCACCTATGATATAATAACTAATCATGATCATAATAACAAATCATCATGATGATCACGGCCAACATCATCCTCATATTAATATAAAAACTCTTGCATCATATCATCACCAACAATACTAGCTAATAATCATTATAGTCATTACCACCAACACTATTTAATCATCATAGTCATAGTGTAGTTATCTAATCACCACAAACACTAGCTAATAATAATCATCATACTCATTACCACCAACACTAGCTATTTAATCATCATAGTCATAGTGTAGCACATCATCATCTTCAAACTCATTCTAGCTAGTTAATCACTCATGTTGCTCTCTCTCTCGGGTAAAACATCATAGAACATGTATAGCACTCATGCTTCATCAGATTGGAGAATGTAGATGAACCTGTCTCCTAATTGCGGGCCACACTTTCTGCCCCCTAGTACTTCTCTGTTGCGATCCTTCACAATTTTGCTCTAGTCTTTGACTATTAAGACTTGCTTGCTTTGAGAAATCTCAAATGCACTCATGTGCAATGTGGGATGTCTTGGTCGTAAGCTAACCATTGTCATGCGACCATTAGGATCGATCCAACGAGGCACAACACTCACCAAGACTCCTTGTTGAAGAATATCGTAGTAACGTACTTAGCAATAGAGTTTAGCTTAAAAATAATGTATGCAAAAGATGCACTGATGAGGACAAATAGTAAAAATCTTACCATCTTTCCTAAATAGGTGTGACCGTAGTTCAATACGAACACTAGTGGTCGCATGTTTTGAGTACTAATATCTTGAAGTCCAGGAAAATAACCTGTCATGACAGTATCAAGATCCTCAAGCCATGAAACATAATGACCTATCTCCTCGCAGTTTAGTTCAGCCCCGGGACAGTAGTAGGTCCTGTCTACCAAGCTCTGGACATGTTTGCTTGAATGGAAATAAGTTGTCAATAGAAATTAGTTGTCAACTATTTTTAAATAAACAATATAAATTACTTAATAAATATGGTTGAGAAACTCAAATAATGGTAGAAGTGGAGGCGTCTGCACATCGACCCAGATGTCGATATTACCTTCAATTTCATCTTCCGAACTAATATCAAAGGTGATAACCATATTAGGCTCAAAAGCATAAGCCTTGCATAGTGCTCTCCAATTTTTTCATTCAAAATAGGAGTAGGTGTCTGCATTGTATAATTTTGCGGCAAAAGTATAACCATGCTTGGTCCTCAAGTTAACTGTCTTTACCTCCATACTTTCCATAGTACTGAAACCAATCTTATCCAAGACATAGCTTCTTGCATGACAGGGGATACGCTAGTAGAATTGTAAAATATTAAAATTATAAGTTGAAGCAAAAAAAGCAGAAGTAGCAGAAGTCATGCTTAATTACGAAAAAAGACTTGTTGTTGTGACTTACTGTATGCACTTCAAAGCTCTCATCCAGCACGATGCTGAATCGCCTACCACCAACAAGGTGAGGCATGTCGCACATGCCACACTCTTCTTCACAGTATTCGCACATACCAAATTCCCTTTCGTCATCATACATTTCCTATATATGTTCATATTTGAAACATTGAAAATCAGTCAAAGGAAACTACCAGGAAACTCAACACACAGATCACTATTACTCAATATGAAATGGGTTGACTTTAGGTCTGTCGAGTCTTCCTTGCTAAAATCTCATCCCACATATATGGTGGGCACTCCCTCTCTGATATTGCGACCGTCGGTGATGGTCTATGCTCCTCCTTTTGCTAGTGCATTACAAATATCTAGCACAAGGAAAAGAAGGAGAAGTGACCCCCACAATAACAGTCGGGATTCTTCTTCTCTCATATATGTTGGACACTCCCTCACCGATTTTTCGATCATCCATGATGGTTTCTACTCCTTATTCCCCTAGTGCAAAACAAAGGTCTAGCGCAAAGAGAAGAAGAAGAAGAAGCGACCCCCATGATATCAGTCGACATTCTTCTTCTCTCATATATGGTGGAGACTCTCCCTCACTGATTTTTTGACTTTCATGGATGGAGCCCCGACAGAATTAAAGTCAACTCAAAATGTCATTTAATTCTCTTTCTACCAAATCCGGGGCACTCAATATTTCCTACATATTCTAGCACAAGTCATGCTTAAATTCACGGAAAAATATGGCATGACCTTTGCTAAATAGGACATATTGAGCGCCTGAAATTTGCCGGAACGGAAATGAATCAACACTCCGGCAAAACATAGGCCACTCGGAAATGAATCAACACTTCGCACATGAGCATAAACCTGTATACATTGTATTTCAATGGTTCAATATTGAAAAAAACATTTCAATATATCTTATAACCCAAACATTTCATTTGGTTAAGAAGCATAACTAAATGCCCTAGTTCTACTCTATGCAACACCGAGGAGTGAAGAAGGAGGAGGTGGACTTTTAGCTCACCAATTCAGGTGTAGAGGAAGTAGAGGTAGCTCGGATGACGATCACTCCAAGGAGACACGACTCTACAAAGCCTGCATATTCCATGGATTAAAATTTTAGTTAGATCATCAAATCTCATATAGCATTCTTTGATGACAAAGTGATAATGACATAAATTCAACTAGTTCAACTAAGCACTTACTAAAAATAAACTAGTTTTATTAACTTCCTTACTAAAAGTAAACTAGTTCTATAGAAAATTTTAATTAGATCATCAAATCTCATACCTAAATTTTCTTACTAAAAATAAACTAGTTCTATTAATTCAACTAGTTCAACTAAGCACTTACTATAAATAAAAATAATTAATTTTCATTCAACTAGTTCTACTAAGCACTTCCTAAATAAATTATTTCTATTAAACTAATTCAACTAATTCAACTAGTTCTATTAAACAAATTCAACTAGTTCTATTAAACTAATTCAACTAAACACTTACTAAAAACAGTGGAAAAACAGTAAAAGCAGAGAGGAGGAGGGCGGTGGGAGGAGGAGGAGGAG
>NC_041389.1:609443898-609553186 GCF_002162155.2 Triticum dicoccoides
GTTGCCGACGGATGGCTTGGCCGGCGGAGGAGGGAGGAGGGCGCGCCCAGAGAAGAGGGAGGGGCGCGGTAGGGAGGAGGGAGAAGGAGGAGGGAGGAGGGTGGAGGAGGACGGAGGAGGGATGGAGGGACTACCTCAGTGGAGGAGGAGCAGGAGCGGCGGCGGCGGGGGGCGACGACGGTGCTCGGGGAACAGCGACGGCGGCGGACGACGGGGGGTGCGGGGGAGAGTGAGAGTGGAGAGGGAGAGTGGGGGTGGTCGGTTGGGGAAGATAGGTCGCGTTTAGCGGTAGCACGTGTTAGGATAACGCGCTACTATTAAACTACATAGCGGTAACGCTTTTACGTGGGAAAGCGTTGCTGCTATTCCTCTAGAAGAGCGCATTATGCAAAACGCTACTGCTAAGCTAAGTCTAAGCATGTAAAAAAATCAAAAATACATTGGTCATCACAGATTCCTATTGTAACCACAGATCCTACACATAGAGTTCAATAAGAATCTTCCTTGGTTTAAGAAACAGCGAATATTCCTATTGCAACCACAGATCCTACACATAGAGTTCAATGAAGACCAAGTGGTTGTGATGGTTTGAGAAGTGACGTATTTAAGGTGGTAAATGCCCTGTTCGCGGAGCGGGGTGGGACTAAACTTAGTTGCAACAAGTGGAATAAAGTTAGCATCAGTGAGTGTTGGCAAAAAGCGTTGATGATAAGTTCAATAGCAGTAGCGCGTCTACAGAACATGCGCTACTACTATTCCTAGTCTGGTGGCTACGTCGTGGGAATATTAGTGGTAGAGCTCTTTCCTCCTAACACGCTACTGCTACGTTTGTATCAGTAGTGTGGTCTACGTTGGCGCGCTACTGCTAAGTAGCAGCAGCGCCTTATTTTAACCCGCGCTGCTGGTTAGTATGTGTATAAGGTTTTCCCTAGTAGTGGTAGGGTGTGCCACATCTCGGTATGGAGGAAAAATATGTGTGTAAAAATATATTGTACCAGACATACTACCTATGGCTCGACCTCGGGGACCAGCCAATCGGTCGAAAACAACCCACTAGCCACACCGCTTCATCATGCTAACATGGCACGGAGGATAGGTGTGGTTAGCTCAATCTCGACCGGCCACAACGTCTCTTATTCTAGGCGATTCCTCTATTTTCCATGATTTTTTAGTTATAATAACACCACGGCAATCTCGCGCCACTCTTCATTTGTGCCCGTGCGTCTAAAGGAGATGATGGAGAGGAGAGAGAGATCGCAGACATGGGACCCACCAGTAAGTGAGTCAACGGTCAAGCACATGTTGACGAGCCACTCCCTCTACTCTACTCAATGTAATACTATATAAAATCAAGTTATTATGGGACAAAGCCAACATCCGTTGTTGACTTACGCTTTGTAGTCCAGGTTGCAAGTTCTAATCTCATCTTTTAGATTTGTTAATTTTAGGTCCATATTTTATCAATGACAAGTGGGACCCCCGTGTGTTGTTCCGATATTTCAGTGTAGGATGATTTTTTTGCACACACACTTTGTGTGGTTAGACAAGTAACGACATGAATTACACTTATTTTGTAAGTTTAGGAACAAAAATGATAGCGGCATAGAATATCAAATCCACCCCGCAGCTTAGATGCTATGGTGATACAAGTTTTTACGTTGCTCGAACTAAGATTCAATGGCTTGGGAGTAGTCTTTGTAATTATTCACAATTTCCGAACTCTCCAAGGTTTTTTTTTGCAAATAAAACATGCAGGCCTCGTGTGTGCTGCTGCATCTTGGATCCAACGGCTCCTAGTTTCTCACATTAGGTGCTCCCCGTAGCTTAATTAGCTGCTACGGTGATATTAACATCTAGGTCTTATGATATGTGATCAGATGCCGCATGCGTAGTACTTGTACTTTCCGCGCAATTACCAAACTCTCTCAGGCGTATATTGCAAAAACATTCAAACCTCCTTGTGAGCTGTTAGATCTCTGGGAACTCGTATCACCATAGAATCTACGGTGTGGGAGCACCTCATATTCTCCCGTGTGAGAAAACGTCAGGTGTTCTCGCAACTTGGATGCTACGGTAATACGAGCTTCGAGGTTGTTCGATCTGAGATCCAATGGCATCTGAGCAGTCTTTGTGCTTGTAAGAAGTGGCCGAACTCTTTGGAGGCTTTTCTGGAAAAAACATTCGAACCACCAAGGATTTGTTGGATCACAAGTCCAACAACTCCGAAGAGCTTGTATCACCAAAGCATCTACGGTGTGGTAGCACATGATATTCTTACATATAGGAGAATATGAGGTCCTCCTTCATCTTAGATGCTATGGTGATACGAGCTTGGGGGTCATTGGATATCGGATCCAAGGGCATCTGAGTAGTTTTTGTACAAATGGTGTGCAATTCTCAAACTTATCCTATAAAAATGTTAAGACATCATGTGAGCTGCTACATCTCAGATCTACAAGCTCCAAGCAACTCGTATCTGCATATAGCATCTAAGGTGTGGAGGCACATGATATTCTCCCGGTGAAGGGGGAGTGCACAACCAATCGGTGTTTGGGAGGGTGGGGACAAATATAATGTTTGAAAAATATAATCTCGAAATGGTCAAGACATAAAGATCATGGACGTGACGAGGAGTCTCGAAATGGTCGAGACATAAAGATTGATATACACGGGAAGGGTATTTTCGGACACCGGAAGGGTTTCGGAATGGTTCAGACATTTTTCGGAGTACCGGGAGGTTACCGGACCCCCCCCCTAGGAAGTAGTGGGCCTTAATGGGCTTTAGTGGAAAGGATAGGATGGCCGCAGGGTGCCCCCCCATTGGCTGGTCTGAATTGGATTACGAGGAGGCAGCGCACCCCCCCCTTCTTTCCTTCTCTCCTTCTCCCTCTCCTACTCTTTCCCCCTCTCCCCTCTAGGAAAACGAAGGGGACTCCAACTAGGATTGGGAATCATAGTTGGAATCCCCCTATAGGCGCGCCTGAGCGAGTCCTGGATTAAGGGGTCCTCAGACAGCCGGACTATTGATATGGGCCGAACTATTGGGCTATGAAGATACAAGACTGAAGACACTCTCCCGTGTCCGGATGGGACTCTCCTTGGCATGGAAGGCAAGCTTGGCGACCGGATATGTAGATTCCTTTCTCTTTAACCGACTTTGTACAACCCTAGTCCCCTCCGGTGTCTATATAAACTGGAGGGCTTAGTCCGTAGAGGCAGATTCATAATCATATAGGCTAGACTTCTAGGGTTTAGTCCTTACGATCTCGTGGTAGATCAACTCTTGTAATACTCATATCATCAAGATCAATATAGCAGGAAGTAGGGTATTACCTCGATAGAGAGGGACCAACCCTGGGTAAACATCGTGTCCCCCGCCTCCTGTTACCATCGACCTTAGAGGCATAGTTCGGGACCCCCTACCCGAGATCCGCCGGTTTTGACACCGACATTGGTACTTTCATTGAGAGTTCCGCTGTGTCATCACTAGAAGGCTTTTTGATGGCTCCATTAATCATCTACAACAATGCGGTCCAGGGTGAGGTCTTCCTCACTGGACAGATCTTTTTATTCGGCGGCTTCGCACTGCAGGCCAACTCGATTGGCCATCTAGAGCAGATCGACAGCTACGCCCATTGCCTTTAGGTCAGGTGTGGAAGCTTGAATTACGTCGCCGATATCCTCGGAGACTTGATCTTCGACAGATTCAAGCCCATGATAGCCGCTCCCTACTGCCACAATGAAGATGACCTAAATCTATCATCGGACCATGCCCAGGAGATAGCGCCCATAGCCGCTCTGACTCTAGATCTGGAGCATATTGCGCCATCCGAGGACGGGAAGCTCAACCCCGCCACGAAAGCCGCATAATCATGCCTACCGGGGCATCCCCAAGCTTAGATGCTTGAGACTTCTTAGAATATTTTCTTGGGAAGCCTTGGGCATCCACAAGCTAGACCTTTTGTGTCTCCTTAATTCCTCTTATATCACGGTTTTCCTAAATCTCAAAAGCTTCGTCCACACAAAACTCAACAAGAACTCATGAGATAAGTTAGTATAAACCAATGCAAAAACCTTATCATTCTCTACTGTAGAAAATCACTAAAATTATTATTAAACATTTCATACTAAATGCCTCTGTATATTTAATACTCCTATCCTCAAATAGAATCATTAAACGAGCAAACATAACAGCAATCGGCCAAAACAGTACAGTCTGTAGAGAATGCAAGATTCATCATACTTCCCTAACCCCAAAAATTATGGAGCAAACTACACACTGTAGAAAATTTATCATAGCTTATTTGCAGAAAGTTTCAACAATTTATCATATTCTGACTTTTCTAGGGAATTTTTGCAACATCGATAAACTTTCTGTTTTGAAACAGCAACATGTAAACTTGCAAAATAAGCATGGCAAAGGCTAGCATTGCTACTTTTATTGAAATAAAAGATGCAAAACATTATTCCAAATAACAGAAAGCAAATCCTAACAAAATAAAATGATGCTCCAAGTAAAACTCATATCATGTGACGAATGAGAACATAGCTCCAAATGAGGTTACCGATAATGTTGGAGATGAAAGAGGCGATGCCTTCCGGGGCATCCCCAAGCTTTGTTGCATGGATCTTTCTTGAATATTACGTTGGGTGTGCCTTGGGCATCCCCAATCTTGGGGTATTGTCACTCCTTATTCTCCTCATATCGACATCTCACCGAAAACTTGAAAGCTTCAATCACACAAAACTTAACGGAACTTTGTGAGATAGGTTAGTATGATAAAGAGCAAACCATTTCACTTTGTTACTGTCAAAGACAAGATTCATAATTGTTTCCATACAATTTATACTGTAGCATATCATTTTCACAATGTGTATTAAGCAATATAAGCCATAGAAACAAGCAAACAAGAAAACTATGCATTGAAAACAGAATCTGTCAAAAAACAGAGCAGTCTGTAGTAATCTGTACTCAAACCATACTTCTGCTACTCCAAAAATTATGAAAAATCATGGAACACGTGACCAATTTGTATATCAATCTTATGCAAAAAGAATTGACTCAAAATCACTCTTCTGTTAAGGAGATCTATTTCTGTGAGCACAAAAGTTTCTGTTTTTCAGCAAGATTAAATCAACTATCACCCAACATGATCCCTAAGGCTTTACTTGGCACTTTATTGAAACAAAACAATAAAACATGATTACTACAATATCTTAATCTTGTGAACACACAAAAACAGTAGGGGTAAATGTTGGGTTGTCTCCCAACAAGCGCTTTTCTTTAATGCCTTTTAAGATAGGCATGATGATTTCAATGATGCCCACATAAAAGTAAAGAATTGAAACATAAAGAGAGCATCATGAAGCATATGACTATCACATTTAAGCCAAACCCACTTCCCATGCATAGGGATTTTGTGAGCAAACAAGTTATGGGAGCAAAAATCAACTAGCATAGGAAGGCAAAACATGCATAACTTCGAAAACTTCAACACATAGAGAGGAAACTTGATATTATTGAGATATGTAGATGCATATGTTTCACTCTCATAATAATTTTCAGTAGCACCATGAATGAATTCAACAATATAACTATCACATAAAGCATTCTTTTCATGATCCACAAGAAAATAAATTTTATTACTCTCCACATAAGCAAATTTATTCTCATGAATAGTAGTGGGAGCAAACTCAACAAAATAACTATCATGGGATTGAAAATGGAAATCATGAAGACAAGTTTCATGGTTATCAATATTCTTTATAGCATACATGTCATCACCATAATCACTAAAGATAGGAGGCATGCTTTCAACATAATAAACTTGCTAACCAAAACTTTGGGGAGTGAAAATATTACCTTCATCAAACATAGCATCCCAAAGATTGTAGCTTTGCATATCATTAACATCATGGATATTCAAAGAGTTCATACCAAAAATATCGCAATCATGCTCATCATTCAAATATTTTGTGCCAAACATTCTATTGACTTGTTCTTCTAACAATTGAGCACAATTTTCCGATCCATCATTTTCAAGAAAGATATTATAAAGATGATCAATAATATGATGCAACCTCAATTCCATTTTATGTAGTTTTCTTTTATGAACCAAACTAGTGATAAAACAAGAAACTAAAATATCCGATTGCAAGATCTAAAGATATACCTTCATGCACTCAACTCCCCGGCAACGGCGCCAGAAAAGAGCTTGATGTCTACTACGCAACTTTATTCTTGTAGACACGTGTTGGGCCTCCAAGCGTAGAGTTTTGTAGGACTGTGGCAATTTTCCCTCAAGTGGATGGCGTAAGGTTTATCAATCCATGAGAGGTGTAGGATGAAGATGGTCTCTCTCAAACGAGCCTGCAACCAAATACAAGAAATCTCTTGTGTCCCCAACACACCCAATACAATGGCAAATTGTATAGGTGCACTAGTTCGGCGAAGAGATGGTGATAAAAGTGTAATATGGATGGTAGAAATATATTTTTATAATCAGAATAAATAAAAACGACAAGGTAACAAATAGTAAACGGGCAAAACCAGTATTGCAATGCTTGAAAATGAGGCCTAGGGTCTGTACTTTCACTAGTGCAATCCCTCAACAATGCTAATATAATTGGATCATATAACCATCCCTCAAAGTGTGATGAAGAATCACTCCAAAGTTCCTATCTAGTGGAAAACATAAGAATAAATTGTTTGTAGGGTACGAAACCACCTCAAAGCTATTCTTTCCATTTGATCTATTCAAGAGTTCATACTAAAATAACACAAAGCTATTCTTTCCATTCGATCTATCCTAGAGTTCGTACTAAAATAACACCAAAGCAAATTCATATTCACAATACTCGATCCAACATAAAGAACTTCAAAGAGTGCCCCAAGATTTCTATCGGAGAAATAAATACAAGAACATGCATCAACCCCTATGCATAGATTACCCCAATGTCACCTCGGGAATCCGCGAGTTGAGTGCCAAAACATATATCAAGTGAATGAATACGATACCCCATTGTCACGATGAGTATTCAACTGCAAGACATATATCAAGTGTTCTTAAATCCATAAAAGTATGCGATCCGATAACAATGAAATCTCAATGGGAAAAACTCAATTCATCACATCAAGGTAGAGAGCGGAAAACACCATATGATTTGACTATATTAACAAAGCCCGCGATACATCAAGATCATGACATCTCAAGAACACGAGAGATAGAGACAGAGATTAAACACATAGCTACTGATAAAAACCCTCAGCCCCGAGGGTGTACTACTCCCTCCTCATCGTGGTGGCTGCCGGGATGATGAAGATGGCCACCGGTGACGATTCCACCCTCCGGCAGGGTGCCGGAACAGGGTCTAGAATGGATCTCATGGATACAGAGGCCTTGCAGCGGCGGAACTTCTCATATAGGGCTACCCTGAAGGTTTTTGGAATATTTGGGAATTTATAGGGCGAAGAGGCGGTTCAGGGGGCGCCCGAGGTGGGCAGCATCCACCAGGGCGCACCTGGGCCTCTTGACGTGCCCTGGTGGGTGCTGGTCCCCTCGAGCAGCCCCCCAGGTGCTTCCTTGGCCCACTAGTGGTCTTTTGGTCCATCAAAAATCTCCAAAAATTACGCGGTGTTTGGACTCTGTTTGATATTGATTTCTTGTGATGTAGAAAACAAGCAAAAAACAGCAACTCGCACTGGGCACTAGGTTAATAGGTTAGTCCTAAAAAATGATATAAAGTTGTTATAAAATGATTTTAAGACATCCAAGAATGATAATATATTAGCATGAATACTTCATTAATTAAAGATACATTGGAGACGTATCACATACCTAGTTCAATCTCATTACCCGCAAGTCTCTTTAATCATTCCGTAATACAAGATCTGATGGCTAACTCATTAGTCACATTGCTTGCAAGCTTATTGCGATGTTGTATTACCGAGTGGGCCCTGAGATACCTCTCCATCATACGGAATGACAAATTCGAGTCTTGATCCATGCCAACTCAACAGAAACCCTCGGAGATACATGTAGAGCAGCTTTATAGTCACCTAGTTATGTTGCGACATTTGGTACACACAAGGTACTCGTCCGATGTCAGTGAGTTGCATGATCTCATGGTCATTGGAACACATACTTGACATGCCGAAAACGATAGGAAGAAACTTGACATGATCATATGCTATGTTTATAGTTTGGGTCTTGTCCATCACATCATTCTACTAATGATGTGATCCCGTTATCAAATGACAACTCATGTCTATGGCTAGGAAAGCAAAGCCATCTTTGATCAACGAGCTAGTCCAGTAGAGGCTCACTAGGGACATGTTGTTGTCTATGTACCCACATGTATCTGAGTTTCCGAACAATACAATTCTAGCATGGATAATAAACGATTATCATGAACAAGGAAATATGACAATAACCAGTTTATTATTGCCTCTAGGGCATATTTCCAACAGTACGAGCATGTGTGATTTGACGAGACACATGCTAGCAGTCTGCCGTGCAGGCAGTCCGGCAGGCCGAGGAATGCGCGTGTTTGCTACGCACTCACCATGGTGCGTGCTAGTAGCTGTATGGAATGACGGTAGGCATGCCAGCAGTCTGCTGTGTAGGCTCACCGGGAGGCGAGCCAGCCCTTTGACCACCTTGATTTATTTTACAGAGGCAACATGCAACATGCAACTGAGCGAAACATATGAAACTATTTTACAGAGGCAACATGAAACTATGCTAAACATATGAAATTATTCAAGGTTCGTTTCGCCTTTCTATACATTGATTTTCCTAGACATTTTTAACAAATAGCCACCACGTTATTATTGCAAACGGTCGTATTAGTCCAAGTATGGGCATTGAACTAACCATTTACTAGCACGGGCAGCTGTTTGATTAGACGGGATGACTGTGAGCAGTCCGCCGCACATGCTCACCATACCAGGAAGCGAGCTGCGAGAGTTGCAATTTATAGCTGGTTTTGGACTTATGTTTAGGCCGCCTAGGGAAGGTACGTAGAACAGTCCTCCATTCTCATCTACAAGCACCGCGCCGAGGATCGCTGCCTGCTGCGAGATGGAGGACGAGTCAGCCAACAAGTGGGGGCGGGTCAAGCCAGAACCGCAAGAGCCTCCGGTGAACATGGACTTCATCAGCAGCCTCCCTGACGAGATGTTAGTAACCATCATATCCCACCTCAAATATGGCATGCGGACCACTATACTTTCGCGGCGGTGGCGCCCCCTCTAGCACTCCACCCCACCTGACCTCATCGTCCACCACGAGTTCTGCAACGAGGAGCAGCAACGCCTCGACGCATTATCCCACGTCCTCGCCACACACCGTGGGCCGGTCAGACACCTTTCTATCTGCAGGTTCAGTCCCCACTGCAAGGCCGATCCCAAGTTTCTCTACTGGTTCTTATCCCCAGCCCTAAATCGGCTAGAGGAGCTAAGATTTATAGCTAGACGTATGTGCTCACTGAGGGAGTCCTGGATTAGGGGGTCCTCGGATAGCCGGACTATATACATTGGCCGGACTATTGGACTATGAAGATACAAGATTAAAGACTTTGTCCCGTGTCCGGGTGGGACTCTCCTTTGCATGGAAGGCAAGCTTGGTGATTCGAATGTGTAGATCTCCTTCTCTGTAACCGACTCCGTGTAACCCTAGCCCCCTCTGGTGTCTATATAAACCGCAGGGTTTAGTCCGTAGGACAAGAACAATCATAATCATAGGCTAGCTTCTAGGGTTTAGCCTCTACGATCTCGTGGTAGATTAACTCTTGTAATACTTGTATCATCAAGATCAATCAAGCAGGAAGTAGGGTATTACCTCCATCGAGAGGGCCCGAACCTGGGTAAACATCGTGTCCCCCACCTCCTGTTACCATTAGCCTTAGACGCACAGTTCGGGACCCCCTACCCGAGATCCGCCGGTTTTGACACCGACATTGGTGCTTTCATTGAGAGTTCCACTATGTCGTCACGGCAAGGCTTGATGACTCACCTTGTTGTAAAGGACAACATCACCTCTGGGGGAGCCCTGGCTCTAGGCCAAACTCTTCGACTAGGTGGCTTCGTCATGACCGCTCGATCAGCCGTTGCACCGACGATGACTTCTCAGGTCATCAAAAACAGCCTCCACGTCAACTCGGAACTTGCCGAACAGATGGATCCAATGGAGCTCTCCTCCCTAAACGAGCTCTTGGATCGCATCGCCGCTCTGGGGATCACTACAGACTATGATCGGATTGGGCTTAAACCCGACCAAAGGGAGAGAAATGCATTGATTCTTCCTCTATTTTGAGGACAAAATATGTCCAGATTCCCGAGCTCTCCGAGCCGAATACCCGTCTACGGGAGGACGTGGCCCAAGCTCCGAACCTAGAATCGGATAGTTGGCCAGAAAAATTGGGCAACATCCCGGAGCCCGGGCTGCCAAGCTCGGATGCTCCTCTGCCCCTGGGTCTTAGATCGGGTCAGGGTTTGAACTTAAATCTACCCACCCACCCAGATACAAACAGTCTTTCCCACATTAGACAAGTGCCCCAAGAGATAGTACATCACTTCTGGGCCAGATTCCTCCTTGTAATGAGCAAGGTTAAGGACTGTCGTGAGGAAGACGCAATCTCGTTATTTTGCAAAAGTTGCACGGACAAGGGAATCCTCAACGCTATAAGTCGCCGTGACATAGTACACTTTGTTGACTTGGCAGCCATAGTACAGAAGTACTATGCAATGGAAAGCGCTTGGAAAACCCAAACAAAATTCTGGGATCCTTCGGCTCTCATTAAACCCTTCATCCGAACTAAAAGGGTGCACTCTCACAAGTCACCCGACTCAATTACAAAAAACCCAAGGCCCGCTGCAGGGCGTGGAACCGTATTGGAGGAATGGCTCAATGGGACATGAAAAATTCACAGTACACCGGATACCATACCAACACATAGCCTTATAGCATGTTGGATACTACGGCAGGTGGCCAAGAGCGGCGAGGATCTCCTCATCAACCACACCACAGAGCAGCATCCCGATGAAAATAACAATACAGTACTGACAGTCTTCGAGACTTTCGCCTCAAATAATAGGCGCAAGCGAGCACTCCGCAGCCTCGCCGAAGTCTACCACATTGCAACAATAAATCCATGGAACGACACGGCTATAACTTTCAATGCCAGTGATGAACCTCAATTCAGAACAGTTTGGGCACCAGCCGCTTTGGTCCTTAGTCCAATTGTGGACGGCTTTCGGCTTACTAAAGTGCTCATGGCCGGCGGCAGTGGATTAAACCTCATCTACGAGGAGACCCTTAACAAGACGGAAATAGACAAGAGTTGCATTGAGCAAAGCAGCACGACCTTCAGGGGAATCATCCCTAGTCGGGAGGCATGATGTGGTATTCGGCACGGCGGAGAATTATAGGTCCGAAGAAATCATATTCCAAGTGGCCCCGTTCAGTAGCGGATACCACACCCTTTTAGGGTGGGATGCATTCACGAGCTTTCAAGCTATACCCCATTACGGGTACATGAAGCTCAAGATGCCCGGGCCCAATGGAATCATCACTCTTGATAGTGATCCAGACGTAGCACTCCGTGCCAAAAATAAAACCGCCGCACTGGCCCTTAAGGCATTATCCGAAGCCCTAGCGGCTGAAAGACTAACCACGCTGCGCTCCACAGTGGATAGGGACGATGTGATACTCGACAAATGACCCAAGTCCACCTCTTTCAAACCAGCGGATGAAATATTCAAATTCCAGGTCCACCCAACGGACCCATCAAAAATAGCATCCATTAGGGCACAGGTGAACCCCACAATAGACGCCGCACTGCAAGAGTTCTTGCGTGAGAATTGGGACATATTTTCCTGGCATCCTCAGACATGTCAGGCATCCCACGTGAGCTGGCCGAACATAGCCTAAACATACTGAAGGGATACAAGCCGGTCAAGCAGACTCTTTGGCGCTTCTTAGAACCTAAGCGACAAGCCATGGGAGGAGAGCTAGCCAACTTACTCGAGGCCAGATTCATCAAAGAAATAAAATATCCGGATTGGCTAGCAAACCTGGTGATGGTACCAAAGAAGGACAAATCCTTGCGCCTATGTGTCGATTTCAAAGACCTCAATGAGGCTTGCCCCAAGGATCCCTTCCCCCTCCCCTGCATTTATCAAATAATCGACACTACTGCAGGACAGAACTCATTGTTCTTCCTCGATGCATACTCTGGATACCATCAAATCACGATGGCGGAGTCCGACCAAGACGCAACGGCATTCATCACACCATATGGCCCCTTCTGTTTCAACACCATGCCTTTCGGGCTCAAAAATGCCGGCGCAACCTATCAATGCATGATGCAGACATGCCTTGAGAAACAAATCAGCAAAATAGTGGAGGCATACATAGACGACGTGGTCATCAAAACTAGACACATCGAATCTTTAATAGATGACTTGAGGCTTACATTCGACAATCTTTGAACAAATGACATCAAGCTCAACCCGGAAAAATGTGTTTTCGGCGTACCCGCCGGAAAGTTGCTAGGCTTCATCGTTTCCAGCAGAGGAATTGAAGCAAATCCGGAAAAAATTTGAGCTTTGTCACAGTTGGCCACCCCAATAGACCTCAAGCAAATCCAGAAATTAACTGGATGCGTGGCTGCCCTAAGCCGCTTTATCTCCCGATTGGGAGAAAAGGCACTACCTCTTTATCTCCTTCTTCGACGCACCGAACACTTCAAGTGGACGGATGCGGCCACGGCCGGACTGGCAGAAATAAAGGCCCTCTTAGCCAGCAACCCAACCCTGGCCGCGCCAAATACTGGCAAACCCATGCTGTTATATATAGTCGCAACACACCAGGTTGTAAGCGCAGTGCTCGTTGTCGAACGAGAAACGGACAGACATAAGTTCCCGCTTCAAAAGACTGTATACTATGTATCCACTGTCCTCACTCCATGCAAGTCCCGGTACGCACATTATCAAAAGATAACATACGCGGTCTTCATGGCATCTGATACGTCTCCAACGTATCTATAATTTATGAAGCATTCATGCTATTATATTATCTGTTTTGGATGATTATGGGCTTTATTATACACTTTTATATTATTTTTGGGACTAACCTATTAACCGGAGGCCCAGCCCATATTGTTGTTTTCTTGCCCATTTCAGTGTTTCGAAGAAAAGGAATATCAAACGGAGTCCAAACGGAATGAAACCTTCGGGAAACTTATTTTCGGAACAGAAGCGATCGAGGGAACTTGGAGTGCAAGCCAGGGAAGCTTCAAGGAGGCCACGAGGGTGGGGGGCGCCCCCCCCCTACTGGGCATACCCCTTGTCTCGTGGGCCCCTCAAGTGTCCCCCGACCGACTTCTTTCACCTATATATCTCCATATACCCCGAATACATCGAAACGGAAGATAGATCGGGAGTTCCGCTGCCGCAAGCCTCTGTAGCCACCAAAAACCAATCGGGACCCTGTTCCGGCACCTTGCCGGAGGGGGGATCCCTCACTGGTGGCCATCTTCATCATCATCCCGGCGATCTCCATGACGAGGAGGGAGTAGTTCACCCTCGGGGCTGAGGGTATGTACCAGTAGCTATGTGTTTGATCTCTCTCTCGTGTTGTTGATATATGTGTGATGCATATCGTATAATCATGCCCACGGATACTTGAGGTGACATTGGAGTATCTAGGTTACATTAGGGTTTTGGTTGATTTGTGTCTTAAGCTGTTATTCTAGTATGAACTCTATGATAGATTGAAGGAAAGAATATCTCTATGTTATTTTAGTATGGACTCTTGAATAGATAGATCAAAAAGGATAACTTTGAGGTGGTTTCGTACCCTACCATAATATCTTCGTTTGTTCTTCTCTATTAGTGGCTTTGGAGTGACTCTTTGTTGCATAATGAGGGATTTTTATGTGATCCAATTATGTTATTATTGTTGAGAGAACTTGCACTAGTGAAAGTATGAACCTTAGGCCTTGTTTCCTACCATTGCAATACCGTTTACACTCACTTTTACCACTTGTTACCTTTCTGTTTTTATAATTTCAGATTAGAAATACCTTTATCTACCATCCATATTGCACTTGTATCACCATCTCTTCGCCAAACTAGTGCACCTATACAATTTACCATTGTATTGGGTGTGTTGAGGACACAAGAGACTCTTTATTATTTGGTTGCAGGGTTGTTTGAGAGAGACCATCTTCATCCTACGCCTCCCACGGATTGATAAACCTTAGGTCATCCACTTGAGGGAAATTTGCTACTGTCCTACAAACCTCTGCCCAACAACGTCTACAAGAAGAAGGTTGTGTAGTAGACATCAAGCTCTTTTCTGGCACCGTTGCCGAGGAGGTGAGTGCTTGAAGGTATATCTTTAGATCTTACAATCGAATCTTTTTGTTTCTTGTTTTATCACTAGTTTAGTCTATAAAAGAAAACTGCAAAAAAATGGAATTGAGTTTGTCTCATACGCTTCATCTTTTTAATATCTTTCGTGAGAATGATGGTAAGGAAAATTGTGCTCAAGTGCTAGAAGAAGAAATCTATAAAATGTTTTGCTCTAAATCTTGAATGGTGAGCATGATTGCAATGTTGTTAGTATGAACTCCTTGAATACCCATAGTACTAATGATGATTGAACTAGTTATGATAAAAACGTCTCTTATAAGCATGTTGATTTTTGTGGAGAGCATTGGGTTTGCATAGATACACCAAATATAGAAGATAGATATTGCAAGAGGCATAAGCATGTAGAAACTAAATTGTTGCAAGAAAGGCTAAGGGTGAGTGCTGAAAATTTATATTTCCTTTGCCGTACTTGTGAACTTTGCAAATTGTTTCATGATCAAATCGTGTCCAAGAATTGTGATGATTTGATATCCCTTGCACATTATAATGAACTTAGTTTTCTTATGGGTTATGAATAAATGAAACGTTTAATTAAGCACCTTCCAGAATTTGCCCGTTATAAACTTCTTGATTTTGATCTAGAGGAAATTTATTTTTATTGTGCGGTGAATTGCATTGAAAATCCTTATATTGCCAATTACATAAAAAAAGAAAGCAAATAGAAGATGAAGAGAATACTGATGAAAGGGAAGATACTTCCCAATTTATCCTCCTATTATTTCTTATGATGAATCAGGTATCGAGGAGGAGCCTTCTATTCAACCAATCGCATCAATAAGGAGCTCAAAGAAGAGGGTTGAACCCACGCATGATGTAAGGAAGAAAAACGAAACACGGAGAAGCAAAGGTAAAAAGGTATCCCTCCCAAATGATGTTGCTCCTACTACTCATTGTGATGATGATAATTGCCATACTATTGGGGCTATCCGTACTATTAATGATGAGACTGATTATGCTTATGATATGAAAAGTCCCAACCTTGGGGAAGCTATGTTTGATGAGGATGAAATATTTGAGAATATATTTGCTGAAATTAATGTTTGTTCCAAGCTTGGGGATGCTACGTTTAATGAATATGATATGTTTAGCCTCCCAAGTTTTGATATGCAAAGTTGTTATGATGATAGCATGCCTCTTACCTATGATGATTATATTGATGAAAGTGGATTTGGAAGAGTGTCAACTTTATTTAGTGATGATTCCACTATCTTGGAAGAGGTTTCAATTGATTATGATGAGAACAAATTTGCTACTTATGATGATTATTGTCATGAAACTTATGCTATAAAAAGTAGTAATGATTATATTTATAAAACTTGTCATGATTATGATTACCCTTTTTCTGAACATTACTCTTTTAATGTGGAAACAATTTATAGTATTCAAGTCTCTTATGATACTCCCACCATTCCGAATGAGAAGAATTTTGCTTATGTGGAGAGTAATAAAAATTCTATGCTTGTAGATCATGAAAAGAATGCTTTCGGTGCTGGTTATATTTTTGAATTCATTCATGATTCTACTGAAAATTATGATCATGAAGGAACATATGCTTGTAGGAATTGCAATAATATCAAGTTTCCTCTCTATGTGCTTAAAATCTTGAAGTTATGCTTGTTTTGCCTTCCTATGCTAGTTGATTATTGTCCCATAAGTTGTTTGCTCACAAAATCCCTATGCATAGGAATTGGGTTAGGCTTAAATGTGCTATTCATATTCTTCATTATGCTCTCTTTATGTTTCAGTTCTTATCTTTTATGTGAGCATCATCGAAATCATCATGACTAGCTAGGGGCTTAAACGATAGCGCTTGTTGGGAGGCAACCCAATATTATTTTTGTTCTTTACTTTTTGCTCCTGTTTAGTAATAAATAATTCATCTAGCCTCTTTTTATATGTGGTTTTATGTTTTAATTAGTGTTTCTGTCAAGTAGAACCCTTGGAAAGACTTGGGTGAAGTCTATATGATCTTTCTGTGAAAAACAGAAACTTTGCGCTCACGATATTAGCTGCCATTCTTTACTGGAGAGTTATTTTAGATTGATTCTTTTTGAAGATGATTAATAGAAAAATTCCTCAGGTCCACCAATTTATTTCAGAATTTTTGGAGTTCCAGAAGTATACGTTTGATACATATTACTACAGACTGTTCTGTTTTTTACAGATTCTGTTTTCTATGTGTTGTTTGCTTATTTTGATGAATCTATGAGTAGTATCGGAGGGTATGAACCATAGAGAAGTTGGAATACAGTAGATATTACACCAACATAAATAAGGAATGAGATCATTAAAGTACCTTAAAGTGGTAGTTTGTTTTCTTATACTAACGGAGCTTACGAGTTTTGTTTTGAGTTTCGTGTTGTGAAGTTTTCAAGTTTTGGGTATAGATTTGATGGACTATGGAATAAGGAGTGGTAAGAGCCTAAGATTGGGTATTCCCAAGGCACCCCAAGATCATATTCAAGGACAACCAAGAGCCTAAGATTGGGGATGCCCCGGATAGCATCCCCTCTTTCGTCTTCGTTCATCGGTAACTTTACTTAGAGCTATATTTTTATTTACCACATGATATGTGTTTTACTTGGAGCCTCATTTTATTTTGTTAGTATTTGGTTTATGTTATGTAGAATAATGTTTTTCATCTATATTTTCAATAAAAGTGTCGAGGATAGCCTTTACCATGCTTATTTTGCAAGTATACTTGTTGCTGTTTCAAAACAGAAAGTTTACCGCTGTTGCAAAAATTCCCTAGAAAAGTCAGAGGGTGATATAATATTGAATATTTTTGCATACTGAGATCTGATAAATATTCTACAGCATAGTATTTTTCCTATAATTGTTGGAGTTAGGGAAGTATGATGAATCTTGCATTCTTTACAGACTATACTGTTTTGGCAGATTGCTGTTATGTTTGCATTGTTTGCATATGTTTGCTTGTTTAATGATTCTATTTGATGATAGAAGTATTAAATATGCAGAGACATTTAGTATGCAATGTTGAATAATAATGTTAGTAATTTGTTACAGTAGAAAATGATAAGGTTTTTGCATTGTTTTATACTAACTTATCTCACGAGTTCTTGTTGAGTTTTGTGTGGATGAAGTTTTTGAGATTTAGGAAAAGCGTGATATGAAAGGAATTAAGGAGACACAAAAGCTCAAGATTGGGGATGCCCAAGGCACCCCAAGATAACATTCCAAGAAGTCTCAATCAACTAAGCTTGGGGATGCCCCGGTAGGGATACCACCTTTCTTCTTCAACAATTATCGGTTAGTATCGGTTGAACCTAAGTTTTTACTTATTCACATGAGTTGTGCTATCCTTGCAATGTAATTTTATTTTGCTTTGCTTGCTGTTTGAATAAAATTCCAAGATCTGAAATTATTAAATGAGACAGAGTCTTCACATAGTTACACAATTATTTAGCTACTCATTGATCTTCACTTATATCTTTTTTGAGTAGTTTGTCATTTACTCGTGTGCTTTACTTATATCCTATGAGTAAATGGTTGAATGAGTTGAATGTCATAAATCTGAAATTATATATGTTTCATATGCTTATCCCATGGGGAGTAATGACTTCACATCTAAGAAGTAGAGGTTGTAAATTTATTGACAGTTAGTAAGCATTGTATTGGTTATTTGAACAATTCATGAAAGAATATTGAAGGAAGACAGATTTCACATATAAATATATTATCATAGAAATCTTTTATAATTGTGAGCACTCATTAAGTATGACATGCTAAAGAGTTGATGTTGGACAAGGAAGACAACGTAATGGGTTATGTTTTCTCACATCTCAGTTAAAGTATATTGTCATGGATCATTCAAACATGTTGAGCTTGCCTTTCCCCCTCATGCTAGCCAAAATTCCTTCCACCAAGTAGAGATACTACTTGTGCTTCCAATATCCTTAACCCAGTTTGTGCCATGAGTGTCCACCATACCTACCTATATGCGGTATTTACCTGCCGTTCCAAGTAAATTTGCATGTGCCAAACTCTAAACCTTCAAATAATAATCTGTTTTGTATGCCCGAATCGCTCATGTAGCGACTAGGGGATGTCAGTATCTTCCATGCTAGGTGGGTTATTCTCAAGATCAGTGGACTCCGCTCATCATTCACGAGAAAAATGGCTAGTAACCGGGATGCCCAGTCCCATGATCAAAAAGATCAAAATCGAATAAAAAATAATTGCAAACAAAACTCCCCCAGGACTGTTGTTGGTATGGACGGTACCCCGTTGTTTCGGATGGCCATGGAGTGTGATTGTTGGTGGAGGGGAGTAAAATCTTTACCATTCTGCTTGGGAACCGCCTATAATGTATGTAGTATGGAAGATGTTAGGAACTCTTGGTTGTTATGTTGAAAATGAGATCATACCTCTCAAAATTATTTATCTCTATTTCAAAATAGAACTCTAGCAGCTCTACAAATCCCTGCTTCCCTCTGCGAAGGGCCTATCTTTTACTTTTATGCAAGAGTCAAGGTGATCTTCACCTTTCCCTTTTTCATTTTATCCTTTGGCAAGCACCTCGTTTGGAAAGATCCTGATATATATATCCAATTGGATGTAAGTTAGCATGAACTATTATTGTTGACATCACCCAAAGGTGAATACGTTGGAAGGCAACACTATAAGCCCCTATCTTTCTTAGTGTCCGATTAAAACTCCATAACCATAAGTATTGCGTGAGTGTTAGCAATTGTAGAAGACTATATGATAGTTGAGTATGTGGAGTTTGCTAAATCAAAGCTCTGACATAGAACCTTCCTGAAAATAAGATGAATTGCAATTGTTTGATGACTAAGAATGAAGTTTGCTAGTTTTCAAGAAAGTTTATTGTCTAGGCTTTAACATGTGAATAGCTTGTTACTTGATCATGAAAAGTTTTATGATATGAACTACTGTTATGACATATAATCATGCTAGAAAAGGTGATTGAAGTTATCATTGATCAAACTTATGCACCTGCTAGCATTCACACTTCATAAATTCTTTCTTTTATCATTTACCTACTCGAGGACGAGCAGGAATTAAGCTTGGGGACGCTGATACGTCTCCAACGTATCTATAATTTATGAAGCATTCATGCTATTATATTATCTGTTTTTGATGATTACGGGCTTTATTATACACTTTTATATTATTTTTGGGACTAACCTATTAACCGGAGGCCCAGCCCATATTGTTGTTTTCTTGCCTATTTCAGTGTTTCGAAGAAAAGGAATATCAAACGGAGTCCAAATGGAATGAAACCTTTGGGAAACTTATTTTTGGTACAAAAGCAATACAGGGAACTTGGAGTGCAAGCCAGGGAAGCTTCAAGGAGGCCACAAGGATGGGGGCGCCCCCCCGCCCCCCTACTAGGCACGCCCCCTGTCTCGTGGGCCCCTCGAGCATCCCCCGACCGACTTCTTTCACCAATATATCTCCATATACCCCGAAAACATTGAATCGCAAGATAGATCGGGGGTTCCGCCGCCGCAAGCCTCTATAGACACGAAAAACCAATCGGGACCCTGTTCCAGCACCCTGCCGGAGGGGGGATCCCTCACCGGTGGCCATCTTCATCACCATCCTGGCGATCTCCATGACAAGGAGGGAGTAGTTCACAGTCAGGGCTGAGGGTATGTACCAGTAGCTATGTGTTTGATCTCTCTCTCTCTCTCTCTCTCTCTCTCTCTCTCGTGTTCTTGATTTGGCACGATCTTGATGTATCGCGAGGTTTGCTATTATAGTTGGATCTTATGATGTTTCTCCCCCTCTACTCCCTTGTAATGGATTGAGTTTTCCCTTTGAAGTTATCTTATCAGATTGAGTCTTTAAGGATTTGAGAACACTTGATGTATGTCTTGCCGTGCTTATCTGTGGTGACAATGCGATATTCACGTGATCAACTTGATATATGTTTTAGTGATAAACTTGCGGGTTCACTTACCTTGGGAATCTATGCATAGGGGTTGGCACACGTTTTCATCTTGACTCTCCGGTAGAAACTTTGGGGCACTCTTTGAAGTACTTTGTGTTGGTTGAATAGATGAATCTGAGATTGTGTGATGCATATCATATAATCATGCCCACGGATACTTGAGGTGACATTGGAGTATCTAGGTGACATTAGGATTTTGGTTGATTTGTGTCTTAAGGTGTTATTCTAGTATGAACTCTATGATAGATTGAACGGAAAGAATATCTCTATGTTATTTTACTATAGACTCTTAAATAGGTACATCAAAAAGGATAACTTTGAGGTGGTTCCGTACCCTACCATAATCTCTTCGTTTGTTATCCTCTATTAGTGGCTTTGGAGTGACTCTTTGTTGCATGTTGAGGGATTGTTATGTGATCCAAATATGTTATTATTGTTGAGAGAACTTGCACTAGTGAAAGTATGAACCTTAGTCCTTGTTTCCTACCATTGCAATATCGTTTACACTCACTTTTACCACTTGTTACCTTGCTGTTTTTATAATTTCAGATTACAAATACCTTTATCTACCATCCATATTGCACTTGTATCACCATCTCTTCACCAAACTAGTGCACCTATACAATTTACCATTGTATTGGGTGTGTTGGGGCACAAGAGACTCTTTGTTATTTGGTTGTAGGGTTGTTTGAGAGAGACCATCTTCATCCTACGCCTCCCACGGATTGATAAACCTTTGGTCATCCACTTGAGGGAAATTTGCTACTTTCCTACAAACCTCTGCACTTGGAGGCCCAACAACGTCTACAAGAAGAAGGTTGTGTAGTAGACATCAGCATCCTTGAAACTAAGACACTACTTTCAAGAGTGGTCAATCACGGTGGCCTCCAAAGTACCACTCAACGATATAATAATTAACCGCGATGCCACGGGCCAGATTGCTAAATGGGCAATCGAGCTCCTCCCATTCGACATAACATACGAACCTCAGCGAGCCATTAAGTCGCAAGTACTGGCTGACTTCGTCGCCGAATGGACAGAAGCTGAACTCTCTAAAGAATACGGCGCGTACTCCAATTGGATCATGCACTTTGACGGCTCTAAGATGCTGGCTAGTCTGGGGGCAGGCATTGTCCTGACATCCCCCATTGGAGATACAGTCCAATACATACTACAAATATTATATACAGACTCCAACAACGCAGCCGAATATGAGGCTCTGTTGCATGGTCTTTGGATGGCAGTCTCCATGGGGATTCAACGCCTGGAAGTGCATGGGGATTCGAACCTTGCAATATCTCAAATAAAGGAGACTTTGACGCCAAGGACCCAAAAATGGCGGCCTACCGAAATGCCGTCCTCAAAATGTCAGCTCGGTTCGAGGGGCACGAATTCCACCATGTGGTCCGAGAAAACAATCAAGCGGCGGATATCCTCGCCCACATTGGTGCTAAGTACGACCCCATCCCACCTAATATCTTCTTGGATCCGACCACAACCTCAGATACCTAACACACTGACATAATCGGAGGCTCCGCTACCGAAATAACACCTTCAGCCCACGTAATCATGGCTGTAATCGCCCCGTGGACCGAAACCCTTCTTAGCCTACGTAAATAGGCAAGAACTCCCCGAGGACCAAAGTGAGGCACGTTGCATTGTGCGGCGCTCCAAAGCCTACAAGGTCCACGAGGGAGAGCTTTATAAGAAAAGCACCACTGGAGTGCTCCAAAGATGCATTTGCAAAGAGGAAGGGCGGCAGCTCTTGGCTGAAATTCACACTGGACTCGGCGGCCACCACGCTGCAGCTCGGGCCCTTGTAAGCAAGGCCTTCCGTACAGCTTTCTACTGGCCGACAGCCCGAGCAGACGCACATGATCTCATCCAACATTGCGTCGGTTGCCAGCTTTTCGCAGATCAAAGCCATATGCCCCCCACCGCTCTCCAAACAATCCCCATAACTTGGCTCTTCGTGGTCTGGGGGATCGATATGGTCGGACCCTTAAAGGAGGAAGCCATAAGAAAAAAAATACTTATTGGTCATGGTGGACAAGTTCACTAAATGGATAGAGGCCAAACCAGTTAAATCGGCCGAATCAGGACCAGTGATAGACTTCATATCAGGGGTTGTACACCGTTACGGTGTTCCCCACAGCATCATCACCGACAATGGCTCAAACTTCACAGCCGATGAGGTGAAAACTTGGTGTGGCAACATGGGCATTAAGCTCGATTACGCCTCTGTCTATCACCCCCAAACAAATGGTCAAGTTGAACAAGCAAATGGTCATATTATGAGAGAAATTAAACCCAGACTAGTGTGATCCCTGAAGTAGTCAGATACACATTAGGTCGAGGAGCTCGACTCCGTACTATGTGGACTGTGGACCACGCCGAATTGCACTACCGGGTACACACCATTCTTCATGGTGTATGGCGCAGAGGCGGTATTGCCCTGCGATATTATTCATGACTCACCTCGAGTGCGCATGTATAAAGAGAGAGAAGCCGAGCTTGATCGGTATGACAGTCTAGATTCCCTGGAGGAGGAGCGCGGCGTCGTAAAAGCCCGTTCTGCATTCTATTAGCAACAGGGTCGAAGGTATCAAAGCAGAGAAGTACGGGCCAAAACTTATAATATTGGCAAACTCGTTCTACGCCTACCGGAGAAGAAAAAGGACAAGCTCAAGCCCATGTGGGAGGGTCCCTTCATCATTGATAAAGTTCTGACCGGAGAAGCATACCGCCTGCATGATGCATCAGATAATCGACTAGAGCCGAACCCATGGAACGCAGCCAGACTCCGAAGATTCTATGCCTAAGCACCGGACTCTATGTTTGTCTACTTACCTCCGCCCTTTTAAATTATATCCTCTCTCTTTTCCTTTTTATTTTTTATATATCCCTAGAAGGCTTAAAGTGTGACCCGTTTACACAATTTTGACATGCTATGCACACTAACTATACCTAGGGGCTTCTTATACAGAAGCTTAATATAACATTTTTCCAGGCTTCATGCCCACTGCATATGTGTAACCTTTCCATATGCACCTTTTCTTCGCCATTATATGCATTGATATGACTCTTGTGTTTATGACCTACGTTCCCGTTAGTTCGGCTAGGGCATAAGGGGAGCACCTCTGCGATTATTACTGCCGGGTCAGCCGGATGTGTACCTCAGACTGGGTGAAGCCGAAAGCCAATGTCCTTAAGGGAATATTCGGTCGGTGAACATAAGATGTTTTTTACTTATTAAAATATAAATCCCCAGATGTTCTGTATCCTGCATCTCTGTTCGTAGTTCGTACATGCATATCAATGCATGCATACCCAGGGAAAGGAACCCTTAATGGAACTATTCTCTCTGGAAGATGTTTCTTAGTATCCATGTAATATAACATAACTAGTTGGGTACTTGTATGTTCAAGCACTTATGACCCCTACGCCTGGTTTCCACGTGTACCCCGGTTTACATAACTGAGCGGGTATTCGCATACACTTCGGACTGTCGGGTACAGAAGCTCAAGTGAAAAGGTCCGCCATGACAAATGATTTACAATCCGGCTAGGGACAAAATACGTCCACTGAAGTACATAGTCACTTAGACTGGCTAAATTCTTCCTCTATGCCATCCAACAGGCTGTCTAGCCTACAATCCTGTTGGGAATACTTTGCGGCTAATCCTACTTGGTCATATACCAGACTAACAGGAATTTCCTTCCCATCTGACCCTACAGGACCGACCAGGGCCATTTGATTCGGATCCACCTTGGTGTACCGCGTCTTTACTATGGCCCAGGGGTCCCTCGCACCTTGTCGGCAGGCCGATATCTTTCATAATCGGAAGCGCCTCCGTGCTCCCTTGAGAAGCTCTACAAGCTCTCCCATGTTTATTGGCTGGGAGGCGGACGACCACAAGGCCTGGGCAATACCCTGTATCACCTGCTGAACTCGTTCGTGCAGTTGTGAAAGTTCTCGCAGAAGATCGCCTGCAGATCCGGGCATCTCCTCTTCAAGACGGCCTGTTAGCATACCTACAGACATAACTCTGTTAACTCATTTCTTCGCCGAACTGTACAAAGGTTCGTTTAAGCACTTACTATAAATGCAGCGTAGAAACCTCTTATTCTCCTTCACGGAGTCAGCAAGCTGGGCCTGAACATCTTTTAATTCAACGTCCAGTCGGGTCTTCGCGACCTGGAGATTATTTTTCTCTTGTATAACCTTTGTAAGCATGCGCTCGCCAGCCTTCAGCTGTCGTTCAGCGTATTGCTCATCCCCCGGTATGATCTCCGGATTACCTCCGGGATTGCCTGCAGAATCTATTGTTAGATTTGCATTCATGCCGAATACTAACTGGTATATGTACTTACATTCTCTTTGATCGAGACAAGTATTACCAGATGGGGCCTACTTGGAGTCCTCCATTATGGCAACTGCGGCACGCAGCTGGGCTTTACACTCCTCCAGCTCTTTCGACAGCCGGGCATTCTTCTCTGCAAGAACCTATGCATAGAATGATCCTTAAATCAGTTGTGCCAACTGTTTCAAGTCTCACAGGCTACCGATATACATACTTTTCAAATTTTCTTACCCGTATATCCTTTACATACTGGTCCGTGGCTCTGGCGAATCCATCTTGAGCATCTCGGATGTACGCGTCCCCTGAGTTGAAGGCATTGTACGCCTCTTCGGAGAAATTAGCATCGCGGAGTACGGCCCGTCGGCGCCGGTGATTCATGGCGCTCTCCACTTCAGAAATCATAGCAGAGATTCTATCCGCATCCTCTGTAGGGGAATAGTTCGGTGTTGTCCCCACATTAGCCTCCACCCTTGAGGCCGGTTCTAGAATCCGGCTGGCGGAGGCGTGGCCGACAGGGTATCCGGATATAGTCCGGCGAGTACTCTTTCTGCTAGGACATGATGGACGATGTTACATTTCAAAGACGATAATCACGGAGCAGGTTTTAAATCAAACCTTTGCGACGTCGTCTCAGTCCTAACCGCCTTCCTCTTAAGCCTGCCCGGCTTGGGTGCCCTTTGCTGATGAGCCCCCATGGGCTCGGCACGGCGCCCCGGTAGCCTTTTCTATAAAGTACAATATATGTGCATGGGGTAAGGCATAAAGAAGGGATCCTTCTCGGAAGTTAGGAATCTGGTTTTACTTACATTCGATGCAGGGAGCAGTCCAGGATAGTCCGCGATGATGGCCACCAAGGTGCCCTCATAGCTTGCCTGGTAAAATGTCCCGTCAACAAGCTCCACAGATATGTCCGGATCTTCTTCAAGTTCGGGGTCGAGGGCCCGGTCAGGGACCTCTGGCTGTGGAGACGGGCTGTGAACCTCCCTCGCGGCCTTTTGCAGTTCCTTCTATGAATTTGCAAGGTAAGTATTTGTGATGAAGAATACAAGAATGAATGGAGTTGAGTAAAAGATAGCAGCTCACCAAGCTTGGGGGGTTGTACATGGAAAATCCATCCCGTGCCTTAATACGGAGGAACTCCTCTTCTTCTCCTTTGTAAAAATCAGACAATATTTTCGCCAGAGCGATGGCGGAGTCCGGACCTTTACGACCGCAGCGGGTGGCATCATCTTCTCCATTGAAGTGCCACATGGGTTTCCCCCGATATTGAAGTGGTTGCCCCCCCCCCCCCCCGCATTATACATATTGACATGACCTCAATTATGGTTAGTCCTGATTTGGCCAGCGTTTTTATCCTGCTCATCAGGTAAAGGACCTCTCTGTTATCTTCCTCCTGGGGGATCCAGGGGTGCCAACTGTGGCGTTTCTTCAGCCGGGCATTAGCAAACTCCGGAAGGCCCGTCCGAATTGGGTCCGGAAGGGGGACGTCCTCTACATAGAACCACTCCGAAGTCCAGTCTTCGGATGTCTTCTTTGGAGTGCCGGACAAGTATCCGGTCTCGGCAACGCGCCATATTTCGGCTCCGCCCACTTGATATATTGATCCCTCCTGATTATGAGGGACGAGGCAGAACAACCTCTTCCATAGCTCGAAATGAGCCTCGCAGCCCAGAAATAGCTCGCAAAGGGCAACATAACCTGCGATGTGCAGTATGGAGGCAGGGGTAAAGTTATGCAACTGGAGGCCATAGAACTCCGGGAGCCTGCGGAGGAACGGGTGGATTGGAAACCCGAGTCCCCTCAGCAAATAAGGGACAAGGCATACCCGCTCCCCCTTGGACGGGTTGGGAAAACTCTCCGCTTGCTCCCCGCCATTGTAGGTGGCTAGTCCGGCTCGGACAGGGACCATGTATGCAGGCGGGAGAAACCCCTTGGTCTGCAACTCTACTAATCGGCTATGGGGGGCAGAACACTTCTCCCAATTGCCAGGCTTAGTGCTACGGGAGTGAGAGGAGGAGCTACGACGGTCGGCCATGATGGGATGGTTACTTCCGGATGCGCTGTGATGAATGCTCGCTGGGGGAAGATGGTGTGATTTGGATCTGAGGATCCCCGTGTCTTTAAATAGACGATTTACTTACATGGTCAGGGTGGCAAATGTAGAAATGCCCCGACTTCTTGCATTCACTCGGCATGTGGAGATAACCATTATTAAAGCACAAAAGCCAAGGAGTACAACAATAATGGGAAGTCGGACACTAATCGCTACAACAGGTACTCTGAATTCGGAGGAGAACCCGCCTTGCAATGCCGAAGACAATCTGTGCGCCGGACTCATCGTCATTGAAGCCTGGTTCAGGGGCTACTGAGGGAGTCCTGGATTAGGGGGTCCTCAGACAGCCGGAATATATACTTTGGCCGGCCTGTTGGACTATGAAGATACAAGATTGAAGACTTCGTCCCGTGTCCGGGTGGGACTCTCCTTTGCGTGGAAGGCAAGCTTGGCGATTCAGATGTGTAGATCCCCTTCTCTATAACCGACTCTGTGTAACCCTAGCCCCCTCTGGTGTCTATATAAACTGGAGGGTTTAGTCCGTAGGACAAGAACAATCATAATCATAGGCTAGCTTCTAGGGTTTAGCCTCTACGATCTCGTGGTAGATCAACTCTTGTAATACTCATATCATCAAGATCAATCAAGCAGGAAGTAGGGTATTACCTCCATCGAGAGGGCCCGAACTTGGGTAAACATCGTGTCCCCCGCCTCCTGTTACCATTAGCCTTAGACGCATAGTTCGGGACCCCCTACCCAAGATCCGCCGGTTTTGACACCGACACTCGCTCTGCCGTCCATGCTTTGCCTCGCACCCATGCTGCCCCGCGCTACAATCAGGCAGTGCATTTTCCCCCGGTTTGATGTCGCGCATGCTCTTCATCTCCCTAAACTTAAGCACCTCGAGCTCATTACTGTCCGCATCTCGAAGGAGGATTTGGAGCTCCTGCACATCAGTTGTACAACACTTGAGTACCTTCGTATTCATGTGATGGTTGGGTTCAATAGCCTCCACATCACCTCGACGAATGTGCGTGCGATCTATGTTCATTGCTGGTGCCGCCCAAGGCTGTCAGTTGAGGTGTTTCACGATATGGTCATTGAGAATGCGCCTTTCCTTGAGAGATTGTATGTACTTGATAAATTAGGTCCAGCAAGAATCAGGGTCATTCAAGCACCAAAATTGACAGTATTGAGCTATTTGTGTGCTGAATTCAGCAAACTTGTTACTGGATCATTATCCATTCAGGTACAACAGTCTTCTGCTTCTCCTTCTTATATATTATTGGACAACACATTTTATCTAATTTTTATTGAACTATATGTTTGCATGTCATCCAGAAAGTGATTCACACAAGCTTGATCCAGCCTCTGCGCACAATGAAGATCTTGGCACCACAATCTCTCGGCCACGATCTGGATGAAGTTGTTAGATTGCTTATATGATTTCCTTGCACGGAGAAGTTATACGTCGAGGTGATGCTCCTTTCCTGTTAATTGTTAACCACAACGGAGCTCAATTTTTTGTTACTTATACCCATGATTACAATGACAAATGTAGAATGATTTCTAAAGGAAATTTGGAGGATCTCAATACATATTTTTTTTCAGATGCTAGTATTGTACGTGTTTTATTCATTTTGCCCAACATGCTTTCGTGATAAAAGTTTATCATGAAAGATTGAAGGTGGCATTTCACTCTTTTCGTGTATTTTAGAAATCCTGCAAATCAAAGAGGCTCGAAGTGTTCAAATCTGCAGGTAGGCACTTATATGTTGTCTTTGTTTGCAAATACTAGCAGGCCTGAAAGTAGAAAATGTTGGGGAATATAACAATCGCATTGAATGCCTTGATCTTCATGATACGTCTCCAACGTATCTATAATTTTTTATTGTTCCATGCTATTATATTATCATTCTTGGATGTTTTAAAATCATTTTAAAGGAACTTTATATCATTTTTTGGGACTAACCTATTGACATAGTGCACAGTGCCAGTTGTTGTTTTTTGCTTGTTTTTTACTTCATAGAATATCAGTACCAAACGGAGTCCAAATGCAGCAAAACTTTTTGGAGATCATTTTTGGACCAGAAGACACAAGATGTGCCAAATAAGTACCAAAGAGGGAATCCGAGGGGAGAACAACCCCCCAGGGCGTGTCCAGGAGGCCAGGCGTGCCCTGGTGGGTTGTGCCCACCTTGGTGGCCTCCCGCACCGCCTCTCTACAATATAAATACCTGAATATTCCAAAAACCCTAGGGGATTCGACAAAAAACAATTACAGCCACCGCAAGTTCCAGAACCATGAGATCCAATCTAGACACCATCACAGAGGGGTTCATCATCCTCATTGGTGCCTCTCCGATTATGCGTGAGTAGTTCATCATAGACCTACGGTTCCATAGGCAGTAGCTAGATGGCTTCTTCTATCTTTTTGATTCTCAATACAACAGTCTCTTGGAGATCTATTATGATGTAACTCTTTTTGCGGTGTGTTTGTTGGGATCCGATGAACTTTTAGTTTATGATCAGATCTCTATCCATGAAAGTTATTTGAGTTTCTTTGATATCTTATATGCACGATTACTTATAGCCTCATATTTCTTCTTTAAATCTTTGCTTTAGGCCAACTAGATTAATTTTTCTTGCCATGGGAAGAGGTGCTTTGTGACGGGTTCGATCGTGCGGTGTTCTTTCCCAGTGAAAGAAGGGGCAGCAAGACACACATGTATCGTTGCTATTAAGGATAAGAAGATGGGGGCTATTCCTACATGAATAGATCTCTTCTACATCATGTCATCGTTCTTATTGCATTACTCCGTTTCGCCATGAACTTAATACACTAGACGCATGCTGGATAGCGGTCAATGTGTGGAGTAATAGTAGTAGATGCAGGCAGGAGTCGTTCTACTAATGTTGGTTGTGATGCCAATATAATGATCATTGCCTGGATATCGTCATAATTATTCGATGTTCTACCATTTGCCCAATAGTAATTTGTTTACCCGTATGCTATTTACTGAGAGAAGCCACTAGTGAAATCTACGGGCACCAGGTCCACTTTCTCATCATATACTTTCAGATTACTTTGCTATTTGCCTTTTTATTTATTTGCATCTTTTATTTTCAGATCTATATTATCAAAACCAAAAAGTACCTCACTGAATTTTATTTGCCATTATTCTATTTGCATCTATCAATCTATCTATTTACCAATCTTTTACCCGAGAGGGATTGACAACCCCTCTTATGTGTCGGGTTGCAAGTATTTGTTCTTTGTGTGCATGTACCCTTTACATAGTGTTGTGTGGTTCTCCTACTAGTTAGATAACCTTGCTTTCATAACTGAGGGACATACCTACCATAGATGTATTGCATCATCCCTTCCTCTTTGCAGAAATACCGACGCAGTTTCAAGCGACATCAAAAGGATTTTATGGCGTCGTTGCCAGGGAGTCATTGATACATCTCCAACGTATCTACTTTTCCAAACACTTTTGCCCTTGTTTTGGACTCTAACTTGCATGATTTGAATGAAACTAACCCGGACTAACGTTGTTTTCAGCAGAACTGCCATGATGTTGTTTTATGTGTAGAAAAGAAAAGTTCTTGGAATGACCTGCAAATCCACAGAGGCACTTTTTGGAATTAATAAGAATTTTTGGGTGAAAGAAATACACGAGGGGGCCCACGACCTGTCCACGAGACAGGGGGCGCCCCCCCACCTGTAGGGTGCGCCCCCTATCTTGTGGGCCCCCTGGACCTCCACCGACCTCAACTCCAACTCCATATCTTCCGTCTCGGGGAGAGAAAAATCAGAGAGAAAGTTTCATCGTGTTTTACGATATGGAGCCGCCACCAAGCCCAAATCTCTCTCGGGAGGGTTGATCTGGAGTCCGTTCGGGGCTCCCGAGAGGGGGGTTCATCGCCGTCGTCATCATCAACTATCCTCCATCACCAATTTCGTGATGCTCACCGCTGTGCGTGAGTAATTCCATTGTAGGCTTGCTGGACGGTGATGGGTTGGATGAGATCTATCATGTAATCAAGTTATTTTTGTTAGGGTTTGATCCCTAGTATCCACTATGTTCTGACATTGATGTTGCTATGGCTTTGCTATGCTTAATGCTTGTCACTAGGGCCCGAGTGCCATGATTTCCGGTCTGAACCTATTATGTTTTCATGAATATATGTGTGTTCTTGATCCTATTTTGCAAAGTCTATAGTCACCTATTATGTGTTATGATCCGACAACCCCGAAGTGACAATAATCGGGATACTTCTCGGTGATGATCGTAGTTTGAGGAGTTCATGTATTCACCACGTGTTAATGCTTTGGTCCAGTTCTCTATTAAAAGGAGGCCTTAATATCCCTTAGTTTCCATTAGGACCCCGCTGCCACGGGAGGGTAGGACAAAAGATGTCATGCAAGTTTTTTTCCATAAGCACGTATGACTATATTCGGAATACATGCCTACATTACATTGATGAATTGGAGCTAGTTCTGTGTCACCCTATGTTATAGCTATTACATGAGGAATCGCATCCGGCATAATTATCCATCACTGAATCATTGCCTACGAGCTATTCATATATTGTGCTTCGCTTATTTACTTTTCCGTTGCTACTATTACAATCACTACAAAACACCAAAAATATTGCCATTACTATCTTTACATTTTACCACTGTTACCATTATTATAATACTACTTTGCTACTAAATACCTTGCTGTAGATACTAAGTTATCCAGGTGTGGTTGAATTGACAACTCAACTACTAATACTCAAGAATATTCTTTGGCTCCCCTTGTGTCGAATCAATAAATTTGGGTTGAATACTCTACCCTCGAAAGCTGTTGTGATCCCCTACACTTGTGGGTCATCAAGACTAATTTCTAGCGCTGTTGCCGGGGAGCATAGCTCTATTCTATGAGTCACTTGGGATTTATATCTGTTGATCACTATGAAGAATTTTAAAGACTCTAAAACCAAGATCTATCCCTCAACTACGAGGGGGGGGGGTAAGAACTGCCATCTAGCTCTGCACTAGATTCTCCTTCTGTTATTAATAAGCTTGCGACACCTAAACCTGCTACTGCTATGAATTCCAATATGTCGCATGTTATCGATGATGCCACTTTTGTCTTGCATGATACTTACGATGAAACCACTTCTGTGCGTGATACTACTGTGCCATTAGGTGAATTTCTTGATGAACAACTTGCTAGGGCTAGAGAGAATGAAATTAAGGAAGATGCTATTGTTGATGATAGTGATGATGAACGCTCTCCGAATGATTATGAATTGCCTGTTGTTCCTGAGGGTTATGTTATGAATAAAGAATTTGTTGAAGCTATTTTTGCTTGCAAAGATAGATATGATCTTAAGAAACTATTAGCTAAATGGAAGCAGCAATCTCTTAATGCTAGAATGAAACCTGACCCTGCTTTTGCTACTTCACCTATCTGTGTTACTGATAAGGATTATGAATTCTCTGTTGATCCTGAAATTATTACTTTGGTAGAATCCGATCCTCTTTATGGCCTTGAATATGAAACTGTTGTGGCACATCTTACCAAGTTGAATGATATAGCTACCCTGTTTACTCATGATGATAGATCTCGCTACTTTTATATCCTTAAGATATTCCCGTTGAGGGAGTTCCGGACTAGGGGGTGTCCGGATAGCCGAACTATCATCATCGGCCGGACTCCAACACTATGAAGATACAAGATTGAAGACTTCGTCCCGTGTCCGAATGGGACTTTCCTTGGCGTGGAAGGCAAGCTTGGCGATACGGATATGTAGATTTCCTACCATTGTAAACGACTCTGTGTAACCCTAGCCCTCTCCGGTGTCTATCTAAACTAGATGGCTTTAGTCCATAGGACGAACAACAATCATACCATAGGCTAGCTTCTAGGGTTTAGCCTCCTTGATCTGGTGGTAGATCCACTCTTGTAACACACATCATCAGTATTAATCAAGCAGGACGTAGGGTTTTACCTCCATCAAGAGGGCCCGAACCTGGGTAAAACATCATGTCCCTTGTCTCCTGTTACCATCCGCCTAGACGCACAGTTCGGGACCCCCTACCCGAGATCCGCCGGTTTTGACACCGACATTGGTGCTTTCATTGAGAGTTCCTCTGTGTCGTCACCGATAGGCTCGATGGCTTCTTCGACCATCATCAACGACGCAGTCCTGGGTGAGACCTTTCTCCCTGTACAGATCTTCGTATTCGGCAGCTTCGCACTGCGGGCCAATTCGCTTGGCCGTCTGGAGCAGATCAAAAGCTACGCCCTTGGCCGTCAGGTCAGATTTGGAGGTTTGAACTTCACGGCTGACATCCGCGGGGACTTGATCCTCGATGGATTCGAGCGACAGCCGAGCGTCCCGCACTGTCACGGCGAGCATGATTTATCTCTGCAGCCGGACAGTACCCTGGAGGCCGTACTCGAGCCCGCTCCGATCATCAATTCGGAGCCGGCGGCGTAGGTCGAGGACGGATGGCTAGACACCGCCTCGGGAGCTGCAACCCCTACGACGATAGAGCCGAACTATGACCTTGTCCCTCATGAAGCCCGTGACTCCAAGGCGTCGAACTCCTTGCCGGACTCCAAACCTCCTGCGCACCCTCCGATCGAATCCGATTGGGTGCCGATCATGGAGTTCACCACAGCGGACATCTTTCAACTCTCACCTTTTGGCGACATCTTGAGTTCTCTAAAGTATCTTTCGTTATCAGGAGAGCCCTGACCAGACTGCGGTCAGGACGGTTGGGATGCGGACGACAAAGAAATTCAAAGCCCACCCACCACCCACTTGGTAGCCGCTGTCGACGATCTAACCGACATGCTCGACTACGACTCCGAAGACATCGACGGTATGGACGAAGATGCCGGAGACGACCAAGAACCAGCGCCTACTGGGCACTGGAAAGCCACCTCATCATATCACATATACATGGTGGATATCCCAAAGGATGGGAATGGCGAAGAAACAGCGGAGGACGACCCCTCCAAGAAGCAGCCCAAGCGCCGACGTCACTGGTGCCGCTCTAAATCCCGCCACAGCAAGAATGAAGACTCTGGCACTGGAGATAATAATACACCGCACAGTGCCGAAGACAACCCACTCCAGCAAGATGCAGCGTAGGAGGACGGAGACGCCAGCCCTCATGAGAGAGCGGCAGAAGAAGAGGTAGAGGATTATATGCCTCCCTCCGGAGACGAGGAAAACCTCGACGACGATGAATTCGTCGTGCCTGAGGATCCCGTCAAACAAGAGTGTTTTAAACACAGGCTTATGGCCACGGCGAACAGCCTCAAGAAAAAGCAGCAACAACTTAGAGCTGATCAAGATCTGCTAGCCGACAGATGGACTGAAGTCCTCGCGGCCGAAGAGCATGAGCTCGAACGCCCCTCCAAAAGCTACCCTAAACGCAAGCTGCTCCCCCGATTAGAGGAGGAAGCGTATGAACCCGCATCACCAGGAGACAATACGGCTGACCGACCACCCCGTGGTCGCGACAGAGAGGCCTCTAGGCCCTTCACTAGACCCGTACCCCGACATCGCTCGAAAAGCACAAGGCCACAGGGGAATGCTCCGGACTTGTGAGATATATTGGAGGATAAGGCAAGACAATGAAGATCGATCTATGGATCGCGTGGGCGCCCCACGGTACGTGACGACAGCCGCCGCGCCGGACACAGTAAGTCCGGCCGGGTCGAACAAAACAGACAAAGTTCTTTTGAGCTCTGTCGTGATATCGCCCAGTACAGAGGCGCCGCACACCCACTATGCTTCATAGATGAAGTAATGGATCATCAAATCCCCGAAGGGTTAAACCCGTGAATATCGAATCTTACGATGGCACAACAGACCCCACGGTTTGGATCGAAGACTATCTTCTTCACAACCACATGGCCCGTGGTGACGATCTTCACGCCATCAAATATCTCCCCCTCAAGCTTAAAGGACCAGCCCGGCATTGGCTTAACAGCTTGCCCGCAGAGTCAATTGGGAGTTGGGAAGACCTGGAAGCCGCATTCCTCGATAACTTCCAAGGCACGTACGTGCGACCACCAGATGCTGATGACCTAAGCCACATAATTCAGCAGCCAGACGAGTCAGCCAGACAATTCTGGACACGGTTCTTAACCAATAAAAACCAAATCGTCGACAGTCCGGATGCGGAGGCCTTCGCGGCCTTCAAGCATAACATCTGCGACGAGTGGCTTGCCCGGCACCTGGGACAGGAAAAGCCGAAATCCATGGCAGCCCTCACATCACTCATGACCCGCTTCTGCGCAGGTGAGGATAGCTGGCTAGCACGCAGCAACAACCTCAGCAAAAATTCTGGCAGTCCGGATTTCAAGGACCGAAATGGCAGGTCGCGTCGTAACAAAAACAAGCGCCGCATCAACGGTGACAATAGTGAGGATACGGCAGTCAATGCCGGATTCAGAGGCTCTAAACCCGGTCAGCGGAAAAAGCCATTCAAAAGGACTACTCCGGGTCAGTCCAATTTGGACCGAATACTCGACCGCTCGTGCCGGATACACGGCACCCCCGAAAAACCAGCCAACCACACCAACAGGGACTGTTGGGTATTCAAGCAGGCAGGCAAGTTAGTTGCCAAAAACAATGACAAGGGGCTGCATAGCGATGACGAGGAAGAGACCCGACCGCCGAACAATAGAGGACAGAAGGGTTTCCCCCACAGGTGCGGACGGTGAACATGATATACGCAACGCACATACCCAAAAGGGAGCGGAAGCGTGCACTCAGGGATGTATACGCGATGGAGCCAGTCGCCCCGAAGTTCAACCCATGGTCCTCCTGCCCGATCACTTTTGACCGAAGGGACCACCCCACCAGCATCCGCCACGGCGAATTCGCCGCATTGGTCTTAGACCCAATCGTCGATGGATTTCACCTCACCAGAGTCCTGATGGACGGCGGCAGCAGCCTGAACCTGCTCTATCAGGATACAGTGTGCAAAATGGGCATAGACCCCTCAAGGATTAAACCTACCAAGACGACCTTTAAAGGCGTCATACCAGGTGTAGAAGCCAACTGTACAGGCTCAGTTACACTGGAAGTGGTCTTCGGATCCCCGGATAACTTCCGAAGCGAGGAGTTAATCTTCGACATAGTCCCGTTCCGCAGCGGCTATCATGCCTTCCTCGGACGTACCATGTTTGCAAAGTTCAACGCGGTGCCGCACTACGCATACCTCAAGCTCAAGATGCCAGGCCCTCGAGGAGTCATCACGGTCAACGGAAACACTGAACATTCTCTCCGAACGGAGGAACATACAGCGGCTCTCACGGCAGAAGTACGATGTCGCCTCTTAAGGAAATTATTGAGTCCGGCCGTTAAGAGGCCGGACATAGCTAAGCGCGCCCGGAGTAACCTACAACAAGACCACCTGGCACGTTTCGAGCACGTGTAGCAGTGCGGCCCCAACCCCAGCCCCTGCAAAACGTCAAAACAGGTCCTTCACGTACACCATTATGCTCTGAAGATACCATGGGCATGGGGAGAGGGGCACGACCACGATAAGCCCAGACTGCGGCTCAACCACACCATGGGCTCTCAAGTGTGTCGTTCTTTTTTTTCTTTTTACCTTTTATTTTTTACCCACAGGACTCCGTTCGTCAGAGGCCCTGTCCGGCAGCAGACCTGCCGAACTCACAATGCAACAGCCAGGGAAGGATAAAGGCTACAACGAATATATAGGTGGTCTCCATTACGAGCATTTTTATACACCAATCCGCAGCCTACCCCTGGAGGGGGACATGTTTAACAGTCCCAACCCTTGCTTATTGCACTATTTGTATCGTTCTGCATTCATAGCAGCACTTATTGAATAAAACAACGCAGCACCTTTTTGGTTCTAATTGCATTTCTTTTTCATACATATGTTCATTTACGACATGTCGCATCCGTACACTTTGGTATGGTTAAAACACACCAGGGGCTTATGTTTCCCGCATCATGGTGTGATAAGTCCGAACACTTTCACAAGTGCGGCACCCCGAACTTATAGCATTATATGCATCGGCTCCGAATCATGTCTTGGGTCAATAGTTGGGTTTGCCCGGCTCCCATGTTTTGGTACCTTACGTTCCATTGTATCGGCTAAGGTAGCACTAGGAGAACCACTGCGATTGCGCCCCAGTTGATCTGGGTTAACGCCTCAGTGGAGAAAGCTAAAACTAACCGTCATGATGATGCGAGAGTCGGTCGCTGTTCGAGAGGTTTTTGTGAGTCCTTAAAGACTTATGCCGCTTAGAGCGAGGAGCCGGATCTTCTCCGGCCCAGGCGTGGATAGCGCCCCAAATTCGGCCTTCCAAAGACTAGGGGCTTCGCCAAAATTTAAAATAATAGAATTCTATGGCTAAGTGAGAATGTTCAAGCATTATAAGTCCAGTTGCCTTGTTCACTGTGTTGAGCGCCTCCCTAGATGGACCCAAAAATGGGAACAAGAGTGCTCAAGTTTATCCCGAACACCCCAGCACTCGTGGCATGGGGGCTGAAGCCGACGACTTGCCATCTCTTAGATTTGATAAACAGCCGCACAGAAGGTAATATTTTAAAATTAACAAGCGTTGCTTAGCGCATATGAACTAAGTTTTCAGCGCACAGGATAACAAAATGTGAGTCTACTCAAAAATTACATCTTTGGAGCACTCCCCCGCAATAGTGCGGGCGCCCTTCAGCACAGTCTTATAATACATCTCGGGCGTGCGATGCTCCTTGCCCTCTGGTGGCGGGTCCGTCACAAGCTTCTGGGCATCGATCTTGCCCCAGTGCACCTTTGCGCGGGCAAGGTCCCGACGGGCACCCTTAATACAGGCGGAGTGCTTGATGACTTCAACCCACGGGCACGCATCCACCAGCCGCCGCACCAGGCCGAAGTAGCTCCCAGGCATGGCCTCCTTAGGCCACAGCCGAACTATGAGGCCCTTCATGGCCTGTTCGGCCGCCTTGTGGAGCTCGACCAGCTGCTTCAGCTGGTCGCTAAGGGGCACCGGATGTCCGGCCTCAGCATACTGAGACCAGAAGACCTTCTCCGTCGAGCTCCCCTCCTCGGCCCGGTAGAATGCGGTAGCATCGGACACGTTGCGAGGAAGATCTGCGAACGCTCCTGGAGAGCTCCGAATTCGGGTAAGCAACAGGTAATTAACACTCACATGCTTACTTTGCATGAAAAATGCCTTACCCGCTGCTATTTTCTTCACCGCCTCAATCTCCTGGAGGGCCTTGTAGGCTTCGGCCTTAGCGGCTTTGGCACTCTCAAGGGCCGTTGCTAGCTCAGACTCTTGAGTCTTCGAGTCACGCTCCAGGCTCTCATGTTTTTTCACGAGATCCTGGAGCCCTTGCTGTACCTCCGCCACCCGCGCCTCCTGCTTCTCTCGCTCGGTGCGCTCCGCGGCCGCATTGTGATCGGCTGAGGCCACCGCCTCTTTCAGGGTCGCCACCTCGTTAGTGGCCCCTGCAATACCCACGTTATCCTTGTCATTCTTTTTGCAACCAAAATCCTTTTCTGTAAGGTACAATTTTAATAAGGTGTTACTCACCTTCCTTGTCCTCGAGCTGCTTCTTGGCACGGCCGAGCTCGTTCTCGGATCGATCGAGGTTTTCCTTCAAAGTATTGACCTCCGCAGTCGGTGCGGCAGAGGTCAGCAGCACAGCCTGCAATCCCATATTGACATATTTTTTATGACTCCTGCGTATATCTTTTTAGATCCTCAGTCCGGCTTTTCTTTCCGAACACCGAACCGAGCATCAGGGGCTACTGTATATGCGGTACCATTTTATACATATCGAAATTCTTACCTCAAAGCCAGTTAGAAGGCTGCTGCAGGCTTCGGTCAGCCCGCTCTTGGCGAGCTGCACCTTCTGAATCACCGCACTCATAACAGTGTGTTGTTCCTCTTCGATGGAGGCGCCGTTGAGCGCCTCCAGCAAATTATCCGGCACCTCCGGTTGGACGGAGGCAGCCGGCGTCACGGTCTTGCCCTTCTTGCGAAGGGGTCGCCCGCCGGACTCCGGAACCACTGTGGGTTCCGGGGCCGAGTCCGGTGCAAAGTCCGGGAGGTTGTCCTGTGACACCTCCGGGGCCTCCTCCTCCTGGTGGGTCCCTTCCTGGGATCCCACCTCGGCATCGTCCACGGCACGGGGGTGGAGGCAGTCAGAAGGGAATCCATATCCGACGCACCGAAGGACCCGCTCGACGAAGCGGGAAGATCATCCTTGGGCGGACTGCAGGGTTGTATGCGGCATTAAAAAGACATTATGTGGCGAAAAGGAAAAGCCTTGAAGTTATTCGGGAGTCCAGATACTTACGATCTCGCCAAGGGCTTGGCCCTTGGAGGCCAGTCCTCGTCGTCGTCACTGGCATTGGCGGAGTAGTCCGGGGGAAGAGTTTTTCCCTTCTTGGACCCTTCGGCCTCCCTTGTTGGGGAGGCCTTCCTTTTCTTCCCTCCCCGCGCTGGGGGAGAGGCTTTCTTCTTCTCCTCCTTGCCTTGGTGGGAGGAGTCAGCCTCGGATTCATCATCCGATAGCACCTGAAAAAGGGAACTCTTCCGAGTCCCCGTGGCCTTCTTCTTGGCCTTCTTCTCCGGCACCACGTGGGGTGCCGGAGCCAGCAGCCCCGTTAGGAGGGCGTCCGCTGGGTCCTGTGGCAATGGGGCCGGATAGATAGTCCGTTCGGCCTTCGCCAGCCAGTCCTGTCAAAGGTAAAGGGAGTTTAGATCCCACATAGAGTCAAACTATGGAAAACATGTGGCAAAATCACTTACCTCGTAGTGGATGCAGGAGCCTCGGCGCCCTTGAACAGCACCTTCTAGACATCTTCGTACGTAGTGTCGAAGAGCCCGCTCAGAGTCTGGTGTTGCGCCGGATCGAACTCCCACATGTTGAAGCCCCGTCGTTGGCACGGGAGAATCCGGCGGATGAGCATGACCTTGACTACGTTGACAAGCTTGAGCTTCTTGTCCACCAGCTTCTGGATACATGCTTTGAGTCCGGTCAGCTCCTCCGAATCCCCCTAGATCCGGCCACTCTCTTTCCAGGAGGTGAGCCGTGTAGGGATGCCGGATCTGAATTCGGGGGCCGCTGCCCAATCAGGGTCACGTGGCTCGGTGATGTAGAACCACCCCAGTTGCCACCCCTTAATGGTTTCCACGAAAGTGCCCTCTAGCCACATAACGTGGGACATCCTGCCCACCATGGCGCCTCCGCACTCCGCTTGGCTGCCCTTCACAACCTTCGGCTTCACACTGAAGGTCTTGAGCCACAAGCCGAAGTGGGGCTGGATGCAGAGGAAGGCCTCGCACACGACGATAAATGCCGAGATGTTGAGGATGAAATTCAGGGCCAGATCATGGAAATCTAGGCCGTAGTAGAACATGAGCCCCCGGACAAAGGGATGAAGTGGGAAGCCCGGTCCGCGGAGGAAATGGGGAAGAAATACTACCCTCTCATGGGGCCTGGGGGTGGGGATGAGCTCTCCCTCGTCGGGGAGCCGGTGCGCGATGTCGCTGGACAAATATCCGGCGTCGCGCAGCTTCTGGATCTGCCCCTCCGTGACGGAGGAGGCCATCCACTTGCCTCCCACTCCGGACATAGCTGGAGAAGGTTGAGGTGAGAAGTGCGGACTTGGGCGCTGGAGCTCGAGTTCGCGGAGTTGGATAAGCCAAGGAGGAAGAAGGCGCAGGTAAAAGGGTTGGATCTTTATCCCCTTATATGGGCGGACAAAAACATGTGTCCCCACCACCTTGGTAAAACTCGCTTATCTCCCAAGCGTCACAATCAATGGCGCGGTTGGGTTACCCACGTCCATATTGATAGGAATCCCGGAATAAGGGGAACACGATCTCTGCTTCGACAAGACGTGCCAAGGAAACCACTTCGCTAAACGCGCGGAGGTGGAACAATAAAAACAATTTGAGTAAAGGCTTGGTAGTGGTATGACGTCACGCCACAAAATACGTCAGCAAATTGAAATTGTGTAATGTTATTCTCTCTACGGTGGTACGTGGAATTTATTTTGCAGAGCTGGACACTATCCTAGTGTTCACAATCTTCTATAAATTATTCGGAGGAAGAACCCGCCTTGCAATGCCGAATACAACATGCGCGCCGGACTCGTCGTCATTGAAGCCTGGTTCAGGGGCTACTGAGGGAGTTCCGGACTAGGGGGTGTCCGGATAGCCGAACTATCATCATCGGCCGGACTCCAAGACTATGAAGATACAAGATTGAAGACTTTGTCCCGTGTCCGGATGGGACTTTCCTTGGCGTGGAAGGCAAGCTTGGCGATACGGATATGTAGATTTCCTACCATTGTAACTGACTCTGTGTAACCCTATCCCTCTCCGGTGTCTATATAAACCGGATGGCTTTAGTCCATAGGACGAACAACAATCATACCATAGGCTAGCTTCTAGGGTTTAGCCTCCTTGATCTCGTGGTAGATCCACTCTTGTAACACACATCATCAATATTAATCAAGCAGGACGTAGGGTTTTACCTCCATCAAGAGGGCCCGAACCTTGGTAAAACATCATGTCCCTTGTCTCCTGTTATAATCCGCCTAGACGCATAGTTCGGGACCCCCTACCCGAGATCCGCCGGTTTTGACACCGACACCCGTTCTCATTAAAGGGTGATGCTAAGACTTGGTATAATTCTCTTGCTCCTGGTTGTGTGCGTAGTCCCTAGGATATGATTTATTACTTCTCTGCTAAATATTTCCCTGCTCATAAGAAACAAGCTGCCTCGCGGGGAATATATAATTTTGTGCAAATCAAAGAAGAGAGTCTCCCACAAGCTTGGGGGAGGCTTCTCCGATTACTTAACGCTTTGCGTGATCATCCACTTAAGAAAAACGAAATACTTGATATCTTCTATAATGTACTAACCGATGCTTCCAAGGACTACTTGGATAGTTGTGTTGGTTGTGTTTTCAGGGAAAGAACAGTCGAAGAAGCTGAATTATTATTGAATAATATGTTGACTAATGAAAATAATTGGACTCTTCCTAAGACAATTCCGGAGCCAATTCCGGAGGAAATTCCTGAACTAATTAAGCCAACTCCTGAGCCTATTCCTAAACCCACTCCGAAGAAGAGAAGTGTTCTATTTCTTAGTCCTGATGATATGCAAGAGGCAAAGAAATCAATGAAAGAAAAAGGTATTAAAGCTGAAGATGTTAAGAATTTACCTCCTATTGAAGAAATACATGGTCTTAATATACCGCCTGTTGAAGAAACATATTGTCTTGATAACCCGACACAGGTAGTAAAGGTAAATTCTCTCTATAGATATGATAAAGATGAAATCCCATCTACTAAATTCCATAGCCCTTTCTTAGATGAATTTCATGATTTCATGAATAGACAAGCAAATTTTAATGATTATGTTAGTAGACAATTGAAGAATAATTCTTATACGATAGTACGCTTGAATGATTATGTAGCAAGAATTAAAGGTGAACTTAAACTTACTAGTAAACATGCTTCCATGGTTGCTACTCAAGCTCAACAAGTACTTAAGGCTCAGAATGAATTGCCTGCTAAATTAAATAATAAAAATGACTTTGCTGTTAGAGTGGCTACTAGAACTGGTAGAATGACTCAGGAACCTTTGTATCCTGAAGGCCACCCTAAAAGAATAGAATAAGATTCTCAGAATAATAATCTAGATGCTCCTAGTTCTTCTAAGAAGAAGAAAAAGAAGAATGATAGAACTTTGCAAACTTCTAGTGAACCTAATGAAGAAACACATGAGAATCCTAATAATACTTCTATCTATGATGCTGAAACACAATCCGGAGATGAACATGAACCCGATGATAATGCTAATAATGATGTTCATGTAGATGCTCAACCTAGTAATAACAGTGTAATAGAAATTCAACCTGCGGTTGGTCTTGATAACCCACAATCAAGAAACCAACGTTATGTTAAGAGAAATTTTGTTGCTAGGAAGCATGGTAGAGAAAGAGAACCATGGGTTCAGAAACCCATGCCCTTTCCTCTGAAACCATCCAAGACAAAGGATGATGAGGACTTTGAGCGTTTTGCTAAAATGATTAGACCTATTTTCTTACGCATGCGCTTAACTGATATGCTTAAATTACACCCTTATGCCAAATATATGAAAGATATCATCACTAATAAGAGGAAAATACCTGAAGTAGAGATTTCCACCATGCATGCCAACTATACCTTTAAAGGTGGAATATCTAAGAAACTTGGTGATCCCGGAGTACCCACTATACCTTGCTCTATTAAAAGAAATTATGCTAAAACTGCTTTATGTGATTTAGGAACCGGCGTTAGTGTTATGCCTCTTTCCTTGTACCGTAGACTTGAAGTAAGTAAGTTGACACCTACTGAGATATCTTTGTAAATGGCTGACAAATCAACTGCTATACCTGTCGGCATTTGTGAGGACGTGCCTATTGTTGTTGCAAATGTTACTATCTTAACAGACTTTTTTATTCTTGATATTCCCGAGCATGATAGTATGTCTATTATTCTTGGTAGACCCTTTTTAAATACTACAGGAGCTGTTATTGATTGCAACAAGGGCCATGTCACCTTTCATGTTAACAGAAATGAGCATACGGTACATTTTCCGAGGAAGCAAATCCAAGTTCATAGCATAAATACTATTGAGAAAATTCCATCAATTATCATTGCAGGTTTTGAATTTCCTCTCCCTACTATCAAGAAAAAGTATGATATTCCTATTGTTGGGGATCTTCATATCCCCGTTGAGGTAACTTAGTGTCACTTCGAAATTTCTCTGGTTCCATGTTATTCAGAATGAGTTTGTTAACAAGACTTGATAAACCTTGTTAGCGGATTCATTTTGATGATCATGAGATGGATGAAACTAGAAGGCACAACCTTTTGTACTTTATTTTTACTGTCTGTTATTTAAAATAAATAAAATAAAAATAGTATTATCCGTCTGTTTTCTGAATTATCCGTCAAATAAAAAATATCCCGAAAATAAAAGTGCTCCAAATGCCCTGCAAATTTAGTATGATTTTTTATGGAGTATTTGAGGATTTTAGGCACTAAAATTACCGCAGGAGGGGCAAGCACCAGGCCATGAGAGAGGAGGGCGCCCCCCCTATAGGGCGCCCCCCTGTTTCGTGGGCCCCTGGTAGCCCCCCTCCACTTATGCTAGCACCCACACACTCCATCTTCTACCCAAAAATCCCCATCCAGCTCAAGCACGGGTACTAGCTCGTTTTGCTGCGATTTTCGATCTCCTTGCTCAAAGCTCCATTCACAAAACTGCTTTGGGAGATTGTTGCTTGGTATGTGACTCCTCCATTGATCCAACTAGTTTTTGTTCTAATGCTTTATTCATTGCAAATCCTTGTTGTCTTGGTGACCCTGTTCTTGAGCTTGCATGTTAAATTTATGAGGTTCCAAGTAATTCTAATGCATGATATAGGCTCTAGGCACTTGTAGGAGTAGTTGCTACCATTCTTATTAAGTTTTATTCACTTTTATTTTGAAGTTACTAAAATTTCAGAAATTTTCAGAGAATGTTAAGGAGACTTTTGAGGGGCTCTTCCAGCCAAGGCTCTTAGGAAAAACAAGCTAAAGAGTAGGTAAAAGCCAAGTATAATCTTCCTCGCTTAGGGGAAGTACGATCGTGTGAATGGCCATGTGATAATTTCTTGAAAGAAGCTGGAATTCATGAAGATTTGTATTCTTTGATCGAGAATGCAGGCCTCAACAATTTTCTCCTCGACCGAATAGATCAGTATCTCTTGCTTACCAATAGTTTCATGCAACACTTTTATTATTACCATAAGAAGTCACCACCTTCGGTATCATTTCATTTATATGATGAATTCAGAGAAATGACTTTACGTGACTTTTGCGCGGTATGTAAGATACCTTTTGGGGGAGAATTAGAGGAACCCCATCTGAAGATGTGGAGGGCTTTGTTAACACTATAGCTGTAAAGGAGCCAAAGTAAGGTTCCGAGGCAAAAATCTCTAGCATACACTTTCCTGTTTTACGATACTTTGCTATATTTGCTAGTAGATGCTTGATTGGTCGTGGAAATAGTGGAAACCTTAAGTGTTCCTGAAATTATCATTCTTCAACATGCCTTGCTTGGAGATAATACTTTTTCTATGGGTGCCGTCGTTGCTAAACGGCTGGCGCTGAATCGTACAAAAGGCCCCATATTTGGAGGTATCTATGCTTCATGTCTTGCTAGAAATTTTAGGATACCTATTAGGCATCTTGAGGAAGAGAGGATGCTCTTGTATAAACTTAGATTCAATAAGAAACACTTTGAGATTATTATTTTGTCTCCGCCTCTGTTGTTTGATTTCCTTGCAGAGAATTTTCTCGTCACACCAGAAGCGGTGAACAATCATCGAGCCCAAGCTTTTACTCCAGAACCAGAACCTGAGCCGGAACCTGAACTGGACCCTTATCGTGCATCATCTGTCCAGTGGGATCCGGAGATGACCAGCCAGTGGTATCCTGATTACACATCTCATTACACCGGGGAGATTAGCGGAGGTCCCTGGTATTAGACCAACTTAGGCCAAAAGCTTAAGCTTTCACCGACTTTACATTCATGTTCACACACTAGTTGTCGGTGCTCATACTCTTTCATTGTATTATCCATGTTAGTTTAAATTTCTTTTTCTAGTTTTCTTCTTGTGTGTTTGATAAACCCTGAGAAAAACCAAAAAATTAGTTAGCTTAATTTACATGCTTGTAGTAGAAATTAAAATTAAAACCCCAAAAGATTTCCCGTTCTTCTTTTACTTGTTGGGAGCTTTCCCGTGTAAATAGTTTTATTTTATTTTCTTTCCTTTGGGAGTCGAGAAGACCATATTGAAAATGTTTAGTGGCTCTCGTATGCATGATTGTTTATTTAAACAAGAGCCCATATTACCTTGTATTCTCCCTTGAGTTGAATGCTTGCAGATTCCAGCTTAGTCCAATGCACATGCACTATTATTATTATACACATCGTTCGGTCGTGCAAGTGAAAGGCAATAATGACGATATATGATGGACTTATTGAGATGAGAAAAGCTGGTCTGAACTCGACCTCTCTTGTTTTTGTAAATATGATGAGTTCATTGCTCCTGATTTAGCTTATTATGAAGTAAACATATTTGCAATAACATTTAGAGATTATAGTTGCTTGTGCCATGCTTGATTAGCTTTGAGTTATAATGGTTTAAGTTCCGTGACAACATGCTATTAGAATGATTATGATGTGGTATGATGGGATGGTCTCCTCCTTTGAATGAATTGAGTGACTCGACTTGGCACATGTTCACGCATGTAGTTGAAATAAAATCAACATAGCCTTTACGATATTTATGTTCATGGTGGATTATATCCTACTCGTGTTTGTATTCTGTGTGAATTAGTTTTAATGCATGTTTATGACTGTTGTCGCTCTCTCAGTTGGTCGCTTCCCAGTCTTTTGCTAGCCTTCACCTGTACTAAGCGAGAATACTGCTTGTGCATCCAAACTCCTTAAACCCCAAAGTTGTTCCATATGAGTCCACCATACCTTCCTATATGCGGTATTTACCTGCCGTTCCAAGTAAATTTGTATGTGCCAAACTCTAAACCTTCAAATGAAATTCTGTTTTGTATGCTCGAGCTGCTCATGTTTTTACTAGGGCTGCCTATATCTTCCATGCTAGGTGGGTTATTCTCAGAGGAGTGGACTCCACTCCTCATTCACGAGAAAGGGCCGGTAACCAGGATGCTCAGTCCCATGATCCAAAAAGTTCAAAGCAAATCAAAATAATTAAACAAAACTCCCCCAGTGCTGTTGTTAGTTGGAGGCACTCATTGTTTCGAGCAAGCCATGGATTGATGCTTGTTGGTGGTTGGGGGAGTATAAACCTTTACCATTCTATTTCGGAACTGCCTATAATGCATATAGTATGGAAGATACAGTCATCTCATAGTTGTTGCGTTGACAGTGAAAGTATGCCACCCAAAATGTTATTCAATCTCTATTTTAAAATCGAGCTCTGGCACCTCTACAAATCTCTGCTTCCCTCTGTGAAGGGCCTATCTATTTATTTTTATGTTGAGTCATCACCTTCTTATTAAAAAGCACCCTCTGGAGAGCACACTGTCATTTGCGTTCATTATTATTGGTTTATATTAGGTATGACTTGACTGGATCTCTTTTACCATGAATTACAATGTTTAGTCAGTCCTTGATCTCTAAAGGTGCTCTGCATTTATGTTTTGCGGTCTCAGAAAGGGCTAGCGAGATACCATTTTGTTATATCATGTTATGATTGTTTTGAGAAAGTGTTGTCATCCGAGTTTTATTATTATGGCACGCTAGCTGGTTATGTTATCGATATGAGTAATTTTGAGACCTAGGTGTTATTGTGAGTATGGTTAGTTTATAATATTGTTGAAACCTGAATGATGGCTTTGCATGTTTACAACAACAAGAGCAAATAGAGTTTGTAAAAGTTTTTCTTTATCACTTTTAGTTTATCAACTGAATTGCTTGAGGACAAGCAAAGGTTTAAGCTTGGGGGAGTTGATACGTCTCCAACGTATCTACTTTTCCAAACACTTTTGCCCTTGTTTTGGACTCTAACATGCATGATTTGAATGAAACTAACCCGGACTGACGCTGTTTTCAGCAGAACTGCCATTATGTTGTTTTATGTGTAGAAAAGAAAAGTTCTCGGAATGACCTGCAAATACATGGAGGCTCTTTTTGGAATTAATACGAATTTCTGGGCGAAAGAAATACACGAGGGGGCCCACGGCCTGTCCACGAGAAAGGCCCCCCCTGTAGTGCACGCCCCCTTTCTCGTGGGCCCCCTAGACCTCCACCAACGTCAACTCCAACTCCATATCTTTCGTCTCGGGGAGAAAAAAATCAGAGAAAAAGTTTCATTGCATTTTATGATACGGAGCCGCTGCCAAGCCCTAATCTCTCTCGGGAGGGCTGATCTGGAGTCCGTTCGGGGCTCCGAAGAGGGGGATTCGTCGCCGCCGTCATCATCAACCATCCTCCATCACCAATTTCATGATGCTCACCGCCGTGCGTGAGTAATTCCATCATAGGCTTGCTGGACGGTGATGGGTTGGCTGAGATTTATAATGTAATCAAGTTAGTTTTGTTAGGGTTTGATCCCTAGTATCCACTATGTTCTGAGATTGATGTTGCTATGACTTTGCTATGCTTAATGCTTGTCACTAGGGCCCGAGTGCCATGATTTCAGATCTGAACCTATTATGTTTTCATGAATATATGTGTATTCTTGATCCTATCTTGCATGTCTAGTCACCTATTATGTGTTATGATCCGACAACCCCGAAGTGACAATAATCGGGATACTTCTCGGTGATGACCGTAGTTTGAGGAGTTCATGTATTCACCATGTGTTAATGCATTGGTCCAGTTCTCTATTAAAAGGAGGCCTTAATATCCCTTAGTTTCCACTAGGACCCTGCTGCCACGGGAGGGTAGGACAAAAGATGTCATGCAAGTTCTTTTCCATAAGCACGTATGACTATATTCGGAATACATGCCTACATTACTTTGATGAATTGGAGCTAGTTCTGTGTGACCCTACGTTATAGCTATTACATGAGGAATCGCATCCAGCATAATTATCCATCACTAATCCATTGCCTAAGAGCTTTTCATATATTGTGCTGCGCTTATTTACTTTTCCGTTGCTACTATTACAATCACTACAAAACACCAAAAATATTGCCAGTACTATCTTTACCTTTTACCACTGTTACCGTTATTATCATACTACTTTGCTACTAAATACCTTGATGTAGATACTAAGTTATCCGGGTGTGGTTGAATTGACAACTCAACTGCTAATACTCAAGAATATTCTTTGGCTCCCCTTGTGTCGAATCAATAAATTTGGGTTGAATACTCTACCCTCAAAAGCTGTTGCGATCCCCTAAACTTGTGGGTCATCAGTCATTAGTAACATTTATCAGGTTACCAACACAAATCCCATCTCCTTGCAATTTACAATATTTTCCATTTGCCTCTCATTTTCATCTCTCCCACTTCACAAAAATAGTCGTTTTATTTGCCCTTTTTTTCGTTCGCCTTTTTCTTGTTTGATCTTTTTGTTTGCTTGTGTGACCATGTTTCTTTTATTTGCTTGCATCTTTGCTTGCTAAAATCTGTTGTTATGGATCCTCATCCACTTGCTTATCTTTTTAAGAGATCCAATTATGACGAACCAATTGCTAGTGAGTTGAGTTCACTAGATTACCTTTATGGAGTTTTACTTGAAATTCATGAATCTGAGAATTATGATGAAGTGTTGAAAGATGAAATTGATGAAGTGATTCATGATAGCTCCTTGAATGAAAAGCATGATCGCAATGATGTTATTATAAATTTTATTAATGTCAGTTGTGCTAATAATATGCATAACCCCAAGGTTGGGGATGCTAATTTTATATGTCCACTACTTATTGGAATGATCATGATTGGGGTGAAGCTTCTTATGATCTTGAAAATTTCTTATGCCTCATGGTGAATATGATAATAATAACAATGTTTGCAATAGAATTGAAAGTGGATTTGGAAGAGTGACAACTTTAGGAAAAAAGAATCCCAAATATTTGGAGAGTGTTCCATCTTACAAAATTATTGATAAAAGTGGGTTTGGAGAGGTCATGACTCTAATTGATGTTAATCCCACTATCTTGGAATATTTGAATACTTTTATGCATGTGGATCATGAAGAGGAAATTTTATATGATAACTATATTGTTGAGTTTGAATATGATCCTACATGTAATTATTATGAGAGAGGGAAATATGGTTACAGAAATCTTCATATTACTAAATTACCTTCCTTCATGTTGAGATTGTCTGTGTGCTTCAACTTGTATTTCATGCGAGCATCATTAAAATTGTCAATGCCTGGCTGAGGGCATAAAACGATAGCGCTTGTTGGGAGGCAACCCAATGAATAAAATTTATTTTTACCTTTTTTCTGTTTTTAAGTATTTGCACAATTATGCCTCTATGATTGTGTTTTTATGTTTTAATTAGTTTTTGTTCCAAGGTAAGCCTTTGGGATCATGTTGGGTGATAGTTGCTTTGATCTTGTTAACAAACAGAAACTTTTGCACTCAGTAGCAAAATTTTAAAAAATCACAGAAACGTGCTTTTGCTCTGAATTTTTTACACAAGATTGATATAAAAATTGCCCACCTTTTCCTAAGTTTTAAGAATATTTTGAGTTACAGAAGTATACGAAGCTTCCAGATTACTATGGACTGTTCTGTTTTTGACAGAGTCTGTTTTCTTTTGCATTGTGTGCTTATTTTGATGAATATATGGTTTGTATCGGGGGGCTATAAGCCATGGTAAAGTTAGAATACAATAGGTATAATGCAATAATAAAATATGAATGGGTTTACAATAGTACTTACAGTGGTGATTTGCTTTATCTCTCCCTAATAATAAAGCACGGATTGACTTTGTCGGGTTCACCGTCACAATACGGTTTCTTTTCATGTCATAATAGGCTTTTAAAATTTGTATGGACAAAATCGTAATATAACCGAGGTGGTACTAATTTGGGGTCCGCACGTCCTTCTGTTGGTATGTCACGTGTGTTTCTTCATGCATTGAACGGCTGGGCCTTCGTCCCGCCTGGCCCTTTCCGCGAATAATACGTGACCGATCCGGACTTCATGTTTCGTTCGTGGGCTCGGCTGACTCATGGAGGAAGAAATTCTGTAAAAATAAATACAGCAACACGGGTTCTCCTCCTCGATGCCTACGGCACCACCGCCGCCGCCGCCACCACGCGCGGCCGCGGAACCGGTCTTCTTCCCCGATCGTTTCCCGAGCCACCACCCGCCTCCTCCCCTTCCACTCCGCCACCATGCTAGGACGGTGTACTGGGCCTTGCCGGGCATCGAGGACCAGGGGGTCAATGCCGCCACCCACTCCGGCCTCCACAACACCAGCTCGAACCATTGCTCGTGGGCGCACGGGGATGGAGAACCCCGATGGCCACGTGGAAGCTAACGCGGGGGCAGGTCTGGGCAGCAACCCATCCAGGCTCCCCCACGTTGCCCTTGGACGCAGTGGAGGCGGGTCTAGGCAGCAACCTGGCCGAGGTTCTCCCACCGCCACCCCCGCATCTCTCGTCACTACTAGGGAAAACCCTAGTTGTAGCACGGGTTTTTAGGCTAGCAGCAGCGCGGGCAACCGCACTACTAATAAGGCGCTACAGCTAAATTATAGTAGTAGCGCGGTTCGTACCCGCGCTACTACTGTTGCCGATATCAGCAGCGGTTTTGCCGAATGCGCTGCTATTAGTTAGCTGTAGCGATTTCGTTTTCCCTCGCTACTGCTATATATTTCATTATTTTCCTCCGTACCCCTTTCCCTCTTTCCCTTTTCAGATACTAGGTACTACTACTAGATATCAAATTCATAAACCATTATAAGTACTAGGTAGTACTCCCTTCATTCCTAATTACTCGTCGTGGTTTCAGTTCAAACCATGAAGAGTAATTTGGAATGAAGGGAGTACTAGATAACAATTTCATGCATAGTCAACATGCATCCTCAAGCAGTACAAGGTCATATCGACGGCGATCATCATATGTAGTTCTAGATGATATCGACGACGATCATCATGTGTAGTTCTAGATGATATAGCCACACACACATATGTAGTTCTAGATGATATCGAAGACAATCATCATCCTCAAGCCTGGGCGATTGGTGTTCCTGATAGTAATTAGGATGGCCTATCCAACACGAAGATTCTTGCCATGGAGGAATTTCTTCCACCCAACCGAGTTTAAGTGGGTGCGACCGTCCGTGTCCATGCCGTAAGTACAGGTTGTGACAGAGCCCCTTGCAGTAAGGCGTAGTCCAGCTGAGCCTTCTTCATCAGGCTCGATACCATAACTCACAGATAGGCTCTTTGCCAATTTCTGAATAAGAAAAACATATGAATTAATAAATAGCCTCGCAAATAAGTACACTAAAACATATCTTCGACTAGATCCCACACAAAATACCATATCATTGGACTGTACACTAAGTATTTCATCGGATAATTTGCATTTGTATGTATAACATACCATATCATGTCGATCAACCATGGTACTTGTCAGGCGGGTCAAGAATGGCACCCCGACAAAGTTAGCACGTGGCAGAATTATGTCCCACAGGTTGGACACCTCCTCCTCGCTCAGCCTCGTTCTTTGAGCTATGATGGCTTCATGAAGTGGGTCCTCATCATCTTCATCGAGTGGGTCCTCATTATCATCATCGTCTTCATCATCTTCGTCATCTTCATCATCTTCCATCAGGTTGAGATAAATGACAGCCAACTTCGGTCTTTCTGCTCTGAAGGAGAAGCTGATCAACTCACCACCAGTAAGACGAATGCAGGCAACGAAACGGGCCCATCCATCTCCTCCAATCTGCGGCATATTGCGTCCTTTCTCGACCTCCATAGTGTACGGCCCCCTAGGAGCCTCAAATGTCACAGTGTCTCCTGTCAGCTTGTTGAATTTCAACCTCACATTGCATGGGACGATCTGTGTAAAATAAGCAAAATGACACAATGTAGTAATGCGAACACTAAAAATAAAATAGTTATTACATTTCATCTAATTTCTTACCGCCGCATGACAAAAAACTCGGCTGGAAGTAGATGCCGAACAGCTTGCCAGTTGCAAGGCTGCTGGCGCACCGTGACTTGCACAGTCGACATAGTGGTGGTGGTGGTGGCGCCATTTTTCCTAAAGCAATATGAGCAAAGGATTAACGATCCACTTCACAGGAAAGAAAAACAGTAGCATGTGATATTTTTGGTTCTTCCGCGAGAAGCAATTTGATGGACAATTATAATCCTAAGATCTAGTAAGATATTAGATGACAAGGTACCACCTACATTTTGCCAAAAAAATAACTTATTACAAAAACAAAAGCATCTACCTATCCATGTACATAAAAAATAACAATAAAATGGTGCATACTCAATCAACTAAATCAACTAGCCTACTAAATCAACTAAATCAAAATGTTCTAAATCAACTAAATCAACTAGCCTACTAAATAAACTAAATTAACTAGCCTACTAAATCAACAAAATCATATCAACTAAATCAAAATGTTGCATATGAACTAGCCTACCAAATCCACTAAATCAACTAGCCTACTAAATCAACTAAATCAAAATGTTCTAAATCAACTAAATCAACTAGCCTACTAAATCAACTAAATCAACTAGCCTACTAAATCAACTAAATCATATCAACTGAAGCAAAATGTTGCATATGAACTAGCCTACTAAATCAAAATGTAGCAGGGAGGAGGGAGAAGGAGGGGCGACTCAAGGAGGAAGAATAGAGTAGGACGGAGGAGGAAGGCGGAGCGAGGAGGGGCCGGCCGGCGGCCAGTGGAGGGAGGATGGAGGAGGAAGGCGAAGCGAGGAGGGGCCGGCCTGTGGCGTGTGGAGGGAGGACGGAGGAGGAGGCCGGTACCGAGTCCAGCAAGGAGGAGGAGGTGACGGCGGCGCAGAGGGAGGAGGGGCGACGGGGGGGGGGACCGGCGCAGGGGGTGAGGGGGAGATCCAGTGAGTGTGTGAGTGTGAGTGGATCGGATCGAGGAGAGGGAGGTTGGGAGATGGAATGGCTTAACAGTAGCGCGCTATAGATAAAGGCGCTACTGCTAAACTACCTAGCAGTAGCGCCTTTCACAAAGAAAGCGCTACTGCTATGTGTCACCATGTAAAAAATAGACTTCAAAAATACATTGATCATCAACGATCTTTTTGTGTACAATCTGATTTTTCAATATGAATCCTCACCTGTTTAGGAACAGGTGAAGACTCATATTGCGGCCACAAATTCTACACATAGAGTTCAATGAAGACCAAGTGCTTGTCAAAGTATGAGAAGTAACATATTTAAGCTGGTAGAAACTCTCTTCACGGAGCGAGGTGGGACAAAATTTTTGTAGTAAACTTAGCAGTAGCGCTTATTGGCGAAATGTGCTGCAACTATGCTACGTAGCAGTAGCGCTCTTCATGATAACACGTTCCTGCTAGAACTAGCCTCGCGGCGGCCTCGTGGGAATTATATCAGCAGCGCATCTTAGAGCGGGCGCGCTACTGCTATATCCATTTCAGCAGCGAGTTAATCTTGCACGCGCTACTGCTACGTAGTAGCAGCGCTTATTTTAGAGCGCGCTACTGGTAAGATTTTGTGTATAGGCTTTTCCCTAGTAGTGCGGGGGGCGCCCCTTACGACAGGGTGCAGACAGCCAACGGATCCGCGTACAGGACCTCCGGCGAGGTAGCGGGCTACCAGGCTGCGGGGGCCATGGAGGACGGCGTCGCTGCCGTCGAGATGGCCGAGCCAAGGTCCTCTAGGAGTCGTATGAGGATGGTAATGTGGCTGGGGCAGAAGCCTTCTCTATCTGGTTTCGTTGTCTGCTTGCTACTTTATTGCTAATAGGTTGTTGCTTTCAGTGGAAGAGGCTAGGTTATGGGATGTTGTCACCTTGGATTGCTTAGATGTCGATGCTTGGACCGCACTTATTGAAGATACGGAGAGGATTGCTGAGGTGAAATTGAAACTGTTGCCTTACCATATAGTGCATTATTCTCCCTTTTGCAACTTGCTGTACTGATGTGTCATAGTTTTCAGCATCTTATCCTCTTTTTGTGCCCACATGTGTTACATATTCTTGTGGTCATATGTAATCGATCTGTATCTTGTGGACCACAAAATTATGCCAATCTTTCTTATGCATGGATGGTCACTCGCTCCCTTGTTTTGTTTAGCACATTTTCTTTCTACATTTCTCTGTCTTGTAGGATCCCAGTATATTTTCTTTCTGACTTTATGGGCCTTGTTCCCTGTAGTAGTTTCATCATTGTCCTACTATAGTCTTGTCAATCTGTCCTTATTCGTGTTTTAATGGACAACACTAGATATAAATTTGTTCTATTTGGTTAATAAAATAAAATGGATTTTTAATGATAAACAAATTTATGCGAATGGCATATTTTTGTGTATTCCTGGTCAGAGCGACATATTAAAAATACGGAAAGTGTATGATGCATTCCGTGCGGAGTTCCCTTTGTGCTTTGATATTGGAAGAAATATGTAGATCATGAAGGTCGTCTAGATGGTGTCAATAAAGTTTTTGAGGTGTATGAACGGTCAGTTCTTGCAGTTATTATTCAGTGGACATATGGTGAAATTATGATCAATGACTAGCAATTTATGCTAACTAACTGCTTACTTTGGGGATGTCGATGACTGTCATTTTCTATGTGATTACTCTATGTAATCACTATAGAGTTTTTTGCTTTCAACCAGTACAAGGCTATGTGGAGAAAGTATGTAGAAATTGAAATGGAATTCCTGACACTATGTAAGTTTGATTTCCCAAGTAATTGAAGAAATGCTCCAAGAATAAGGCCACCATCAATATATTTGTTCTTTTATGGGCAAAAGAGTCTGCATGTGCATTATCAATTTTTATTTGTTGAGAAGTTTCTTACCTTTGTGTTGGTCAATTACTTTTACGTAGATTTTGATAATATATTTTTAGCTAAGATGCATTAGATCATTGCAGTATAGTCGAATGGGATGTTCTAGATGAATATTTGTGTACTATTTGTGGTGAACATATCTCCAATTGTATTATTGGAAATTAAGGAAAATTTTGGCATTTACTATGTAGCCAAACACTAGAGGCATGTGGGGACACGCGCATGACTCACCCTCCCTCCCGGAAACATGTCCACAACATTACAAGTCAAAAGCGAGCGGGAGTATTAGGGTGTTATATGGACTTGATGCATGAGTAGATTGGTGTATAGACTAGGTGCAGGACTAGCTCACAGAGGGCGACCCTCATATCTAGCTTGACGCGATTATTATTTGAAGTTATAAACATTTCCTTTAGATTTTCAATGAAAAGTGTGTCATGTGGTGATTGACCTCATCATGTTGGAATCGATTGTGTTCCAACATGCTTTGATCAGGTAAACAGCACAAGCATCGTTGTAAGAGCTTAATGAAGGATAAGTGGCAACACGGGCGGGCTATCATGTTGACATAGATGTCATGTTAAAAATACAAGACATGGACGAAAGAAGCCTAATTAGGTTAGAGAGAGTTTTTCTTTCTCCCGTTGCAACACACGGGCATTTGTGCTAGTTATACTAACGGATCTCACTAAGGTTTTGTTAAGTTTTGTGTGATTGTAGTTTTCAAGTTTTGGGTGAGATCACGATGGATGAAGGAATAAGGAGTAGTAAGAGCCTAAGCTTGGGGATACCCCATGGTAGCCAAAGATAATATTCAAGGAGAAACAAGCAACTAAGGTAGGGGTTGCCTTGAGTGGCATCCCTTCTTTCTTCTGACGACCATAGGTATTTTACTTGGAGCTATATTTTATTTGTCACATATCATGAGTTTTGCTTGGAGCGTCTTGTATTATATGAGTCTTTGCTTTTAGTTTTTCACAAGTATCCTTGCTGGACACACCTATTTGAGAGAGACAAAATTATGCTATGATTTGTTAGAATTGCTCTTTATAATTCACTTAAATTTTTTGAGCTATGAAATTGCTCTAGTACTTCACTTATATCTTTTTGAGCACGGTGTGCTTTAATATGTTTTCAAGAAATGCTCTCATGCTTCACTTAGATTTATTTGAGAGTTAGTAATTTTGAAGAAATACTCTCATGATTCACTTATATTATTTTGAGAGATGAAAATCTTTATGCTCATGTTCTTCACTTAGATTTGTTTGAGCATGTCAAAAGCAATTGCAATGAATGAAACTAGTCCCAAAGTGATAGATAGTCAAGAGGGATATAATAAAAACTTTCATGAAGAACATTGGACAAAATAAACTTGATTCTTTGTAATGGTTTTGAGATATGATGATAGTGATATGTGAGTCATGTTGATGAGTAATTATGCTTTAGTAAGAATATTGGTGTTAAGGTTTGTGATTCCCTATGCAAGCACGAAAGTCAATAGTTATGCAATGAAATTACATCCTACTTGTGATGCATTATTCGGTGTTAGTTATGCTTAATGCTCGCTTATGTGATTTTTCGTTTCTTGGTTGGTTGCTTCTCAATCTTTTGATAGCCTTAACTTGTACTAAGTAGAAATACTACTTGTGCATCCAAACTCTTTAAACCTAGTTTTGCCATATGAGTCCACCATATACCTACCTATATGTGGAATTCCTGTGCCGTTCTAAGCAAATTTGTATGTGCCATCTCTAATTTTCAAAATTATTTCCTTTTTGTGTGCTCGTACCACTCATGAAGTGGCAGGGGGTGGCCAATATTTTCCATGCTAGATGTGTTATTCTCAAGATGAGTGTTTATTCACTTGTCATTGTACGAGAGTACGGTGGTAATAGGGATGCCCAGTCCCGAAATGAAAAAGAAATTTACTTTATGTTTTCAAATAATAAATTCCTTTGAAAGTGTTGGTATGGAAGGCACCCGTGGATACGGCGAGCCATGGATTGTGAAAGAATGGTGGAAAAAGGAATAAATTTTATTTTCTGTTAGAGAACCGCCTATGGTATATCTATCATGGAAAGTGTTGGGAATTACTCGGTCGTTTTTGTTGACGGGAAAAGTATGCCTCTCAAAATGTTTTATCTCTCAATTTTAGCTTTGAGCACTGGCAGCTCTACAAATCCCTACTTCCCTCTACGAAGGGCCTTTCTATCTACTTTATGCAATTTTCATTTTTACTTGAGTCTCCATCTTCTCTTATAAAGCACCAACTAAGGGGTACTATGATCGTACTTGAGCATTGGATGTAGCTAATATGCGAGTGTGTTTCATGAATGGATCAATGATTGAGCATGATGGGCTAGGGATAACTTTCTTTAGTGTTGATATTTGGAAAGACAAGGTTGCTTGTTGATATGCTTGAGTATTTAAATCTTCATGTCAAAACTAGACTATTGCTTTGAACCATATAAAAGTCCAAATGTCCATGCTACAAAAGAAAAGAATATGCGATGAACATGTTAGGCAGCATTCCACATCAAAAATTATGATTTTATCATTTACCTACTCGAGGACGAGAAGGAGTTAAGCATGGGGATGTTGATACGTCTCCAACATATCTATAATTTTTTATTTTTCCATCCTATTATATTATCATTCTCGGATGTTCTACAATCACTTTATAGCAACTTTATATCATTTTTTAGGACTAACCTATTGACATAGTGCCTAGTGTCGGTTGCTGTTTTTTGCTTGTTTTTTACTTCACAGAATATCAGTACCAAACGGAGTCCAAACGCAGCGAAAATTTTTGGAGATTTTTTTGGACCAGAAGACACAAGATAGAACAAAGAAGTACCAGAGAGGGGCCCGAGGGGAGCACAACCCCCCAGTGCGCCCAGGAGCCCAGGCGCGCCATGGTGGTTGTGCCCGCCTCGGTGGCCTCTGGCACCGCCTCTTCGCTCCATAAATAGCCAAAAATTGCAGAAAACCTAGGCGAGTCGACAAAAAACAATTCCAGCCACCGCAAGTTCCAAAACCACGAGATCCAATCTAGACACCATCACGGAGGGGTTCATCATCTTGATTCATGCATCTTCGATGATGCGTGAGTAGCTCATCATAGACCTACGGATCCGTAGGCAGTACCTAGATGGCTTTTTCTCTTTTTTTATTCTCAATACAATGGTCTCTTGGAGATCTATTAGATGTAACTCTTTTTGGTGTGTGTTTGTTGGGATCCAATGAACTTTGAGTTTATCATCAGATCTATATCCATGAAAGTTATTTGAGTTTCTTTGATCTCTCGTATGTATGATTACTTATAGCCTCATATTTCTTCATCGAATCTCTGGTTTAGTTAGGCCAACAAGATCGATTTTTCTTGCCATGGGAAGAGGTGCTTTGTGATGGGTTCGATCGTGCGATGTTCTTTCCTAGTGACAAAAGGGGCAGCAAGACACGCATGTATCGTTGCTATTAAGGATAACAAGATGGGGGCGTTCCTACATGAATAGATCTCGTCTACATCATGTCATCATTCTTATTTCATTACTCTGTTTCTCCATGAACTTAATACACTAGATGCATGCTAGATAGCGGTCAATATGTGGAGAAATAGTAGTAGATGCAGGCAGAAGTCGGCCTACTAATCTTGGACATGGTGCCTATATAATGATCATTGCCTGGATATCGTCATAATTATTCGATGTTCTATCAATTTCCCAACAGTAATTTGTTTACCCATTGTATGCTATTTCTTGTGAGAAGCCACTAGTGAAATCTATAGCCCCCGAGTCTACTTTGTCATCATATACTTTCAGATCTGCATTGCTATTTGCCTTTTTCTTTATCTGCATCTTCTATTTTTGGGCCATTTGCATTTCTTTCCCTAAGTCGAACCACCTACTCACATTTGCCCGTAGTTTCGAAGTCTGCTCAAATTTGCCACTCCGCCGTTAGGTGGCCTTATAGAAATGCCCTTCCGTTCCGTTTCCGTTTGGTCAAAGTTGTTTGACCATCAACGGGGCGTCTATTGGACATTTTTCTCCTGCCTCCATGTGTCACTTACATGTGGGACCCACTCAGGAAAAAAACTCTTTCTCTGACCCCTCTCTCACACACACTGACATGTGGGCCCCAACCAATAAAAAGAAAAAAAAACTAGATAAGGACCGGTCAAACTAGATATCCGGCCCACATGTCATTGTTTTATTATTAGTTTCTAAAATACATTGTTTTAATTAACAGTGTATTAGGCCATGGGTCGCCGACGGCGACCAAATTCTTCAGCGGACGTATGCCATAAGGCCGCGGGGATGTCAGCGGAGGGAACTAGGCGATATATCTAGCTGTCACTACAAAAAAATACACTTCCGTGATGATATGTGTTTGTCACAGTAGGTCGCATTTTTTGTCATGCATGTACATCCATGACGATTTTATGACAGAATCAAGATAGTCATACATGTGCTATCGTAGAAGTGTTCCATGACATTACTAAAATTATCATCACGGAAGTGTCCACTTCCATGACGATAAATCGTGCGTCACAGAAGTGCTTTCGTCAAGGGTGACCGACACGTGGCATCCACCGTAACGGAATGCCGTTAAGCTATCGGGCCGGGTTTTGGATCTGATAACCCGTTAACAGCCCCGACCAATGGGGATTTTCCACGTGTAAAATCATCATTGGCTGGAGGAAACACGTGCCGGCTCACCGTTGGGATAGATGTCATACACTCATTGGACAGAAGGCGCCTATGATACGTCGACACGTGGCATGGCCCAACAGAGGCCCATTCCTATGAAAAGGCCGGCCCGTTTGACTGGGTCAAAAGGTGGCGGGCCGGCCCATGTAAAGCCTGTTAACAACATGTTTGCATATAGCCCATTTACAGCTCGCTAACCCAAGGCCCGTTACGCCCTATCCGAATTAGGCCTAGTAGTGTCATCTGGGCCACCCAATATGATTCCAGCCCGTTTTCACTTCTGGCCCATGTATGGCCCATGACGTCTTTCGGCCCATATGAGTCCCTATGTAACTCTTGGCCTATTAACGGCCGGTGGTGAAACTGGACCGTAATGAACAGTATATTACTTGACACCCATTAACGGCCCGTGGTGAAACTATGAACTGTGTATCACTTTATACCCATTAAGGGCCCGTTATTCCATTGGGCCGTTTCCAGCCCATGTTATCTTTCAGCCTACTCAGAGCCCATTTATTCTTGGGCTCATTTCCAGCATTCGTTTACTTACGGCTCATTACTGTCATTTTCTGCTTATGGGCCAAATTCAGCCCGTGGTTACAGTCGGCCCGTTTGTGGTCCGTTAACACGTTGGGCCGTTATCATAACGTCATGAAATACGGACTATTAACGATGGCCCGTTATGGTCGGCCCATGAACGGACGATTCCAACTCTAGCCCGTTTACGGCCATAATGCGGCCTGTTATTGGCCCATGTTTGGCCAATCGATCATACTGCCCGTATAAGGCCCATTGATGATACAGCCCATAGAAGGCCCATTGTTTGTATGGCCCGTAGAAGGCCCATTGTTTCTACGGCCCGTTAAGGCCCACTATTTCTACGGCCCGTAGGAGGCCCAGTGTCACTATAGTAAATATTAGCCAATGGTTATTGTGGCATAGTTTTAATTGCAGCCACAAGCAAACCGTGGAAAAAGAACTGCAATGACTACAAGCAAACAAATAAACAAGATAATAAGGAAATAAATAAGCAAGCAACTTACGCTAGGCTATCACGGCTATCACACATATAACATCCACTGGGCATCAAAGTTCGCCACCAGTGCAAATAAATGCGCCGACAAAAGAATATACAAAACTGAGAGCACTTCAGAAGGCAGTAGGCCTGGCCAAGTCGGGCCCCCCAAACAGCTGAAGAAGCTGAGTAGACCTCAGTTGTATCAACGATAGATGCATCAACACTAGATTTAAGGCATGATGGTGCGCACAGCAGTCCTCTGACATCTTCATTGCATCTTTGACTTCAAGTCGGAGCTGAGCTGAAGCAAGCCTTTCCGCTTTAAGTTGAGACTGAAGAAGCCAAACTGATTGAGGCAGCAACTGCACATAGGTTGTCTTACACCTGCTGGTGAGTAGCTTCAACTCACTGTCTTCATCAAGACAGGACCTTGGGGTGATCTCGCTGTCCTCAAGATGGTTTGGCTCACTATTGTCCCTAAAGTTCTTCCTAGCGTAAGAGATACCACTCTGAAAGAGAAACAAGGAGACATGTAACAGGTTTCACAATTATATAAGCAAATAAATGGATATTTTCTGCATAAGGAACATGTTTTTACAACTACAATTTGAAACTGGTACTTGTTGCAAACATCTAATCAGATGTAAACAGCAAAGCAAACAGCAGTGGAGGCAATGATGCCTATCCAAATCTATAATAGAACAAATTTTCAAGGCTTGAGAAGGATGAACTTACATTACATGTTAACACGGGCTGGACAAAGCCCTTCTCCATGTTTACGGAAGGATAATTCAATAAATTCCCCAAAGAAAATTCTTTATAAGCGTTGCCATTATTCTACATTTTGCAAAGAGTAAATATATATCAAATAATATTGGAAGAAACAGAGGATAATGAAGCTCAGGTGCAGACTGATGATACATAATCAAATAGCAATTATTTAAGTACAGCGTTACAAGACAAAAGGGAGAGAGGTACTGACAAGAGCAATGCAGAGCCCATTATTGTTTTGAGATCATATGATCCTTTGAGCAAGGAGATTCATCTGAAATTAGTTTTCATACAAGAGAGAAGGTAAGGCACAAGTAGAAATTTAGGAGTTCAAATTTTGATTTGATATCATAGACAGTACCTGACGCTGGGCTCCCAGCAGTTCTAATAGGGGTTTGGCCACTGGAGTAGGGGTAAAGTGTGGTACAGTTGGGCCTGTGTTTTCTGTGGCTGCTGATCTATCTAATTTAACAGGTACCACTACCTTTTCCAAATACCTAGTTTGTACTCCTTGAGGATCTGCACTCACCCTCTTCCTTTTGGACATCTATCACGAAAGAACAACATTTGACTGGAAAACATAGTGTGACGACACATGGAATAGGTACAGAAAATGGATAGTTATGGCATATAATCATATATGATGCTTAAACTAAGCAGATGGTGTAACAAAGTAGAAGAAATGCAAGAGGTCAGATGCAAAATATGTGCGACCAATACAACTTTGCAAAGTTAGAGCAAGCACCTTGATGGGTGAATAAGATAGGCCATCCTCCACCATGCCAAGTTTGTTAGCCAGTGGATCGTTCCGCAATATTCCTCTCGTGCGCCCATTCTCATATTCATTTTGATAATGTTCAATATCTGACATGCATGAAAACATAAAAACAAGTGAGATTTTCTTTGTAATGTAGAAGTGATTCTAATCCAATACCGCCTCCCTGTAACCCCTTTGTGCTATCTCTACAATTCTTTTAAAAGATGCCATGCATGCTGTAATTTGTTGTGTGCATTAATATAATGTGGCCTACTCCTCAAAATATGAGAGCTCCAGAAGTGATGACACTTCGCAGATGATAGCTTCAACATATAGTAAAGAAGAACAAGTCGACCTGACCTGACAGATTCAAAATATACTAAGGGAGAACAACTCGACCTGACCAGTCGACCGCAAGAGAAGAGTATCATCTTAAAGAAGAGCAGAAGAGCAAGCAGATTGAAGATATTACAAGTGTTTCAATACAATATCGGTTGGCCACCCATGATGAACCAGAGCGCACAGAGAAATACTATTCTTTCGGTCTGTCCATATGTGGCTCACATGCATTTTGAAACTAGAGTAGGAACATTTAGCTAACCAATTAAACATCTCTTAGTTTTACTAATATCAGCAATAATATCAGATATGAATTTGTACAACTAAGCTTGTTTAGCTTGATGGGTGGAGCAGTGCTATTACGACACGAACCACGTAGGCTGATTGTGGTCATCATAAAATGGGGAAAACATAAGCATGAAAGTATGGTCAACAAGTGACAAAGAAATGCAATTATGTTGTCTCTCTATATGTCGCGACATGCATTTGGAAACTCTAGTGGGACCTCTAGCTAACCAATTAAATGTGCCGGTTAACTAATATCAGTATCATATCACAATCATATTTGAACAATTAAGCTTTCGAATTCTGAGTGTTGTGTTGTTTAGCTTGAAGGGTGGAGTAATGCTAGTACGACAGAAAGCACCTACGGAGATCATAGTAGAGTAGATAAAAGGGGAAAACCCTAAGCATCAAGAGAAAAATCAGGAAAGTTGAACAACGTAGACCAGTGGGTGGCGCACATGCTTTTCAAAACGAATATAGGAACATTAGGTAACCAATTAAACATTCTCTGTTTTAGTGATATGAGCATCATATCAGATTCGTATTTCAACACGTAAGCTTTGGGTTGAGGTCTTGAGGAGCAATGCTAGCATGACACGAAGCACCTACGATGATGGTACTGAATATAAAGGGGGGAAACCATAAGCTTTACGAGTATAGTGCCCGTGCCATGGCGGATCTGAAGGTGCAAACCGGACAAAGCTACTTCGCAACCAATGTTTGCTTTCAACTAGCCACTACGATTTGGTACGGACAAGAAAAGTACAGTAAACATATTACGATCTATTTTCCGGGTGAGATCAATAACTTAAGCACATATGGAAGAGTGCCACCTCTCTTGCGACACCGTGTAGGCCTATGCTAATACATTGAGGGTGTTGCGGGGGCGGGGAAGAAGACTTTAGACGGCAGACGACCGGGTCGGGGGATATATCCTGTTGCCGTGGACGAGGTGGTCGTAGGAGCGGCAACGGCAAGGTGGACGACGGCGCCGATGAAGCGAGAGGAGGCGATGAAAGGATCTTGGTCCAGCGTCGTGGATGAGAGACGTCCATCTCTTGCAATGGACGACGGGGTAGGGGTAGCGGCTCCAGCAAGCTGGAGGATGGGGTGGCGGACGGAGGAGGCTGGCCGCAGTGCGGAGGTTGTCGTGCCACCGACGGTGTACGAATGGGGAAATGGAGGGGAGGGGGGGCGATCTCAAACTTTGGGACACACTTCTCTGAAATGGGCGAAAGTTACGAACGTATCCCCCGTTTAAAATTTTAGACATCGCGTCGGTTGGGGATAGGACGGTAATCTCGCATCTCCTAAATATTTGCCGGTAACTATTTCGGGCGAGGAGAGGGTGTTTTGCCGCCCACAGTTGGTGCTCACGGTGTATGAACGGGGCTGACTGGTAGGGCGGTTGTGTCACGTCTGATGGAAGTTACACATCTACCCCTATTTAAAATATTAGCCTACATCAATTTCGGACGAGGAGAGTTTGTTTTGCCGCCCACCGTGTATGAATGGGGAAATGGAGGAAGAGACACATGTCTTTCGGACAAGCTTGAATCCAAATGTGTTTTGCCGCCCACGTTTGGTGCCCACCGTGTCTGAATTGGCTCAGAGGCCGTCGTGTCACGTCTGATTGAAGTTACAAGTCTACCCCTATTGACAGCAGTGTAAATCCGGTCGATAAGGATGTCAAGTGTCAGGGGTAGACAGTAATTTCCATCTCGCAAACACTTGCTTCGGGCAGCCCACAAATTATAGTGGGTGTTTAGCCGCTTCGTTCAAAACTTGTGAGAATTAGCATTCACGTTTGCCCTCGGACCTGGCAAACTAAATTCAAATCCAGTTTGTATTCGATTACGAATATCCACAGATAATTATACGTTTTGTTATTTATTTCTTCAAAACCACAACAAAGATTTATTCCACCTTTATATATGATTATGATTTAGAAATACCGTGATCTTCGAATTCAGTAGGTTGGATACACTCTGATTCAAACAGTTATTTCATCCAATAGAATATGCTCACACGAAAAATAGTTCACCTTACGTCAATCATACAAGTACTGAGGATTACCTCGCCTAAAAAATTCGGATCATTACAACACATGGACAACATGGAATTCCGGACAACATAGGGGGTCTTGCAACATAATCCATTCAGATACATGACACAACATGAAAGTACAATAATCTAATGACAATTTCAACTGGTATCTAAAGAAGAACTGGGATTACATTGGGCTTCAGATAGCAGAAACAGCAGGACCTCCTCTGTCTTCAAATGCAACATTCTTACTTCCTCCAATTCTTGGGTTGCTTGCATAATGTGTGCCGCTAATTCCGTAATTTCCAGCCTCAAGATAAAGATTACCTCATTCATGGCAGCCACACCATCTCTTTCTGCCTCTAGTAGAGCCTCAAGCACTATAATATTTGTGCTCAGACTGCTCTCCGGCGATGTTGCCTCTGAACTGCTACCATCTGGTAACATGGATGGTGCACTGCTTCCACAAATAGATTCTGGGGTTGTACATTGTGTCCTAGTGTGAACGGCATCCTGAAAGGTTTCCGCTGGACATAAGTAAGAGATAGTTATCGTATGATCCAGGCAGTAAGCTTAGATGGTAAACGACAGACAGATTATTGTCGAGCATGGCAAATGATATTTAAATGGTTCGAAGCAGCATCAGCCGAAAAGAAATTAAAATGGTAAGATGAAAGTTGAAAGGGAGTGTACAACCGCTATATTTAAGTTGCCAAGGCATCTAAGCAGTTGAAATAATCTGAGAAAGCACTTAACAGTGTGGCCTCATAAAAACTACGAAGACAGTCTTGTGATGAAGTTGAGAGGAAAAGTTAAGGACTCAAACGAAATAGGCATGCATTTCTTTATGATAGTACAGCAGGCACTGCTGACATATTGGCCAACTCACGTATAACGTAACAACAAACAAGCATTCGAATCAGGCAATACAGCAAAGCAGACAACTGAAATATTTGTAATTCGGTAGGATTACACGTTGAGGGCACAAGCGAAGAAAGCATCCCACTCGCATTACATTTAACATGTACTAAAACACACTGGCTTACCATATGTTGTTGTGAAGCCTAGCTGATGTTGCAATGTTCTTTGAAGATCTCGTCAGCATCCTGTGGTTGCAAATCTAGTTGTTGTAGTTTATTCTGCACCATCTATTTGGGTAAAATTAACTTTAATCGCATGCACTCGTCCGAATTGATCATCAATGGTTCATCTAAACTAATGAAAGAAGGGTGTGTGCATAAACGACAATATATCTGCTTCCCTCTATTTTTATGCTTGTTCAAGGTGCCAGCACCAAAAGAACAAATATTTTGCTTGATGGGGTTGGCAGCTCCATAATTAATAGAAGCATCAAATTAGTCATGCAACTTGGGAAGATCAAGAACACACAAACAAGTAATGAACAGAGGCTCGGAGCATTGATGTAATAGATAGCATCAGAAAATGTAGGGTAAAACAAACAAAAAGCAGCGGAACCACATGCTAGTTTGCTGATGTGTAATTAAGCATAGAGAACATTAAGCAGTCTGATGGAACCAACAGGTGGCATCAGAACAAAAGTAAAGCATATTAACTATATGTGCACTGGTATGTAATTTAACACATGTAACATGTTCACTGCCAGAAGTATGGCCCTACACGTGCAAGCAGAATAACACGTCTCATGAAAAACTGAATGATGCCCTGAAGAAATTCAAAGGTGCAGTGCTTATGCTAGGAAAGTGAACGTAGGCGCCGACCATTGGATAATAGTACCTGATTCTCGGCGGCATATGGGTATCATTGTCATACTTGATAGCTAAGGATCGTCGATGGTGCTCCTGTTGCGGTTGAGTTTGGGCCGGCTGTCGCTGTCGCTGAAGCTGCTCCGGTGCTACAGTTGCGGCGCATGTCGACATACAAGAAAGCTCATCTGTGGTAAGTGAACAGTTGCACGATAAAGAGAAAAATCGAAGGAGTACAAATCGAAATAACCTGATGAGGCTGCGGCGTCGGTAAAGCAGGGCCGGTGGAGTTGAATATGGCGTCCGTGGAGCGGGTCCGGTGTAGTGGATGAAGGCTTCGGCGGGCGCGTTGTATAGTGCTTTCGGTGAGGCGGATCTGTTGTGTCGGACGAGGGCTTTTATGGAGGGCCAGCGAAGGGGCGGACGAGGGAGTCAGTGAAGGGCCTACGCTGTGGTGGAGGGCGCCTATCGTGGAATTGTCACATCAGATGTCCTCGTGAAAGGACTTAGTTGTGGAGCCATCGCAACTAGGAAGCTTGAAGGTGTTAATCAGGACAAAGGACACGAGAGGGCTTATACTAGTTCGGCCCCTTACGGTGAAGGTACGGCCTACGTCTAGTTGGGTTGGTATTGATGTTTCGATGACCAGGGAGCGAGATACGCTATGCCCGGTTCTCGATGAGTTGTTTCTTGCCCTAAGCCGCCATCGGGTCGTCCCCTTACATACACGGGTTGACGCCCTGTGGCTTACAGAGTCCCGGCCGGCTTATAAACAATGTCCGGCTCAGTGACTAGTTAAGTCTACCTTATGATACAAGTAATATTACTATGGCGGTTTATTACACCGGGCCTTAAGTCGCTTGCGGGCCTTAAGCCCTCTATTAACCGCCATCTTCACCCTTAGTCTTGGGCTTGTCTTTGGTATGTCTTCTTTGCATAACCCGGCCCCTCCTGCGCAGCTTACACAAATAGTTATATCCCCAACATTAGGCCCCAGATTGATTTGAACATGTTCATGTCAATCTTAAAATACCTTATAAAACTGTCCTTCAGTCTTTTATTTTGCACGAAGATTTTAACCCGCCGTGACGTCATCATCGGAATCCGGGTTAAATCACCGTGATGTCATCCTCTCTTAAATTCATTTTCTATTCCATCGTATCCTCCAATGGATCTCTGTTTTATTGGCTGTTCCGAAAATCGAGGCGTCGGGGCCGCTGGATAATAACTCTTATCTCCTCGTTTCCCGCGTCGTCTCAGTTATCCTCTCCCTATAAATAGGCGCGACTTAGGTCTTCCATTCTTCCCTCTTTCAGTCGTCTTCTTCCTCTTGCTTCCTCTCGAGCTCCGCCGCCGCTGCCGTCGAACCCTTCGTCTTCATCGACTCAGGCCGCTGCATCAGCCTGACTCTGACCAGACATCGACGGCGAACCTCCGCAGCTCGTCCATATCCGTGAGTTCCTATCCTTCCCTTTTCTTAGATCTGCATTGGACTTTGTCGAGTTCGTCGGTGTTCATCACCGCCCGACGCAAACCCTCGCTAATTCTTACCTCCAATGCCCTGTTTAGATCATAGAAACTACGTAGAACTGCTGCGGTACTTGTTTGTGTTGATCTTGCATAAAAATAGATCTTATTTCCCTTGTTTGGAAACCCTCTTCGAGTGTATGAACTTCTCTGCCCTGTTTTTAGGTCTAGAAAATTTCCTTTTCACAGCAATAATTTGATCCAGAGTAATAACTGTCATCTGTGAAACTTGTTTTTATCACCCGAAAAACTTCTTCTGGTAAATATCCTTAAGCACAACTGTCGAGGTGTCCGGCTTAAATAAATGACACAGAACCTTAGTTGCTCCTTATGACCTGAAGAATTTTGAACTGCGCTTGATACTTGTAGCGGCTTAAATATTGTTACACAGCCATCCTTATATCATTAGGCCCCTCCTTAAGCCGCCACCTTGAATAATTAGGATTTTCCTCCCTGGTTAAAATTGAACCGGATCTTCTTATTTTATCATAGGCCAACTGTTGTCATGGCTCCTAAGGTGACCAAGGCCCCTGTAACCTGCAATTGGGTCCCATCCACAGTTACCAAGAGTAAACTGGCTAAGTTCGTGAAATCTGGCCACCTGCCAAAAAAGGAGGTCATGTCTTATCGTGTCCCTAACCCGTATGAAGAGAAGCCTCATCCCTAAGAAGGGGAGGTGATAGTTTTTATGGATCACATGAGCCGGGGATTTGCTCCTCCCAGTTCAAAATTCTTCAGGGAGGTTTTGAATTTCTTTGATCTTAGACCTCAAGACATCGGACCCAACTCCGTGTCAAATATTGGCAATTTCCAAGTCTTCTGCGAGGTGTACCTGGGAGAAGAGCCAAGTCTGCTATTGTTCAGGGAACTTTTCTACATGAACCGGCAAAAAGAATGTGCCAACGGGCCCAGTCTTGAGCTTGGCGGCATCTCAATCCAGCGACGGAGAGATTGCCTTTTTCCTTATGCTGAGCTACCGAGTCACCCAAAATCTTGGAACCAAACGTGGTTCTACTGTCAGGACACTTCTCCGGCTGATGAGAAGCCTCTGCCCGGCTTTTGCGCCCTGCGCCTTGAATCCAACCATCCGCTACCAGACAAATTGACGGCCGTTGAACGTCTGCTTCTCAACCCTACCATCAAGAAGATCAAAGCTCTCTTCGGAAATGGCTTAAACGACGTCGATCTGGTCCGAGTCTGGGTCACCTGGCGAGTACTTCCATTAAGCCGCCGTTCCGGCTTAATGTGTACCTATACAGGCGAAAAAGATGACTCATTATGCCATAGTCCTGACGACTTACCAGAGGATGTGGTGGAGGCTACGACCCAGTTACTACTGAAGGAGGGCACTGTGATGAGTAACACCGTCGGCTTACTTCACTTTTGCAAAAAGAACCCGGCCCCTGCAGTAAGTTATCAATCTTAACAAATACTCTTTGCTATGTTTTACCTTCTTTGGTACTCATAATTCCTTATTCTTTCCCACAATCCGATGATAACTCCTGGAAGGCCAAATATTACCATGAAGCTGCAAAACAAGCTAGGGCAACCAAGAAAGCCGAAAGGAAAGCCGCCAAGACGGGAACCTCAAAGAAGAAGAAACCCAGCGCCTCCGACTTACTCAGATTGGAGGATAGTTTTTCGGATGATGAAGAGGTAATCTTTAAATTTTCTTAATTCCCTTGTTATTACCTGTGTGACATTCTATCCCTTCAGGAGGATACGGGGAACAGTCAAGCAGCCAATGAAGAGGTAACTGTAATCTCCTCCAACTCAGAGCCTTGCCAAAGCAAAAGATCCAAAGGGTGACCCGGAAAGTAAGATTTTCACATGCTCTTGCTTATCAAGATCCTCAATTTCTTTTGAAGCAACAACATCTTGAGAACCGGAGGCAGACTCGGAACAACAAGGATGCGGAACTCTCCTCCGGCTTACATGACGTAACCAGGAAGCGTCGGACTGAGGTTATCTATGATTTACATTCCGTTTTACCTTTAGCGGGCTTAATTCGTCATCCTCTTAATTCGTCTGACTCCAATTATCAGGATACCTCTCCTTCTTCAGGTGAATCCATGTAGTCAAACATGCCGGCTTTCAAAACTGCTGCCGGGTAATGTAACCTTATATACCTTGAATTTTACTTTACCCATGCTTGTGTATTCATCCTTCTGCCTTTGTTAACAGCATGCAAGTAAAACCCAGTAAGAGGGCGAAGAAGAATAAGCCGTCCCAAGACCCGATTATAACTAAACCAGGGATTAATGCATCTGCTCCAGATAGTTCTGCCCATTAGCCGCCGCCTGATCCGGCTTCTGATATTCCAGTGCCAACTTCTGATCCGCCTGCTGAAGATACTCTCAACACAAATGACACGGAGACTCCTAGCCCGGTCAAGACAAACGAACCGGAAGTTGAGATTGTGAGGTCTCAGTTTGTTGAACCAGGGCGGCCTACTGTCCTTGCCAAGTGTTCTGCCAAGGAAGAACTTGCCGAACGCCGGAAAGCCAAACAGAACATTACTGATTATACTCACTTAAGCATTGGTGATATAGTCTCGGGCTATCTGAATCAAGTGCATAATAGCCGTGACCTGGAAATTGACATGGTAAAACAAATACAGCACAAATCTGAGGTATAACTTATAGTTTTTACCTGAGTCTTACATGTTGTACCAGCCCCCAAGTCTATTGCTTATGAATAAATATGATGTAGACTTAGAAATCTGCTTTACTTATTAATTGAACCGGTTCAAAGAGAATATATTTAACCCGGTTATAACATGATAGTTGTAAATTTGGCAATATACATTAGTCCCCAAGTGTCAAGTATCTTTACTTGTAAGGTGCTTGAGACTTAATATGTGTGACCCGGTAGGATAAGGTTAAAATTCTTCAGCATACATTAGCCCCCAAGTGCCAAGTATCTTTACTTGTAAAGTGCTTGGGATTTAAATGTTACCTTACTATAATCCTTACCATAACCTGGTGTCAATGCAGGCTGCCATAAGTCAGTTTGAATCGGAGCTTGTTGTCCTGAAGAGCCGTCTGGAAACTCAAGAACTTGAGACTCACAAGGCTAACTCCAAATTTGAATTCAGTGTCTATGAAAATGAGAAGCTGAAGAAGAATTTTGAGTCAGAGAAGAAAACTTGGGCTGATGAGAAGGCTTCCCTGGTGACTCGGGCCGAAATAGCAGAAGCATCCCTTGAAGAAGCAACAACCGAGCTGTCCGACTTAAAACGGCAGATATCTCAAATGGTCTCAGCCATCTTCGGTAAGTTATCGTGCAAAACTTCCAACCTTGTAACCTTACAATGACTATTGTAATAATTACTTCCGGCTGAGTGTTATACTTGTGCACATACAGGCCCTAGGAGTACCAGCCTAAAGCAAAACATGCTGACCAAGCTTAAAGCAGTTTACACCTTAGTGGAATAGCTATACTCCGGGTCACAACGTGCCTTGGCCGTTGTAGCCTTATCAACTCAACATCCCCGCCTTCTGCAAGACGTATTGAAGAACCTCGCTTTTCTTCCTCAGCGGATCCAAGACTTAAGGCGGGCGTCCTCAAGACCCGGAGCCATAGCCGCATTGAGCCGGGCAAAAGCATGGCTCCCAGAACTAGACCCGGCCGACCTTGCCCTTGGATACCAAAGTCTGAAGGAGGATGGCACTGCATTTGACGACCATGACTTCACCACCTTTGTCAAAGCCATACATCCCGTGGCAACCCTTATTGGAAGCGATACTGATCTTAGCAAGTATGCATCGGCTTATGACAGTGAAAACCGAAGAATTCCAAATGCTCCATATGATCAAATCAGCCTGATCCCTCCAATTCGTAAGCATACTTTTGCCCCTGAAGTGGACCCAGCCGGTTTAATAGATGATGAAGCTGAGTTTGAAGCTTTGAGTGGCATTTACTGGTTCTCGTCAACTTTCCAGGACAAAACAGCCGACGGAGAAGTGGAGAAGGATAACCCGGAGGCTTCAAGACCGCCGAAGGAGTGAATCGCTAGATGTTTTGCAAAAAACAATGCTTCATTTATTCAGACTCGGGGAGTCTTGTAATAGGGTAGAAAAACCTCTCAACTTTGTCATGCCTTCGCACATGTTTATGGCGCTTAATACTTTCATAAGCCGCCATTGCTATATATTTCCAGCATATGTTGATCATTTGCCTCCCTGATGTTAAATTTGCTTGTCTTACCTGCACATGAAACAAACCAAAGCTCCCTTGGCGGTTTATCACACCGGGGGTCACATAAAGTATTTGTAACCTGGAAACGAACCAAAGGCACCCTACATAGGCCGGTTTTACGACTATACTTTGCTAAGAATAAACATAATAGCATGCCTGCAATCCTTTGATAACCTTTCCTACTGATTTGATGCTCACCTGGTAATTAACAACCTGGTGTGACCAATATTAAACCGGAAAGACAAAAAACATCTCATAATGTTTTCCCAAGGTCTCAGGATAGTCAAAATAATTTACAGGCTTCTGATTCGAATACAATCAATAAACTGTTCCAAAGGGGTTAAGCTAAGATTCGGATACGATCATATAGCCCCCAGTGGCTTGGCGATGCCGATCAAGTGGGTATCGACAACTATGTTCTCTTTGGTTTGAATATGACCTATGTTTGAATAGGAAGCCCCCAAGTGACCATGAGATTTGTTTAATGATGCTGATTCATATACGATCCATGTCAGACCCAAAGGGGTTAAGCTATGATTCAAATATGATCAAGAAGCCCACAAGTGGGTTTGGCAGTATGTCGATCAAGCGGGTATCGATAGCTATGTTCTCTTTGGTTCGGATACGACCTATGTTTGAACAGGAAGCCCCCAAGTGATCATGGTTAGATTCAGATATGATCATAAGCCAGTCCAAAAGGAAAGCCGGATTCAGATATGATCCGCTCCCTGTTGGCAGTGTCCACCACCTGATAAAGAAGACATAAAAACATTCTTTATAGAAAAAAAGGACATAGGTCCTGCTTTATTGCTTTATATAATATATACATCGTCAAAAAGTATATACATCCTAAAAGCCGGTAGCTTAAGTATAATAAGGCCGAAGGTGGGCTATGTTCCACGGCCAGCGGGTCTCTTCCTCCGACTTACGTGAGTCTTTGTGCTCTCGAATATCAATGAGGTAATATGACACGTTGTTCAGATTCTTGCTAACCACAAAGGGTCCTTCCCAAGGCGGAGATAGCTTGTGCATGTCAGATTGATCCTGGATGAGTCAGAGCACCAAATCACCTTCCTGAAAGGTTCTGCTCTTGACCTGTCGGCTGTGATAATGGCGTAGGTCTTGCTGGTAAATCACCGAACGGGCCATTGCCAAGTCTCGCTCCTCATCCAACAAGTCCAGTGCCTCCTGACGAGCCTTTTCGTTGTCCGCCTCAACATAAGCTGCCACACGGGGTGAGTCGTGTCGGATGTCACTTGGTAGAACTGCCTCTGCTCCATAGACCATGAAAAAAGGTGTATAACCCGTAGATCTATTAGGCGTAGTGTTGATGCTCCATAGTACAGAGGGTAACTCCTCTACCCAGCAACTCGGTGTCCGTTTTAAGGGGACTAAGAGCCGGGGTTTAATGCCCTTTAGTATCTCTTGATTAGCTCTTTCCGCTTGACCATTGGATTGAGGATGAGCAACAGCCGAAACTTCAAGACGGATATGTTCTCGCTGACAGAACCCTTCCATGGCTCCCTTGGAAAGGTTAGTACCATTATCAGTTATAATGTTGTGTGGGAAACCAAAGCGAAAGATCACCTTTTTCATGAACTGAACCGCTGTGGCCGCGTCACACTTACTGACTGGCTCCGCCTCAACCCACTTTGTAAACTTATCCACTGCCACTAGGAGATGTGTCTTTTTATCCTTAGACCTTTTGAAAGGTCCAACCATGTCAAACCCCACACTGCGAATGGCCAGGTAATCGGGATCATCCTCAATTCCTGAGCCGGAACATGAGTACGCCGTGAGAACTTCTGACAACCGTCACATTTACTGACCAGATCCTCCGCATCAGCATGAGCCGTGAGCTAGTAGAAACCATGACGGAAAGCCTTGGCCATAAGAGATTTTGAGTCGGCATGATGACCACAATCTCCTTCATGAATCTCACGAAGTATCTCTTGTCCCTCTCCAGGTGACACACAATGTTGAAACGCCCTTGTTACACTGCAATGATGCAACTCACCATTAACAATTGTCATGGATTTGGATCGTCTGACAATTTGCCTTGCCAAAATTTCATCCTCTGGTAACTCTCCCCGGATCATATAGGCCAAATATGGCACGGTCCAATCTGGGATGACATGAAGAGCCGCCACCAGCTGTGCCTCCGGGTCTAGCACCGCTAGTTCTTCCTCTGTAGGCACCTTGACAGAAGGGTTATGCAAAACAACAAGAAAGGTGTTAGGTGGCACCGGCTTACGTTGAGATTCCAGTCGGCTTAAAGAGGCAACCGCCTCATTCTTCCTTCGATCAATGTGCTCCACCTGATAACCTTTGAAATGTTCGGCCACATCATCTAGTTCCCGACGGTAAGCCGCCATAAGGGGATCTTTAGAATCCCACTTGCCGGAGACCTATTGAGCTACGAGATCTGAGTCACCCAAACACCTTACCCGGCTCAAATTCATCTCATTGGCCATCCGGAGACCATGGAGCAAGGCCTCATTTTCAGCTGCATTGTTAGTACAAGGAAACATGAGCCGGAGCACATAGCGAAATTTGTCACCTCGAGGGGAAGTTAACACAACGCCAGCCCCCGAGCCTTCTAACTGCCTGGACCCATCAAAGTGAATAGTCCAATACGTGTTATCCAGCTTCTCCTCGGGTGCCTGCAACTCTGTCCAATCATTGATAAAATCGAGCAAGGCCTGGGATTTGATAGCAGTACGAGGCATATATTTCAACCCATAGGGCCCAAGCTCAATAGCCTACTTAGCGATCCGCCATGTGGCCTCCTGGTTTTGAATGATGTCTCCCAGAGGGGCTGAACTTACCACTGTTATAGGATGACTTTGGAAATACTGCTTTAGTTTTTGGTTTGCCATGGACACACCATAAACAAGTTTCTGCCAATGGGGATACCTTTGCTTCGACTCAATGAGCACCTCACTGATATAATAAACTGGTCGTTGAACCAGATGTTCCTTGCCGGCTTCCTTACGCTCCACCACGATGGCAACACTAACTGCTCGTGAATTAGCAACCACATGCAACAACAACGGCTCTCTGTCAATGGGAGCCGCTAGAACCGGTGGCTCAGACAACTGTCTCTTCAAATCTTCAAAGGCAGTGTTAGCAGCCTCACTCCAGACAAAGGTGTATGTTTTCTTCATCATCTGATATAGCGGTAAGGCCTTCTCCCCTAACCGGCTTATGAACCGGCTTAAAGCGGCAACACTACCCGCCAGGCGCTGAACATCATTGATACACGCCGGCTTAGCTAGAGAGGTAATCGCCGTGATTTTCTCCGAATTAGCTTCAATGCTTCTATTCGATACCAGAAAACCCAAGAGCTTGCCCGCAGGTACACCAAAAACACACTTGGCCGGGTTAAGCATCATCTTGTAAACCCGGAGATTGTCAAAGGTCTCTCTCAAGTCAGATATCAAGGTTTCCTTTTATCTGGATTTCACCATGATGTCATCCACATAAGCATGAACATTACGCCCAATTTGATCGTGCAAACAGTTCTGTACACATCGGTGATAAGTCGCCTAGGCACTCTTGAGTCCAAACGACATAGATACATAACACAAGGCCCCAAACGGAGTGATGAAAGATGTCTTCTCCTGGTCCTTAACTGCCATCTTGATCTGATGATAACTAGAGTAAGCATCCAAGAAGCTCAAACATTCACAACCCGCAGTAGCATCAATGATGTGATCAATACGGGGGAGAGCAAAAGGATCAGCCGGACAAGCTTTGTTTAAGTCCGTGTAATCCACACACATCCGCCAAGTGCCATTCTTCTTGAGCACTAACACCGGGTTAGCCAACCACTCCGGGTGAAAAACTTCAACAATAAACCCGGCCGCTAAAACCCGAGCGACCTCTTCCCCAATAGCTTTCCGTCTCTCCTCATTGAACCATCGGAGAAACTGCCTGACCGGCTTATACTTTGGATAAACATTAAGAGTGTGCTCGGCGAGTTCCCTCGGTACACCCGGCATGTCAGAAGGTTTCCATGCAAAGATGTCCCGATTCTCATGGATGAACTCGATGAGCGCGCTTTCCTATTTAGGATCCAAGTTGGCACTGATACTGAACTGCTTAGAGGCGTCTCCTGGGGTAAAGTCAACAAGCTTTGTCTCAGCGGCCAATTTAAACTTCAACGCTGGGTCATGCTCAGTAGTTGGTTCCTTGAGGGAGGTCATATCCGCGGGTCAACATTGTCTTGATAAAACTTAAGTTCCTCCGCGGCACAGGCAGTCTCAGCGTAAGCCGCGTCGCCTTCTTCACATTCCAAAGCCACCTTTCGACTCCCATGCATAGTGATGGTGCCCTTGTAACCCGGCATCATGAGCTGTAAGTAAACGTAACACGACCATACCATGAATTTAGCATTAGCCGGTCGCCCAAACAAAGCGTGATATGGACTCCTGATTTTGACTTCAAACGTCAATTTCTCAGCCCTGGAATCATACTCATCTCCAAAGGCCACCTCCAATTCAATCTTGCCAACTGGGTAAGCTGACTTGCCTGGAACCACCCCATGGAAAACAGTGTTGGATGTTCTCAGATTCTTCTCAGTCAACCCCATGCGCTGGAAAGTATCATAATAGAGGATATTGATGTTCGTACCTCCGTCCATGAGTACCTTAGTGAATTTATATCCACCAACGTGGGGTGCCACCACCAAGGCTAACTGACCCGGATTATCAACTCGGGGAGGGTGATCCTCTCTGCTCGATATGATGGGTTGCTCTGACCATCTCAAATAACGAGGAATTGTCGGCTCAACCGAATTTACGGCCCTCTTAAGAACCTTCTGGTCACGTTTGCATAAGCTAGTGGTAAACACATGGTACTGCCCACCACTCAACTATTTTGGATGGCTCTGATAACCCGACTGCTGCTGCTGTTGTCCTCCCTGACCAGATTGTTGCTGATTATTTCCGCCCGGCTGTCCCTGAAAACCGGAATTTGAACCACCACCCGGGCCATGAAAGCCGCCAGACCCTGAACCGCCGCCCGATCCATGACCACCATCAAAGGTATTGGAATTTTTAAACGCCTTCATGATCGCGCAATCCTTCCACATGTGTGTAGCGGGGTGCTCTCGGGTGCCATGTTTCGGGCAGGGCTCATTGAGTAGCTGCTCAAGAGATGGGCCTGACCCACCAGATCGAGGCCACTTACCCTTACGTCTCTGATTGTTACCCAGTGTATTAGCGTTGTCTACAAGCTCCGGGTTGCCGTCCGCCTTACGCTTATTACCGCTTTGATTGCCCGGGTTGTGCTGTTGACCCTTCCATTGTCGTTCCTTTTTTCCTTCCCTGTCTTCTCATCATCAGACGCAGGATCCTTGGTACTATCAGAATCGGCATATTTGACTAAAGCCGCCATTAGCGTGCCCATATCCCTGCAGTCACACTTAAGGCGCCCCAGTTTCTGCCTCAACGGCTCAAAGCTGGAATTTTTCTCCAACATGAGGACTGCAGAGCCGGCATCCATCTTATCAGATGAATGAATTATCTCCTTCACCCGGCGTACCCAATGGGTGGTGGATTCGCCCTCCCCCTGCTTACAATTCGTCAAGTCCACGATTGACATAGACTACTTACAGGTGTCCTTGAAGTTCTGGATGAAACGGGCTTTTAACTCCTCCCACAAACCAATGGAATTGGGTGGTAAACTCTTTAACCAAGACCGGGCCGTTCTATCAAACATCATGGTGAAATATTTAGCCATTGACGCGTCACTGACTTCCAACAGCTCCATGGCCATATCATAGCTCTCAATCCAGGCTCCAGGTTGTAAATCGGTCGTGTAATTCGGCACCTTTCGAGGTCCCTTGAAGTCCGTGGGCAGGTGCACATTACGCAAAGCCGGTATCAAACAAGGAACACCACCGGTTCTGATGGCTACTCCCATCTCAGTGGAAGTCGTTGGATACTATGTAACATTCTGATGTCCCACCTGTTGAGCCGCCAGCCGAACCGCCAGCTGAGCCGCCCGCTCGTTCTCCTGACGTACTCGGTCCTGCACCGGGTTATAGCCCCCATGTTGGTCGCGGCGTTGGGCGTTGCTTGACAAAGCTTCAGATTCCATGTACCTGCTGTAACTCGGACTCCGGTTCTGACGAGGCGGTGCTAACCAAGGCAGAGGAGTTGAATGAATCCTATCCCGGCTATAAGAATAGGTCTCTTACTAAGCCAGGGCCGTCTGAACAAGTTTCCTGATTCTCCGGGTCTCCACCGCTGTTGGATCATCACCATCCACTAGGAGAGCCGCAAGACGCGCTGATGCTGCGATTAAGTTCTCCATGGGGTTGGAAAAGTGACCCGGCGGTATCGGCACATAACATGGCGGTGCCATGCTCATATGAGGAGGTGGCATCTCTCGACGCTGAGCCGGTCCTCCTGCTCCGGATGTCATAAGCTAATTGGCATCTGGCGGGTTACTTGGGCCGGCTCCGGGTGTAGCGAAAAGAACCCGAGGGTCATAATTCGGAGGTAACCGGGATTGGTCTTATGGTGTCTCCTCCTCATTACCTCATTGGACGCGTTTAAGCTCATCGTGAGCTGTTAAGCCTCTGATTGCAACCGCTGTGCCTGGGCGTCGAGAGCCGCCCGCTCCGTAGCTAGTCTAGTATCGTCAGCTGCCAAGGCCTCCTTGGCCTGTGCTATCTCCTCACGTACCTGTGCCACCTCCGCATCATGCTCATATTTGTTCACAAGGATAACCGTGGAGGTTAACAGGGTCGTAAGCTTGTCCATGAGGTCTATTAGCACTTGAGCCGGCGGGCGCACAGGGCCTCCTACCCCGGCCGCTCCTATCCCGGACGTAACTGCAGTAACGGTTGTAGAGTTTTGACCGGGTTGAGTCCCAGCCATGAAGACTCCTGCCCAATTCGGCGACTCACAGGGGTCCGGAATACTGAAGCCATCGGAACAGCCCCCGAGCACACCATCTTGAACTTGATACAGACAACCTATTGAACCGGCGGATGAATCACCGTCAGAGTGGACACCCGTCTCACCACCATCTTCAGGACTTTCGGAAAGCTCTTCTCCATGGACACAGCCCACAAAGACACGCTTCATGCCGGGTTGAGCCTGGGCGGTTTTCGCACGTTGTGCCGTCTCAACGAGGTCGGTGCAGTTGTCCGGCTCAGGCCCCGGCTCGCCAATCCAGCCGATGAAGACGTGGATCCCTCCGAAGGGGACCCGGTACCCGTACTCAATTGAGCCGGCGTCAGGGCCCCAGCCTTCGTCGTCGATGTAGATCTTGCCGCGACGACTCTTGGTCATCTGGCCCACTACGTATCCCTTGAGCCCTTCAAAGCTGCCCTTCAAGAACTCGAATCCACCGTGCGCTGGCCCCATGGTGGGCGCCAATTGTCGTGCAATTGTCACGTCAGATGTCCTCGTGAAAGGACTAAGTTGTGGAGCCATCGCAACTAGGAAGCTTGAAGGGGTTAATCAGGACAAAGGACATGAGAGGGTTTATACTAGTTCGGCCCCTTACGGTGAAGGTAAGGCCCGGTTCTCGATGAGTTGTTTCTTGCCCTAAGCCGCCATCGGGTCGTCCCCTTATATACACGGGTTGACGCCCTGTGGCTTACAGAGTCACGGCCGGCTTATAAACAATGTCCGGCTCGGTGACTAGTTAAGTCTACCTTATGATACAAGTAATATTACTATGGTGGTTTATTACACCGGGCCTTAAGTCTCTTGCGGTCCTTAAGCCCTCTATGAACCGCCATCTTCACCCTTAGTCTTGGGCTTCTCTTTTGTAAGTCTTCTTTGTGTAACCCGGCCCCTCCTGGGCGGCTTACACAAATAGTTATATCCCCAACAACGCCGGTTAAGCAGATCCGGTGCGGTGGACCATGATGGCGGTCAAGGAGATATGGAGCAGTGGACAAGCCAGTCGCTGAAGCGGCTCCGGTGAAGTGGTGAGTTGGCAGTTGGGGGTTCCAAGGTGCGGAAGGTAGATCCGGCGGGGTGTGTGGTCCACCGTTGTGGCGGAGGACTAGATTCGTCGGCTTGCCGTGGTTGGGGGGTCGGGGAGGGGCTCTGCGGAAGAATGTTGGGGGCAAAGAGGGGAAAACAATGGAGTTACCAAAGCAGCCCTTTTCTATTCATGTGGCAGGGGTAAAACAGGAATATCGCAGGGCTAAACTTTCAGGTGCGTGATATATCGATGTGAGCGGGAAGTTTGAAAGCTTTTGGCACCTAAAATTATAAGTATTCTGCTCTCGTACGGCCAACTATGATATCATGGCCGACAATTTGTTTGTTTTGCACGCAAAAAAATGTGCAAGTATTGAAAATCAATGTCTCCAACTCGAAACTTAGATTGTCCATTCAATTCAAATATGGATCATTGAGCCACTACAAGCAAATACCATCATACAGTCCAATTCAAATGAAATTCCAAATGTGTTTACCCTAAATATGATGACAAAAGAAAAAAATGTGTATGTGTATGAATAAAGTGGATGATTATAAAGTTTGAACATGCCCGTATGTGTATATATCTAGGTTTGATATATGAATTTGAAATCACGAAATCCCGGCTTAAAAAATGTACCTCCGTTTAAATGAATTACAAAAGCTAATGATGGAGTCAAATTCCAAAATTCCAATCTTAGGTTTGTAATTCTGGTACATCAAGGTATATCACGCATGTTCAAAAGTATCGTTATCTCACAGTACAAACTGTGAAACAAATGGATCAACCATGAGTGCACAATATCTCAATTATGCTAAAGTCCCTCAAATATAGACACCTCACTCTTTATCTGAAGTCAACCCCCCCCCCCACCACCACGACACACACACACACATAGAGAAGTCGTTCTCTCCCCCAAACACCAACACACGAGCACATTAACACCCCTCTCTCTTGTAAAGTCCGGACCCCAACATAGGTCTCTATCACTTTGTCTCTCGGGCATGCACACATCTCTTCCCTCACTCTCTAGGTCTCCCGCTATCTCTCTTACCCAAGCACACGCACTATGTAGAGTGTATATTTCCCATACACACAAAATGTCGCCCCCAAACATGTATCTCCCTAGTTATGTGGTTCTCGCACACTCACCTCACACACCACCCCCACTGCAAACAAGCAAACTTTGTCTCCTTGTGAACCACTCTCCTCTTTCTATCTCTCCCACATGCGGACCCGCCCCAGCTCAGACCCTGCATACATATATGTCATGACTCTTTGCATAGCTCCCTGATGTATAATCGTTCTCGATTTCGCACATTGTTATGTACACCTTATATTCTAGATCTCCCAGGAAGTCCCTATCACACACACGATGACTCGCTTCCCTTGTGTATCCGTTCATAGGCCAATTTCGGACAACATCAACATTGTCTCCCTATCTATACGCCATTTATGGACACAAACGACCCCTCTCGCCCATCTCTTCCTCTCTCTCTCTCTCCATCGCTAGCTCTCTCTTTCTCTCGCTCTCACACCCCTCCCCCACACACACACTCGATGTCTCTTCCTAATAGTCTGCTCCCCCAGCCCGCACCCGTGCTATCCCGCTACTACACATGTCACACCATTCCCCCTTTGCTTATACTAGGTTTACATCATCAGTGGTCTCTCTACTCCACGTACACTCTCTCCCTCTCACACACAAACGCGTCCACAAACACACACAAACACGCACAAACACCCATTTATCTGGATCCTCATCTCTCCCCATGTCCGCATGTGTATCTCACACACTCACTCTCTAATTATGTATATGTGTCTCCTCGTTACAAAACACAAAGCCCCATGTACATGTATCTCTCTATCCTCCACACACATAGACACAAAGAATCTGTTATCATTGCCTCAGTCTCTAACATATCACACACACACTGTCTCTCTCTCACACACACACAAACACGCTCATCAAGGGTTTCCCCGTGAATAACTTACCTCTATTCATCAACAGTCGTGGCAGTACGACGAACATGAGACGTGAAAAAGAATAAATCTACACATGCTTAGACCACCTAGTATGACTACTAGGACTAGAGCAAGCCAAAAAGCGTGCCGCCGGCACCCCCTCCTTGTCGGCGACGGGAAAATCTTTGTTTTAGACAGTCGAGAAGTCATTGTGCTAAGGCCCCACATGCCGAGGCATTGAATAGAATGTAGATGCTAGTTTACGGAAGCAAGTATCGATAATACGTTTGTATCTCCATACTTATATTTCTTCCCTTATAAAAAACCGAGGTGGTGATGATGGTACATGTGCCATCTTGTAATATAGACCGTCCGATCTATATCTGACGGATGGAAATTAAACTAAAAGATACCCGCACCCCTCTCCACATTTGGAGACAAGGCCTTCCCTCGTTCATCCCTATCTCCAACAAACCTCATTGTTGAGCAATTAAGAAAGGAAGCCTCTGGAACATACTGGCCTTGTGGCCGCTGCCGGCGGCGTCAATCCCCATGTCTCCGCTCAGTCCGACCACCAACCACCACCACACCCCACTCCTCTTCACCTTATCTCATATTTCTCGAGATATCATTAGTTTTTACACATGGGATTACTCCCGCAAGGGTCAATCACAACAAGTGTTTTATAAAAAAATGCATCTTGATGTTCCGTGCAATGCACGGATCTTGCTAGTACTCCTACACAAGACTAAGTTGGTGATGCTGGTGTGTCTTCCATTCGTCGTTTCTGACCATTAGATCTACATCTAACGATTGTGAGGTAAGTTGTTGCCTTTTTCTCACCAACATCCTACTTGTCTACCAATTTGCAGAAAAACCCATAATTAGTATCTTAAAACCAACCACATCCCTCCCTGACCTCACCAAAGCAGCCCAAGAAATATATTCTAATTGAAACATATGTATATCAGAATTAGAGTGTTTTGTACCAAGTTTGTGAATAAGTATTATTCTAATTATGATTCGTTGCAACGGACATGAACATTGCTAGTATTTCCAACCATGCATTTTTTCCTAGTATTCCATAGTTTCGAGTTTTCAATCAAGATATTAGTCACTCATGGTTGATATTTACTTTCAATCATGTACACATATGCACTATGTAACTAGCCTTGCTTATTGGCTTCCAAAGCTTAACATTCACTCTGACTTACAACATGTAGAGTATTTAACAAAAAACTACCACTTTCAACCAGCCCTAGGAAGAATCTATTGTACAAAAAATAGCAAAAACATACCCAAAATTTCTTAATCCACACCAAAAACTACTACCTAGTACTCCTACCGATTAGGTTCATTTAAACCCATTTATGACAGGGTTGGCCCACATGTCCTTGCTGAGGAGGCAGCTTAAACCAACAAATTTTGTTTTATCGTTGACACGAGGGACCCACATCTGATCTTCTATCCTGTTATTCCCCTCAAATCATTATTTTTCCTCAACATTACTTCAAACAGTACTGATGCGTGTTCGTCGGTGGCGCCGATGATGAGCGAGTTGGCCGCCGCTCCGCCGGACGGGCCAGACGCCGCGCTGGCCTCCGCACGGGTTGGTAGGCTGGCCCGAGCGTGACTCACGAGCGAGCAAGCCACCGCGCTGGCCTTCGCTCGAGCCAGATGGCTGGCCTGAGGGCGGCGCGCGCGAGCAAGCCACCACGCTGCCGTTCCAATCTAGCTAGCAAACCTTGCAGACAAGCAGCTGGACGGAGATATCTTGGCTAGCTAGAGGTCGCGAGCGCCAGACGGGGCTGGCATCCGGGCTGCCGCAACATGGGCTCCGCACCGCCGGCGGTTTTGACCTTGCCTTCTGCCGGCCGCGGTAGCTGCATCCCATGGCCGAGGATGACTAGGTGGACGGTCCAGAGGTAGGAGGTCACTCAAGGATTTTTGTTGGTTAGAGCATGTACAATGGTTGATAAGGTAGTCTTATCTTAAGTCTGCCACGTATGCAAGTGGTAGTAGTTTCTTGGCATTTTAGTGGTTTCTTGCATTATTAGGGGTTTCTTGTAAGGGACAATGTACGTACTACTAGCGACAAAAGGCGATTCTAGGTTGCGTTGTACTCCAACGAGTACTACAAGTGGTCGCGGGAGTGTATACCTCGTTTTGTGGGTTCGATCCCGGCCGAACGCACGGCGGCCTTTTAAAAAAAATAGTACTACTACACTTCACTGTGAGCCATATTTTACACGGGTAGTTTGAGTTTTGAAGTCGAACGGACGTGCGGCCCCACAATCTGGGTGCACTGGACAGCCTAGCCACGTGAACGGGTTTTCCTTCCCAGTATCCCGTGGCTTGCGTGCTCGCCCTAGCCGCACCTCGCTTGCAGCTTCCTCATCAGCTAGTACTCCCTCCGTCTAGGTGTGTAAGTCATCTTACGAAAATCAAATAATCCCAAAACACTTAGGCGCGGTGCATTAACTTCTACCTCGTTTCTTGTTTCTTCACATATCAACCAATAAGAGACGAGGGGTGTGCATGCTTTTAATAACTTGAGACCACCAAACACGACATGCAGTGGTTAGTTCATTGCATGCAATGCTATTAATTAGAAAATAAACATTAAGGTCTCACGTTTTCCTTTCCTCCTTGGTCAAGGTGCACAATCTAAGATGACTTACTCACCTAGACGGAGGGAGTAGCATATTTAAACTAGCGCCTCCCAATTAAGCCCGAGGAGCCGGAAAAGCCTGGCGAGGCATTAGGAACTGTGAAATATGGCTCCATCCGTAAAGTGCTCTACTACTACTCTGTAGCTTGTGGCGTTGCACGCATGGACTTCACTCCATTATCGGCTCTACTATAAAAGAAATTCCTCTTGACGTGTTTTTTTAAACGGAGGCAAAAGCTTTGCTTCATCTCATTAATAAAGAAGGAACTACTACTAACAAAGTTCTTTGAGATCCATTACACCTCCACAAATGGAAGCGAAAAGCCTAGTCTCGCTATATCAAATAACTCAAATGTTCTGCCCCCGCAGTAACCGTCGCTGATAAACAGGCTGCTAGTGTGTGCGTGAGAGGAGCGCTGAGTAGGCCAGCTACTCCTATGTGAGAGGAGCAGCTGAATATAGCACCGAGAGTACCCACTAGGCCACTACACAGGTGTACTTCCCCTTCATAGATAGTACAACGATGGTTCTAGAGAACAGTAGTACCCTCCACTTCCAACTGTAGCTCCTTGGCACTGAGATTCAAGAGTTCAAAACTGGTGCACTATACTAGCCTAGACTAGAAGTACGGTACATCGCACTACTAGTTGAGAAAAGTAGTAATGGAACTGCTACAGTACGAGTACGTACTCCTCCGTCACATAATGTAAGACGTTTTTTGACACTAGTTGGCGTGTACAAAAAATTGCAAAAACATACCCAAAATTTCTTAATCCACGCCAAAAACTACTACCTAGTGCCAAAAATTTCTTACTAGTGCTATTATTTATAGTATAATGCAATCCCATAACGTTCCATAATGCTAGTACTAGTAGTAAATAATAGCCTCACCCCTTCGCTGAGGAACGATCTACAGTTGAAAGGGACGAGGCCCTGCGGTTACTACGCTCTTATCTCCTCCTTGCCAGTTCCCCTCCCCCCGAAGAGAAGGCAGTTCGTTGTTGCTCCCATGGATTCGCCAGGCGGTTCTCATCCTCGTCGGGGCTGGGAGACCTTGGACGACAATCCTCTGGGAGAAATCGCACGCCGCTCCGACGTACTCACCGCCGCAAGACTCGATGCTTCCTGCACCAACTTTTTCAAGACGCTGCTTAAACAGGCTTGGGAAAAGGCCATGCTTGCTGGTCTTCCATGTGTCCTCGAGGAGAATGTTCTTCTATGGGACAATCCTTCGAACAGTCCACCGCTCCCTGGCCATTGTTGCACGTTGACTCCGCTAGAGTTGCCGACGTTGAGAGGTAGTCGGATTTTGTCCGATGAGCAGGTTAGTAATGGAGTTTGATCATGTAGTACTTAGTTATTCCATTTCCATCCCGTAATTTCTCCACTGCCCACCGTCTTATATATAGGTCTGGGTCGGTGCCAACAAAGATTGGCTTGCATACCTCCGGCCGGATACCACCATCATTTTGCACAACATCCATAGCAGTGCGGCCGTTCCGGTAGACCCCTTCTCCACCATTGGGATCGGCCTGCCGGACTGGCTGGGCTTGAATACGTATGATGATGCCTACATGAGATTGAAGAAGGTAGCAATTGCGGACCCACCAACAAAGCGACGCGGCTATGACCCATCAATGCAAGACGCAGTAACAGCAGAGGCTGGCGCATGTTGGAGACGGCAGATTTGTACCCCTACATGTTCGAAGATGTCATGCGCCATCTAGGCTGCATCTTCACGGTGACAAGCCAGGGGACTTGTTTCATCAGGTTGCCATCCTACGGTACGGGAGATTACAAACAGAATACACAAACCATCATTTGCATCCCTAACAGTACTCCATTATTTTGCAGGGACCAGTCATCCCCCGATCAAAATAAGATCGCCGATCCTCGATGTGCATTTGCATCCGCGATTCGGTCTAACCTGGAACCATGTAGCTGACTTTGGAATATTGGGATCAACTATCTTAGCAGTCGTTACCCATGGTACCACTGATGTGCAACATGGTCACACAATCTACCATGATCGGACCGTCACCATCTACCCAGGTATTCCATTTTTTAACCCTCTCGCCTTCTCTTTCATTGTTGTACTAGTACTACCTCTGTCCTGGTTTATTAATCCCCTATGTAGTTTGTGCTAAATTTTGACCAAAGATTTAACTGACAAAATGTTAGTGCATGTTAACAAAAATTATAACGCTGGGTTCATATTCGAACATAGTTTTCAAATATATAATTTTTTGTGACATGCATGATCATTTTGTTAGTTAAAATTATGGTCAAATTTTGGCATTGATTACAATGAGGACCAATAAACCAGGATGGAGGTAGTAGTATACTTAGTACTACCTCCGTCCTGGTTTATAGGTCCCCTTTGTAGTTTGTGTCAAATTTTGACTAAAGATTTAACTAACAAAATGTTAATGCATGTCAAGAAAAATTATCTCATTGGATTCGTATTTGAACATAGTTTTCAAAAATATAATATTTGATGACATGCGTGAACATTTTGTTAGTTTAATCTATGGTCAAAATTTGGACCAATAAATCCGTACGGAGGTAGTAGTACTAGTAGGAGTACTTTTTACCTTGGAGGACGCGTATAGCTAGCTAGGCCCTTGAAGACTTGAACCCACTAGCTGCCACCATTTTTGTTTTTCCATGTCTTACTATCTCAGCCATGTAGCCAAGAGTGGATATATATAATAAGCCGGTTATTTTACTTCCGGAGTAGTACTATTTGATGCACAGTATTACTGACCGTCATATTTGAGGACAACATTATTATGCATGGACCTTGAATATGTACATCACCATGTGTCCAGATCTGGGATGCCACATGTACCAGATGAACGGCGCCGAGTTCGACCCCCGTGATGCTACGTGGGTGCCGAGGAACACTCTTGGAGAGTACTCGCTTTTCATCGGGGACAGCTACCACATTGTGAAGCGGATGCCACCTTACGTGCACGACACAGAAGGCCTGCCGTTCATGAAGCATGGTTGTGTCTTCATTGCACACGCCGGATGAACGACATGCTGGGACACGCTATCCCTGATTTATGCCGCTTCACCTTGGATGAGTCTCCATCGTGTGGAACCGGACTAGAAAGCTGCGACAATGATTCATGTTGCCCACCGCTATGGATCGTGCCATCCATGAAGAACACCTGGGACTGGAACCTGGAGGAGGACATGCATGTAGCCCATCTATAACGTGTAAGTGGAGTACGGTAATTGTGAACGGTAGCGCTGTGAATATATGTAGACTAGTCGTGCACAAATTTATCACATGAATTGGAGATGAACTTGTGTGGCATATTGGAATTTGTCCTTTAGAATTTATTACTAGTAAATGTGTTATGTGTACGTGCAACTTGTGTGGTTGTTGCACGGGCTCCAACATTCGCTTTGAGAAAAAAAGGTGGCATAGCTTTGGATATACGTGACGTGGCGGCATCATACAGTAGCATCGTTCGCTATAGTTGTAGTACACTCCTACTAGGACGACAACTCCTATAAAACCTTGCACTTGGCTCTTTGCATATTCGGGAGGTTCAACAGTTCGTACTCGTGTGAACCTGGCACTTGGCTCTTTGCCTCTTCGGAAGGTCCAACAATGATGATACTACAGTACAATATGCTTCTGGCAATCTGACACTGATTGAACTGTTGCACGTGCACCGCTAGGGCGAGGGCGAGGGAGAGGGAGAGGGTGTTGTAGTCAAAACCCTCTCCTTGTCCTGCGAACCACCGCGCGCGTGGGCGAGGGAGAGGCGTAGTAAGCAAGCTTCTCCTCGTTCGGCGAGTTGACGGGACACATCAAAGGAGTACTAGTACTAGTACTAGTCCATACTGCGTCCTTTCCGATTAATATGGCTTAACTTGAAACGAGAAAAATACACTGGCAGTCAAGTATGTAACAATACGCTCTTTACGGTCATTATATATAGTTTTGCAGCGATTATACGATCACTAGCTCATCGTAGAGCACCGTATTGCACCATACTGTTCGGCCACATAGTCGACATGGCACTTTGTTGACTGGTTAAATATTCACCTGGTTTCTGGGTCCCACCTGTCAGTTGGCAGAGCAAAGAAATCAGTTAAACAAAACTTTACGCAGGCACGACACGAGTCCAACCCTTGCGCGCGAACCGCCCTGGCTATGTATGTAAGTGCATGCACGTGTCCTCCCTCGGTCTTCCAACAAAGAGTGTACATCGGCTACAAAACAAAGAGTGTGGTACATAATGTACATCTACACTTCCAATGCATTTAGCCTTTAATCTAAATCGATATTGATTGACTAATGCACCAACTTGTGTTGTAGGTATAGGCTACATGTCTATCCTTAATTACAGCATGCAACGGCCTTCATTTAATCTTCTTATCTCAATGGTCGCATGCACACATAAGTCTGCTACTTTTGGGCATTAATTATGCCCTGGTCAATGTGTAAATCTCTAAATGTACAGTCTTTCACGGACGTAGGGAGTAGGTTGAGCACTTGAGCGTGAGCTGTGTGTGTTGCGTCGTGTGCTATGTGACGCATGGGTGCGTGAGTGTTGCATGCGTCTATGTGTGTGTGTGAGTGTTGCATGTTGCATGCATGCATGCATGCATGGGGCTTACTCCCTGCCATTGACATGTTCATATTTCAAGCTTCCTCTGTTCCCTCCATATGGTGATACTCCCTCTGTTCCCAAATAGTACGGTGTAAAAGCCTCCCTCTGTTCACAAATACGGAGTATTTGTCTTTCTATAGATTTCAACAAGTGACTAGGTACGGAGCAAAATGAGTGAAGTGAGCGTAGAGGCATTGGGATACTGTAGAAAGGAAGTCCTCGCGATCCATTATTCCCCATCTCGGTCAGAGAGAAGTATTCAACTAGTCTTCGCAGTGAAGTGACAGTACACGCTGCAGCAGATGGGACACGTAATTAATAAGCTGAACTAGCGTGTTGTTGTTAATAAATCAGCCTTACCCAGTACTGCCATCATGTTTGCCAGTAGATCACGCTTCCGCAAATACGCCTATGCACCTCTTTCCTCCATTAACTGACATATGGGCCCTCTTGTGGTAGACCCACATGTCATCGGTGTAACTATTTACACTCCGAAGGACGGTATATCCTGGTAGTAGTACTAGTATAACTGAGATTTAATGCACTTTCTTCCCCGTCTTCCACTCTTCTTCCTCCTCTCTTCTTCTACCTCCTCTCTTCCCCATCGTCGGCCACACACCATTTACCCCCGCTCACTACTCACCCGCCCGCGCCATCTTCCTTGGTAGCTCGCACGTACCATATCCCCCCGCTCACTGCTCGGCCACACAAGGAGAAGCTTCTTCGCTCGCTCGCCCGCCTGAATCCACTTCCCCGCTGGCTCGCAGGCACCGAAAACCACAATGGCAGAACCGACTGACATGCAAAGCCGCGATTGGAATTCCCTCCCCGATGTTCTCTTGGAGCAGATCTGTAGTCGTATGGACCTACTTAGCACCGTCCGTCTGGCTGCATGCTCGGTGTCTTTGTACCGTCTACTCGTCTGCAACCGGCCGACTCTTTTCAAGACACCCTGCTTGCTGATGCCCGATCCTCGCAGGTGGCCCAGACACCGACTTGACGATCCTACGGAGGTTGCCATGGTACCCCTCGACATGCTACCACTACCCGTCCACCTGTCCTTCATGCGTGGCCACTACCAGGCGGGCATGAAGGCCAACTGGATCGTCCTCATCCACCACACCGGTAGTCCATGGCGTCTCGTGGATATCTACACCCAGCGAGAGATCACCCTTCCATCGTTGGATACCGCCGACATCGAGCCTCGCGGCCCGCCGGACACTCTTGCCTACTACGCACAAGACGCGTCAAGCTTTTGGCTCGACCTCTGTTTGCAGAAAGTTGTAATCTGTGAAGTGCCCACACCATCAGAAGACTACATGGATTACAAGCTCATTGCCTTGTTCAACATGGGATTAGTCTATCTGGAATCCGGTCGCAATACATGGTTATGGCTCATCATCAATCCTGTTGAGGAAACATTTTTGTCTGATGCTATAGTGCACGATGGCATCGTTTACGTGGTCGACGCACAGATTGGCTGCCTATACTGATGGAATCTATCATCGTGTAATTGTTCTATCTCATCTCATCTTTACCTTATGAATACGACTTCCTGTTCATTTGTTACAAATTTAGAATGCATAGCATGTCTATAACCACATCATTGCTATGTGTTCCTCTCATTTCCTAGATTTTTATGACCACACATGTTATTGTTAGAGTTGATATGAGAACAATTGGCATCTAATGATTGTTAGAATACATATTATGAGCATAACATCATGATTGCTATATGTTACTCTCGTTTACAAGATTTTTATAACAACGCATGTTATTGCTTAGAGTTGATATGAGAACAGTAGTAGTAAGTGCTATGGTAGAATATGAGTAGGCGCTGTCATAGCTATTTTCCTCTCATTGTTACATGATGTTTGAACCATGGCATGTTGCTAGAATATGAAAGCCATTGGCTTATTTTTTTAACTTGGGGTACGATTATGACCACGGCATTGCAATTCTCTGTCTATGATATGTGTCACTGTTATAATAATCTTAATTCCACACATACTCTGAACATGATTGTTTATTTTTGTTCTTTTGGTCTCCAATTTGAATTGTTGCAGCAGACGCAAATGCGCTGGCCTTCATGATTCTAGGACCTGGAATCATACCAGCCGATGGGTGGTGGTTTATCGCTCGTTCAGCTGACGGCGGTCATTTGATGCTCATTCGCACGTACCAAATTGACCAAACCATTACATCTAACCACATGCAGTACAATGCGTGGGGCGTTTCTGACATTGATGGCTATGGCTGCTTCGTGTTCGAGAAAGATCCCAGCTCCGTTGGGCCAGGCGTATTCAACTGGAGGCGGGTTTACAGCCTCGGCAACCACTCCTTGTTCCTCGGGCTCAATTATCCGATCATCCAACCAATCATCGGTCATATCACCAGCGATTATTACTCTGCTATGCAACTTCCATTCGTGAGGGGGGGGCTGTGTTTACACATCATACCATGGTTTTCATCAATCACCATATCTAGAGATTCGTCGACACAACTTGTTGCCAGGTAATCTTTAGTGTGTGAAAGGCATCAAGCTTCCATGCGATGGATGGCTTTTGCAAACCCGACATGCGGCGATGTGGTTCATGCCAACAGCAAATATGCACAACTTGATTCGTGCTGATATCTAGACTAAGCCAAGTATTCTACAGTTGTAGCACGACTCTCTTTTGTTGGATATTATGTACTGTTGTTAGTTTGAAGCACTCCTCTGGTTTGAAGGATAGATACCTTCCTAGGATCAAGTGCATCCTAACTCACCTGCGTAGGATGTACTGATAATGGTGATGGAGATGTTGTGCAGAAGCCATATATATATATATAATATATATATATATATATATATATATATATATATATATCAGTTAGGCTTCAAGTGCGTACTTGTTAGTTAAACCTATGTATAAATTGTGACACTAAATACGACTAGTAAGTAGTACAGTAGCAGTACTAGTATACGTCGGTCAAATTATTCATCATGTCCACACATTGAATTGACGTGATAACACGCTGCGCGTGAGGTGACACAAGAATCCCGGCGGCGTGTTCGGGTATTCTGGACATCAGATTTGGAGTACCACTTATCTGTCGAAATCTTTCATCATTCACTTAAAACAGACGATTGATCATACATTGATTACCATATAACTAGAATTACCGATGCAAGTCGAAGAAGGATTGGCCGGTGCTGCCGGCTGGCGTCAAGTTCGATCCCATGGATCAAGAGCTGATAGAGCACCTTGAGGCCAAAGTGAGTGCTGACAGCGTGAGATTTCAGTCTCTCATCGATTTGTTCATACCAACCATCGACAGCGAGCACAGCATATGCTACACCCAACCTGAGAAACTTCCAGGTAAGACACCGATCGACCGTCTACTTGCACAAACATATTCCTTTGTTTATAGCTCTATTTTTCTTTTTAGACGCAGACCTGCAGAAGCAATTACAATTTGACAGTTAATAAAAAAGTGAAACAAGTGACTGCAACATGCCAAAGATGTTATGAAAATCCCAACTACGTACACTAAAACCTGTATTCCACAATACTGCAGGTATCACACTGAGTGGCCTAAGGAAGCAATTCTTCCAGTGCAATTCCAGGTCATTCAAAAGGGGCACGTGGACGCGTCGCAAGATACAGTCGGAGTGCGGCATGCACGCGATGTGGCACAAGACCGGCAATACCTTGCCGGTGATGGTCAACGGCCGGCAGACGGGCAGCAAAAAAGGTTCTGGTGCTGCACACCAACAAGAACTTCGACCAACAGAGGACCAACTAGGTGATGCACCAGTACCACCTCGGGGACCTGGAGCAAGAGAAGGAGTGGGAACTGGTCCTCAACAAGATTTTCTACCAGACAAACACTAGGGCCAGGAGTAAAAAGATTATAAGCTAGTTAGGTATTGGTAGTTGTACTACCTTGTCGTCCGCAAGTTTGTATCGTTGTTAACGATCTTTTGTTATGAACTTGCATTTGCTTCTAACCATCATGCCGAGGGTCGGCGTGGATATAAAGTTGAATCATTTGTTTCGAAATGAATTTTCAGGCACCTGATTTTTATTTGATGGGTAGCATAAGCACCCGCCGTTCGAATTCCCAGTTGTCCAATTTTTTTCCAAACAACTGCATGCACTTATTATCACGATAAAAAAACAATATCCATGCTGCATCCCAGTTATCAGTCTGTACTTGCAGAATTCTCTCGTTTATTGAGCACGTATATTGTTTTTTCAGGTCGAGCAAGTTTCAACTGGGCTGCAGACTGCCCAGGGTTGGTTTTGTTTTTAACAGGCCCAGCCCATGACGACAACGGGGCACAAAGATCCAGCAGGTATCTACTGGCCTCTAACCCGCCAGCGTTAGTTATATTTTGTCTCACAACATCCGCAGGCCGTTTTTTTACTGAATCAAACACACAGCCCAGTTCTATTTTCCTCTTGAAACGCATGTCCTACATCCGTTTTCTAATCTCTACCTATAGTTTTACTAGTTCATATACACGTATCATTATATTGAAAACACATGAAATTCCCTTTTCATATTTACATCCTTATTTTTGTTCTTTTTTCCCACCCAGCGCTGATTTTTTTACCACTGGTTTTCCCCTAAACCAACTCAATTGTCCCAAGTCTTATTTCCTCACAAAAACAAAATGAATTTTTTGGCAAATCAATAAGTTCTTAAAAAAATGTTTATCATTTTGGGATTACAACAGTTCAGACTCCACCGAAATATGCAAAATAAGGTTGAACTTTTTGACTGTGGTCCTGGGCAGAAAATGGGCTGTAATAAATTACTTAAGAATTAGCAAATGGGCTGTAAATTATAAAAAATAGCAAATGGGCTTTGTGTTGTCTGCCATAGATTTGGAGGCTGACTTGTGGGCCTACCAAGTTCATGCGTACACAAGGTTTCGCAAAAAAGAAACTTAGTCAACAATCGACTCTACCAGCGTCAGACCGTTAGATGTCAATCTAACGGCAATCGTGCGTCTTCAGTATCTGATCTTCCTGCCCCAGCCACCCAAACCAGCACCATCGGAACCGCCTTCTCCCGCCTCCCGTGGCCGGCAGTGCTGCCGGGCAGGCCTCACGGCCCCATCATACTCGCATCCCTGGCCTGTCTATCCCTATACTCACCCACACCTCATGTTATTTTCCGGCGACGGCAGCCGAACCAGTCAACCCTCGTACTCTCCACCACGTGGGCAGCCACTGTCGTGTCTTCCCGGGCTCCGTGTCGTTCCCTTCGTAGGCCTCGTCGTCGTCCACCACCCTGGTGCTCTCGGTGCGGTGTGGTCAACGATGTCCATCCAACGGCCGTAGTGCTTCTTCAACCTCTGGTCTTCTTGCCCCAGCCGCCCAAAGTAGCGCCGGTCGTGCCGCATGCTCCTGCCTCCTGTGGTCCGCTGTGCTGCCGCGGAGGACTCACTTTCCCCATACTACTCCCACAGCTAGCCAGGCCATCCCTCCACTCACCCACTCCCACCGCAGCCGAACCAATGAACCCTCGTGCTCCTCTCCGCGTGGGCATCCACTACCGCGTCTTCCCCAGCTCCGCGTCGTCCCCTCCCTAGGCCTCGCCGTCGTCCACCGCCGTGGTGCTCTCGGCGTGGCATGGTCAATGTGGTCAACGACCGACTTCCATCGGAAGAGTACTGTACGTGGAGAGGCTGACAGCTAGGTCCAAGGCCACAACCCAGTTTTTGGTGATTTGCCAAGTAAGTCGCTTTGTCAGGCCTATTGGGCCTCAAATCTTTCAAGACGAGGAGAGCTTCATTCGGCTAGCCGAGAAAATGGCCTATCAGTAATGAGAAATGGGCTGTACATTTTTAAAACACATCAAACCGGCAATTAGTTTCAAATATCTTTTTTTCATTTCGAGATTTTAAATTACATTAATTTTTATGCGTGGAGAATTTGTTGGATTTTATATTGATACAAATGTATTTTTAAAAACAGTTTGAATGTGAGTCGAAATTTCGGGATTAAAAACAGCTCGGACCGCACCGAAATATGCAAAATTTCATATAATTTTTTAACCGTGGCCACAATACGGGCTGTAATGCTAACAAAAAGAATATGGGCTCCAAAAAAACCTTAAGAATTAGCAAATAGGCTGTAAATTATTAGAAATAATGGCAGATGGGTTGTATGTTGTTTTCCACAGATTTGAGGCTTTCCTAAAAAAAAAGGTTAACGCACAAGCAGTGACTGTTGGATGTCCATCCAACAGCCGTCGTGCTTCTTCAATCTCTGCTCTTCCTGCTCCAGCCGCTCAAACAAGCGCCGGCGGGACTGCCTGCTCCCTCCTCCCCGTGGCCGGCTGTGCTGCCGCGCAGGCCTCACCGCCCCACCGTACTCCCATCGCTGGCCTAGCCATCCCTCTACTCACCCACACCTGCTGTTATTCTCCGGCGACAGCAGACGAACCAGTAAACCCTTGTACAGTCGTAGTCTCCTCCACGTGGGAAACAACTGCCAAGTCTTCCTTGCCTCTGTGTCGTTCCCTTCCTAGGCCTCGCTGTCGTCCACCGCCCTGGTGCTCTCGGCGCGGCCTGGTCAACGTGGTCAATGACCGACATGCATCTGAAGTGGACTATACGTGGAGAGGGCGACAGCTGGGTCTACGGCCGCACGCAAGGAAATGCCTCCTTATTACGCGCAAAATAAGGATTCCTCCACCTGACATTAGGGAGCCACCGAAAGGGCCTCTGTATTTCGCGAAAAAAACATTACCGCCGCTGACAGCTCGGACCCACCAACTATATCTTCGCACACAAGGAAGTGCCTCCTTATTACGCACAAAAAAATGAATACTCCCCCTGTTAGCTGGGACCCGGTATAGTGGCAGGCTGACTTGTGGGCCTACTAAGTTGACGGGGATGGAGGGCTTTGTCAACTTAGTCAATATGCACGATTCTAGCTCCAGTGATCGTACGATGTCCATCCAACGATCGTAGTGCTTCTTCAACCTCTGGTCTTCTTGCTCTAGCCGCCCAAACCAGCGCAGGTCGTGCCTCATGCTCCTGCCTCCCGTGGCCAGCTACGATGCGGCGGAGGCCTCACCGTCCCCTACTACTCCCACCGTTGTCCAGGCCATCCCTCTACTCACCCACACCCCCTGTTATTCTGCCGTGATGGTAGCCTTACACCGTAGCGAACCAGTGAACCCTCGTACTCCTCTACGCGTGGGCACCCACTACCGCGTCTTCCCCGGCTCCGCGTCGTCCCCTTCCTAGGCCTCGCTGTCGTCCACTGCCCTGGTGCTCTCGGCGCGGCATGGTCAACGTGGTAAAGGAATGGCTTCCATCGGACATGGACTATACGTGGAGAGGCTGATAGCTGGGTCCACGGCCGCAGCAAGGAAGTGCCTCCTTATTATGCGCAAAATAATTATTCCTCCACCTGACAGCAGGGACCCACCAGACGGGCCACCGTATTTCACGAAAAAAACATTTCCCCCTGACTGTTGGGACCCACCAGCTGCACCTTCGCACGCAAGGAAGTGCGTCCGGGCAAAAAAAACGATTCGCCCCCATGACTGCTGGGACCCACCAGCTACATCTTCACACACAAGGAAGTGCATCCGGGCAATAAAAAAAAATTCGCCCCCCTGACTACTAGGACCCACCAGCTACATCTTCGCATGCAAGGAAGTGCGTCAGGGCAAAAAAACGATTCGCCCCCTGACTACTGGGACCCGCCAGCTACATCTTCACAGGCAAGGAAGTGCTTGACAGTCGGGACCCACCTGGTCGAAGCGTACGTAGCATTATCATTCTGGTCGCGAACGTGTACGTACATACTAGTCGATGTAGAGGCGCGCACGTGTCGTAGTAGAGGCGCGCACTTGTCGTAGTAGAGGCGCGCACGTAGCATGTACACGTACGTACATACGGGCGGGGTCTCGAACGCCTACTCGCGCATATGTACATGGCTGGGTCGGAACGGAGAAACAGCGTCGTCGTCGTGTTCATGGGGAGCCAACCGGCTGGGTCAGAATGGAATGCGTGGTCATGTTCATCGGGAGGGCTTGGACGGAACAGGCGATGGAAACGAAGACTGGCGTACCGCAGAACGAAGGAAACGGCCTTGTGTTCGACCAGCCACGTTCAGAACGGGGTCCTGTTGATCGGGAGGGGTGTGGCATACTGCAAAACAGAGGAAACGGACCTCCTACGATCGAAACGGGGGTCCTGTTGATCGGGAGGGGTGTGGCATACCGCAAAACGGACGAAACAGACTTATGTTGGAGCGCTACGGTCGAAACGGGGGTCCTGTTCATCGGGAGGGGTGTGGCATACCGCAAAACGGATGAAACGGACTTGTGTTGGAGTGCTACGGTCGAAACAGGGGTCCTGTTGATCGGGAGGGGTGTGGCATACCGCAAAACGGAGGAAACGGACCTCCTACGGTCGAAACGGGGGTCATGTTCATCGGGAGGGGTGTGGCGTACCGCAAAACGAGACTCCACAGGATACTGTTCATCTCCACCGTGGACCTCCTCTAGCCTCCACGGGCTACCGTCGACCTCCTCTAGCCTCCACGGGATCCTATTCATCCAGCCTCCACCGCGCGCTACTCCACCGGCTACTATTCAACCACCCCTCCACCGTCTACTGCTCATCCATCCCTCCACCATCTACTGTTCATCCAGCCCTCCACACCACGGGGTCCTGTTCAACCACCCCTCCATGGCCACCCCTCCACCATCTAATGTTCATCCAGCCCTCCACACCACGGGGTCCTGTTCATCCAGAGGCAATGCCACCTCTCACTGTTCATCCAACCCCCCCCCCATCGCAACGCTCACTGTTCATCCAATCGATCGGCTTCACTTAGCAGCAGTAGTGAAGGAATCGCTCCATCAGGTTCAGTTAATAGCCATCGATCGATCACTCGGGTTCAGTAACGCGTAGCCTGCAGTGCAATCGCTCGGGTTCAGTTAGAGCCCAACGCCTCGCTCGGGTTCAGTTAGAGCCCAATGCCTCGCTCGGGTTCAGTTAGAGCCAATGCCTCGCACACACATGCATACGTGTACGAGAGAAACGCGCATCGCTCGGCCCCCGACCTCCCACCATAACCGGCAACTCCCTAAAATTTTGCTCCCCCTCGCTTGTACCATGGTTTTTTCCGTCATGGACGACCCAAATAATGTCATGAAGCTGCGTCTCCGGCCCGCCCAGGACGAAATGCCCATTTTTTGTCATGATTTTTTGTCATAGAAGTAGGAGCCCACCACATCTATGATGATACCGGGTTTTGTCACAATTATCGTCATAGAAGTCACATATGTATGACAGAAAAAAATTCGTTCGGCCCAAAATGTCACGGATGTGTCTTCTTTTTGTAGTGTGTACCGCGTCCATGGATGGCTTCTTCAGACCATATAGTCGCCGGAGCAAACGGCGGCGACCATTCGTGCGGTGGCTCTGGGCGGCGCAAGATGGAGAGCTACCATGTGAGGGGGAGGGAGAGGGTAACCGGGTGTGTGAAATTTTGGAGCTCACAATGAGCATGTTGGCGATGCCGCTGGGGTTCAGAGAAGACCACAGCAAGGACTTCAACCATGGCAGACATGGCAGAGCTCAGAGCTCACTAGGAAGATGACCCGAGGTCATGGGGCTTGGTATGGAGGACGCCCACGTCTTCTGTTATACACCATGATGCCCTGGGAGCGGTTGGGATCCGCCGGCATGCTTCAACAACATCAAATTGAAGATGGAGGCCGGGCAGATGCGTCCTGGCGCTCGGTCCTGGACTTCTCTGGTCAAATTCATCGTCTGGGCGATGATGTCATGTCGTAAGAGCACCCTGGCGAGGTAGCGATGCTTGGGGTTGCCGTTGGCCATGTGATGGACAGACGACGGCGACGGGGCGGCCTCCAGTTGGCTTGCGGGAGAGGGCTAGAGGATGGGATAGAGAAAAAGGGCGAGGGGCAGAGAGAGAACGAGGGCGTGAGGGTAGTGGTGTCAGGAGGGACCAGCGACGGAGGTGGCGCTAGTTCAACACCCTCGCTGGAGTTGAGAGAGAGAGATTGGTCGTCTGCCCGTCGTTGGGCAGGGAGAGAGACGTGAGAGAGAGAAATAGTTTTTCCTTTTTATTTTTTATTATTTTTTCTACTTGGGTCCACCTGTAAGTGTGTGTGAGAGAGAGGGGTGAGAGAAAGGGATTTTCTGTTTTGTTTTTTGAGAATGGCCCCACCAGTAAGTGAGACATCAAGATAGGGGCAAAAATGTGAAGGAAACGGCCAGATAGCATTCAAACGACTTTGACCAGATGGAAACGGCATGGAGGGGTATTTCTGTAAGGGCACATAACGGCGGAGGGGCAAATTTGAGCAGACTTCGAAACTAGGAGCAAATCTGAGTAGTGGGTTCGAGTTAGGGACACAGATGTAAAAGACCCTTTATTTTTAGATCTATATTATCAAAAACCCAAAAATATCTCGCTAAATTTTACTTGTGTTTATTCTATTTGCATTGATCAATCTATCTATTTACCAATCTTTTACCCGATAGGGATTGACAACCCCTCTTTTGCGTGGGGTTTGCAAGTATTTGTTCTTTATGTGCAGGTACCGTTTACATAGTGTTGCATTGTTCTCCTACTGGTTCTAGAACCTTGGTTTCATAACTAAGGGAAATACCTACTATAGGTGTACTATATTATCCCTTCCTCTTTGGGGAAACCGACGTAGTTTCAAGCGACATCACTTCATCTCACAGCAAATACTTTTAGCGAGTATCGAGGCACCACACCAGAAATTAAATTCGCCGGGTTCTTTGTTGAGAAAGCAAGGTTTCTCAAGGTAATGAGGTTTGCCCTATATTTACTAAGTAGAAGTGAATGGATTGCCAAAGAGCGCATGCGTCTACAGCTTAATGGAAAAGGCTCTGCAGAAGCTGAGTTTCAGTTTGTAACTTCATATGACAGATTATTCGGAAGTCACTGTATCGAGCCGCTATATGACTTATCGGTGGTTGATCCTTTCACAGAATTAATGCATGAAAAAGATTCTGAAGAAGATGAATTTGATGTGTCTGAATAGTTTGAACCTTGTAATCTTTGAATTTGGGCCTTGTAATGCTGGAATTTGATCCTTGCAATATTGATGGTATTTGTTATATAACGTGATTGGATGTTTAATTTGGTTTTCCAATCATATCCTGTTATAAGTATTTATATGTTGTTCTTCTGTACAAGGAGCATAGATGTGGTGCAGATAGAGCATATCACATTCCACACGGACCACACTAGGGAACCCATCCGTGATGAATTCATCAATCGCAGACGGTTGTATACCAGCAAGCGTTTGCCTACAACACACGCCGCTTATTCCATCACAAACAGCTCGGATGGATCAACTGTATACCACGTATGGCACACGCAACTGTAATCTGATTCGTGCATGATGTCTCTACCATCGCTCGCATAGTTAGTCTTATTTGCCACGTATCACTGTGTCGGCCTATGCTCACATCCCTCAGCGCGCTTTGCTCGCCATTAGGCGTCGCAGCATGCTGTGCTCATCGTTAGGCGCCACGGCGCGCTCTGCTCGCGTCCGTCGGCGCACTCTGCTCACGTACCACCACGCGCTCGCCTTGTGGATAGTTTTTCCTTGCGTGTTCAACTGCTGTATGCACATATATGGTTGCTCGTCGTTGAGGCAACCGTGGAGCACTTTCTCGCGTCCCTGCGCGCGCACTCTACCAATGGTTGGGGCCTGCTCACGATCACGTTGGGGGGGCCATATGCATGCCGTTGCGCCTGAAAGAGCTTGATGTCTACTACACAACCTTCTTCTTGTAGACGTTGTTGGGCCTGAAAGTGCACAGGTTTGTAGGACAGTAGTAAATTTCCCCCAAGTGGATGACCTAAGGATGAAGATGGTCTCTCTCAAACAACCGTACAACCAAATAACAAAGAGTCTCTTGTGTCCCCAACACACCCAATACAATGGTAAATTGTATAGGTGCACTAGTTCGGCGAAGAGATGGTGATACAAGTGCAATATGGATGGTAGATAAAGGTATTTGTAATCTGAAATTATAAAACAGCAAGGTAACTAGTAACAAAAGTGAGCGTAAACGGTATTGCAATGATAGGAAACAAGGCATAGGGTTCATACTTTCACTAGTGCAAGTTCTCTCAACAATAATAACATAGATAGATCATATAACAATCCCTCAACATGCAACAAAGAGTCACTCCAAAGACACTAATAGCGGAGAACAAACGAAGAGATTATGGTAGGGTACGAAACCACATCAAAGTTATTCTTTTGGATCAATCTATTCAAGATTTCTTACTAGAATAACACCTTAAGACACAAATCAACCAAAACCCTAATGTCACCAAGATACTCCATTGTCACTTCAAGTATCCGTGGGTATGATTATATGATATGCATCACACAATCTCAGATTCATCTATTCAACCAACACAAAGTACTTCAAAGAGTGCCCCAAAGTTTCTACCGGAGAGTCAAGAACGTGTGCCAACCCCTATGCATAGGTTCATGGGTGGAACCCGCAAGTTGGTCACCAAAACATATATCAAGTGGCACATGATATCCCATTGTCACCACAGATAAGCACGGCAAGACATACATCAAGTGTTCTCATAAAAGACTCAATCCGATAAGATAACTTCAAAGGGAAAACTCAATTCCTCACAAGAGAGTAAAGGGGGAGAAACATCATAAGATCCAACTACAATAGCAAAGCTCGGGATACATCAAGATCGTGCCATAGAGGGAACACGAGAGAGAACACGAGAGAGAAAGAGATCAAACACATAGCTATTGGTACATACCCTCAGCCTCGAGGGTGAACTACTCCCTCCTCATCATGGATAGCACCGGGATGATGAAGATGGCCACCGGTGAAGGATCCCCCTCCAGCAGGGTGCCGGGAAGGGCTCCCGAGAGGTTTTTGGTGGCTACAGAGGCTTGCGGCGGCGGAACTCCTGATCTATCTTGATATTCGATGTTTTTAGGGTACGTAGGCTTATATAGGCGAAAGAAGTCGGTCGGGGGAGCCTCGAGGGGCCCACGAGAGGGTAGGGCACGCCCAGGGGGGTGGGTGCGCCCTCCTATCTCGTGGCCTCCTCGAGGATCTTCTGACGTGCACTCCAAGTTCCTGGGAATTGTTCTGTTCCAAAAATAACTTTGCCGAAGGTTTCATTCCATTTGGACTCCCTTTGATATTCCTTTTCTTCGAAATACTGAAACAGGCAATAAAACAGCAATATGGGTTGGGCCTCGGGTTAATAAGTGAGTCCCAAAAGTAATATAAGAGTGTATAATAAAGCCCATAATCATTCAAAATAGATAATAAAATAGCATGAATGCTTCATAAATTATAGATACGTTGGAGACGTATCAAGTTACGGGTTGCAAATTAGAACTGCCATCCAGGCGTGTGGATATTCCAGGACGTCCTGCTTCCCCCATTAATTCTTGCGGCCATTATAACCTTAGTCTCTGCAACCTTTCGATCTCGCCCCACAACACAACAAGCACACCCACGACGAATGATACAGAGAGGATATCTAGCGGCACTTAAATGGAGTTCGGCGAGCATAAAGTGGAGATCCACGTGAGGGAGACGGATCTCTCGGTGGTGTATACCATCGACCCGGCCGTGATGGAGGACTACATCAACAACATGGAGCAGTTGCTTGCTCGAGACAAGTACCACTACAAGAAATATGTCAACTAATGACCTTCTGTCAGTGACCCTGGAAGAATTGGTCATAGATCTATGACCATTTCAGACCAATTGGTCAAAAGTTGTTCGGGGGGCTCCAAACCTTAAACCATTGCGACCATTTTGGTCAGAAAGGTCATAATTTCCTTATACGAAATGGTCACAAAGCAAACAATGCTAGTCTACTGCCTTATTTCTGGTTGTTAATGACCAATATAGATGGTCATATCCTTGTAGATTGTGGTGGGTTGTGATGACTAGGCGCCATCTCATCAGTTTTGCCTATGTGTCATGTCCATGTGGCAGTTTTTGCCTTAGGTTGTGAAGCAACCTATATTTTTGTTATTCCAAAAATTCCCAAAAAATTCTCATAAATGTTTTGGATCATATCTTCATCAAATATGTCAAAAACATTCCTTGCCTAGTTCAAAAATAATTCGAAAATATTCATTTTCCTATTCTGATCAGAGCAGCACTTTGTGAAGGAAGTACCACTTTGGCATGTCCAAATGGTATCCATTTTCTACAGTGCTTTCCTATGCCCAAATAACCATCCTCCACCAAATGCCAGCTCAATCCATTCATTATTTTGAGGCCAGCTTCAATATTCGTATTTATGTCCAGTGTGGTACTTTGTAAAGCAAGTACCACCTAGGCTCCTCCTTTTGAGGTGAAAATTTGTGAAGACGGTCTTCTTAGTAACTGATCATCCTCAGCCAAAACTCACGCCTATTAGCCATGTGCATTTTCCGTACCGCAAATCAAACACTTGGCTGCTTATTCATGTTTGAGCATCGATCGGTCTCCTCGTGAGAATCTTATGTTGTGATTTTCTTCCTAGCATCTAACTGAGGAGTGCCCAACCCACTAGACATGCCTAGGCTGCCCAGAATACATGGCAATTCCACGGTCACGCGGTGACCACGCGGCGGGCATGCGAGCTTACGCGCTCTAGAGTTGGGGCCCTCGGCTACCGTCCAAACATTGATTTCTCGCCATAAAACCATGTATTTCTGATTAAATAGTTACTTATTTACCTAGAAATGATTTTTTTTAAAATAAATAGCAAACTATGAGGCAGCTGCAGTTCAAATTTGAACCGCTTCCATTTGAATCGGCGACAATTTGTCTTTTTCACCAGAGGTGGATCAAAACTTTTTACACCCAACTATTTTATCAATTGTTCATTAAACATGGCCTAGTATTTTATAAAATTGATTTGGTCCATTTTTGCAACAATTATTTGGTAGTTCCTTCACAAAAAAACCTCCTTTTGGGCACTCGAAAAATGGAAAATGAATTTTCCGTGCAAAGAAAATGAAAACTCCCTTAGGCAACATTGTTTGGAATTCCAAGATGCACCCTTGTGCACAATATGAGATCATTTGAACAAACTATGCCATGAATGTGGCCATAAGATTGATCATTTGGCTTGAAAGCCATGAATCTTCACGCATGATAGCTCATTTCTGAGAACACTTTTTAAAAATAATTACCGTATTACAAGTTTATTTTTTTCCTGGAAACTTGGTCACATATAATGACACAATGCGAAGGTTTTCCAATTTTTTGATTTTTTTTTGAATTTTTTATGCCCGTTTCAAAATGCGGTCAAAACGGCGGGCTTGACCGTTCCTAGCTAGTGGTTGAATCTTGGAAAACTTTTTGTGTTCTATGATAAAATATATACTTATGTACCTAGAAATGATTTTTGTAAAAAATAAATAGCAAACTATGAGGCAGCTGCAGTTCAAATTTGACCCGCTTCCAACTGAATCTGCGACAATTTGTCTTTTTCACCAGAGGTTGATCAAAACTTTTTACACCCAACAATTTTGTCAATTGTGCATTAAACATGGCCTAGTATTTTATAAAATTGATTTGGTCCATTTTTGCAACAATTATTTGGTAGTTCCTTCACAAAAAACCACCTTTTGGGCACTCGAAAAATGGAAAATGAATTTTCCGTGCAAAGAAAATGAAAACTCCCTTAGGCAACATTGTTTGGAATTCCAAGATGCACCCTTGTGCACAATATGAGATCATTTGAAAAACTATGCCATGAATGTGGCCATAAGATTGATCATTTGGCTTGAAAGCCCTGAATCTTCACGCATGATAGCTCATTTCTGAGAACACTTTTTTAAAATAATTACCGTATTACAAGTTTATTATTTTTCCTCGAAACTTGGTCACATATAATGACACAATGCGAAGGTTTTCCAATTTTTTGATTTTTTTTGAATTTTTTATGCCCGTTTCAAAATGCGGTCAGAACGGCGGGCTTGACCATTCCTAGCTAGTGGTTGAATCTTGGAAAACTTTTGGTGTTTCTATGATAAAATAGATATTTATGTACCCAGAAATGATTTTTGTAAAAAATAAATAGCAAACTATGAGGCAGCTGCAGTTCAAATTTGACCCGCTTCCAACTTAATCGGCGACAATTTGTCTTTTTCACCAGAGGTGGATTAAAACTTTTTACAGCCAACCATTTTGTCAATTGTGCATTAAACATGGCCTAGTATTTTATAAAATTGATTTGGTCCATTTTTGCAACAATTATTTGGTAGTTGCTTCACAAAAAATCACCTTTTGGGCACTCGAAAAAAGGAAAATGAATTTTCCATGCAAAGAAAATGAAAACTCCCTTAGGCAACATTGTTTGGAATTCCAAGATGCACCCTTGTGCACAATATGAGATCATTTGAACAAACTATGCCATGAATGTGGCCATAAGATTGATCATTTGGCTTGAAAGCCATGAATCTTCACGCATGATAGCTCATTTCTGAGAACACCTTTTTAAAATAATTAGTGTATTACAAGTTATTATTTTTCCTGGAAACTTGGTCACATATAATGATACAATGCGAAGGTTTTCCAATTTTTTGATTATTTTGAATTTTTTATGCCCGTTTGAAAATGCGGTCAGAACGGCGGGCTTGACCGTTCCTAGCTAGTGGTTGAATCTTGGAAAACTTTTGGTGTTTCAATGATAAAATTGATACTTATGTACCTAGAAATGGTTTTTGGAAAAAATAAATAGAAAACTATGAGGCAGCTGCAGTTCAAATTTGACCCGTTTCCAACTAAATCGACGGGAATTTGTCTTTTTCACCAGAGGTTGATCAAAACTTTTTACACCCAACAATTTTGTCAATTGTGCATTAAACATGGCCTAGTATTTTATAAAATTGATTTGGTCCATTTTTGCAACAATTATTTGGTAGTTCCTTCACAAAAAACCACCTTTTGGGCACTCGAAAAATGGAAAATGAATTTTCCGTGCAAAGAAAATGAAAACTCCCTTAGGCAACATTGTTTGGAATTCCAAGATGCACCCTTGTGCACAATATGAGATCATTTGAAAAACTATGCCATGAATGTGGCCATAAGATTGATCATTTGGCTTGAAAGCCCTGAATCTTCACGCATGATAGCTCATTTCTGAGAACACTTTTTTAAAATAATTACCGTATTACAAGTTTATTATTTTTCCTCGAAACTTGGTCACATATAATGACACAATGCGAAGGTTTTCCAATTTTTTGATTTTTTTTGAATTTTTTATGCCCGTTTCAAAATGCGGTCAGAACGGCGGGCTTGACCATTCCTAGCTAGTGGTTGAATCTTGGAAAACTTTTGGTGTTTCTATGATAAAATAGATATTTATGTACCCAGAAATGATTTTTGTAAAAAATAAATAGCAAACTATGAGGCAGCTGCAGTTCAAATTTGACCCGCTTCCAACTTAATCGGCGACAATTTGTCTTTTTCACCAGAGGTGGATTAAAACTTTTTACACCCAACCATTTTGTCAATTGTGCATTAAACATGGCCTAGTATTTTATAAAATTGATTTGGTCCATTTTTGCAACAATTATTTGGTAGTTGCTTCACAAAAAATCACCTTTTGGGCACTCGAAAAATGGAAAATGAATTTTCCATGCAAAGAAAATGAAAACTCCCTTAGGCAACATTGTTTGGAATTCCAATATGCACCCTTGTGCACAATATGAGATCATTTGAACAAACTATGCCATGAATGTGGCCATAAGATTGATCATTTGGCTTGAAAGCCATGAATCTTCACGCATGATAGCTCATTTCTGAGAACACCTTTTTAAAATAATTAGTGTATTACAAGTTTATTATTTTTCCTGGAAACTTGGTCACATATAATGATACAATGCGAAGGTTTTCCAATTTTTTGATTATTTTGAATTTTTTATGCCCGTTTGAAAATGCGGTCAGAACGGCGGGCTTGACCGTTCCTAGCTAGTGGTTGAATCTTGGAAAACTTTTCGTGTTTCGATGATAAAATTGATACTTATGTACCTAGAATTGGTTTTTGGAAAAAATAAATAGAAAACTATGAGGTAGCTGCAGTTCAAATTTGACCCGTTTCCAACTAAATCGACGGGAATTTTTCTTTTTCACCAGAGATGGATCAAAACTTTTTACACACAACCATTTTGTCAATTGTGCATTAAGATGGCCTAGTATTGTATAAAATTGATTTCATCCAATTATGGAATAAATATATTGTAGGTCCTTCACAAAAAAACTCATTTTGGGCACTCGAAAAATGGAAAATGAATTTTCCGTGCAAAGAAAATGAAAACTCCCTTAGGCAACATTGTTTGGAATTCCAAGATGCACCCTTTTACACAATATGAGATCATTTGAACAAACTATGCTATGAATGTGGCCATAAGACTGATCATTTGGCTTGAAAGCCATGAATCTTCACGCATGATAGCTCATTTCTGAGAACACCTTTTTAAAATAATTACCGTATTACAAGTTTATTATTTTTCCTGGAAACTTGGTCACATATAATGATACAATGCGAAGGTTTTCCAATTTTTTGATTTTTTTTGAATTTGTTATGTCCGTTTCAAAATGTGGTCAAAACGGCGGGCTTGACCGTTCCTAGCTAGTGGTTGAATCTTGGAAAACTTTTGGTGTTTCTATGATAAAGTAGATACTTATGTACCTAGAAATGGTTTTTGGAAAAAATAAATAGCAAACTATGAGGCAGCTGCAGTTCAAATTTGACCTGTTTCCAGCTGAATCGGCGGGGATTTGTCTTTTTCACCAGAGATGGATCAAAACTTTTTACACCCAACCATTTTGTCAATTGTGCGTTAAACATGGCCTAGTATTTTATAAAATTGATTTCATCCAAGTTTGAGATAAATATATTGTAGGTCCTTCACAATAAAACTCATTTTGGGCACTCGAAAAGGGAAAATGTTTTTTGTTGCAAAAAACTCATTTCCGACGACACCTTTTTAAAGATATTTATCTTATTCCATGTTGTTATTTTTTCCGAAAACTTGTTCAAATTTTGGTGATACAATGAGAAGGTTTTCCATTTTTTTAGAATTTCTCATATCATAAAGTAGCTTAAATGATTTTAACACATTATTTTAAGTCAACTACGACCAATTTAGATGGTCATAAAATCATACTGCATTCTGATTGGTCCGTGGACATATCACGCGGATCGTGCATCCAACACATCAGACTGAAACCCTAGCTATGTCCAACAGTTGTCCTC
>NC_041389.1:609553515-609587697 GCF_002162155.2 Triticum dicoccoides
CTTTCTTTCCCTCGCTCACCCGTGCAAAACCTAGCTCCTCTCGATCTCGTCCCCTTCCTCCCCGCCAGCTCCCCTCAATCTCGTCGGAGCGGGCGGAGATCGGACCGCGGCGATTCCCCACCCCACCCAGCCACAACGCCATGCCCACCCGCATCCATCCGCGTCCATCCGCATCCCCACTCCTCCGCCGCACCCATCCGCATCCCCACTCCAAGATCCAATCCAACGGGTTGCCCTTCTTGGCGTTCACCTCCGCGGTGCCGAGGGCCGCGCCGCCGCGGCTAGGAGGGTCTCTGTTGGGGATATTACCACTAGGCATGAACCGGCCTACCTGGGCCGGGTTAGCTTCATTAGTAGTTTAAAGGTGATTAAGCAGATGAAGGCCCAAGGCCTGTAGTCGGTTTAGAACCTGTAGCCGTAAACCGGCTTGATATGTAAACTTGCATTGTTAGTTAGGAATAGAGAGAGACCAACCGGGATACGAGTATGAATCGGTGTGGGACTCTGTGGACCGACGGGCATCACCCGTGTATATAAGGGGACGACCCGGCGGCGGTTCAAGGACAGACAACAACAACTTGAGCCTAGGCGAAGCTTGTTTGCTCCCTAGCCATCGAAACCACATCAATTCCATCACAACTAGATGTAGGCTTTTACCTTCATCGAAGGGGCCGAACTAGTATAAACCCTTGTGTCTTTGTGTCCGCTTTAAACCCCTTCAAGTTAACCCATAGCGATGGCTCCACGACTAAGTCCTTTCATAAGGACATCTGCCGTGACAAATCCACGACAGTTGGCGCCCACCGTGGGGCTATCGCACGACGGTTTGATGATCTTGGAGGGCAAGCTCAAAGGACTCGAAGGCTATGCTATGGGCCGGATAACCAAGAGTCATCGTGGCAAGCTCTACATCGACGATGCAGGATGGGGTCCCGAAGTCGGCTCGATCGAGTACGGGTACCGGGTCCCCTTTGGTGGCATACACGTTTTTATCGGCAAGATTGGTGAGCCTGGGCCTGAGCCGGACATCCGCACCGACCTCGTCGAGACGGCTCTACGTGCGAGATCTACCCAGGTTAAACCGGACGTGAAGCGTGCCTTCGTGGGAGTCATTCACGGAGGAGAGCATGGGGGCGAGTCAGAATACGGTAGCGAGACCGTCGTCTATTCCGGCGACGAGTCCTCAACCGGAGAGACCGAATCATTGTACCAGTTGCAAGACGACCAGATTAGGGGCTGTTCCGATGGCGACAGTATTTCGGACCCCCCTGAGCAGATCAACCGGGTTGGAATATTCATGGCCGGTACGCAGGCGGCGAATCACTCCTCGACCGCAGCAGCAATGTTCTCCGGATCAGCAGCGGCAGCAGGGGCAGGAGGCCTTGTGTGCCCACCGGTTCAAGTTCTGTCTGACCTGTTTGATGCACTAGCTGTACTTATGGCAAGGCCAATTCGGCGGATCAGGAGGCCCATGATGCAGAGGTTGCAAAGGTGAGAGAGCAGATCGCACAAGCCAAAGCCGACCTGCAGCAGAGAAGGACAGGATGGCCGCAGAGCGGGCCGCTTTGGATGCCCAGGCCTATAAGCTCATGCTCGACCAGAACGCATCATAGGAAGTCTTGAAGCGGAAGCACAGATCACGCCTGCCGTTTGGGTTCGACCCTCGAAATCTCTTTCACACTCCGGGAGCCAGAACTAGTAATCCGCCGGGGCACCTGGAGGTAAACCGGGTCGAGGCACCAGGGCCAGGAGCGACGGTCCAACCCTGCCTGATGGAACCTCCTCGGCAAAACATTGTGATTCCTCCACCGGTCCAGACACCTCCAGGTCATTATTCTAATCCTATGGACAATCTTGTCGCAGCTGCTGCGCGATTAGAAGCTACCCCGGTCGAAGGAGACTCTCCGCAAGCAATAGAAACGCGCCGGGTTAAGGAACTTCTCCGGACCACTTTGATTCAACAGGAGGCATATTCATACAGCCGCAATCGGATTCATTCCACACCTCGTCTAAGCCGGAGCTATAGTAGGTGCCTAGATGAACTGGCCATATCAAGCAATGCGCGGGGCCGTGAAGCGGCCCGTGGCAATAACCCGGCCGGTGGTGTTCACGGTGCTCAGGATGTAGTGGACCGGGCCCGGGCACGAAGGGAGGCCGAGTTAGCAGCACAGAACGAGGCGGATCAGCTTACACCGGTTCGTCCTACCACCTCTGCCGGGCCAGGGGTCGCATCTAGCTTGGGAGTGCCCTGTTTAGTCCCCGCTTTACGCAATGTACGCCTGCCCAAGGACTTCAAGGGCCCGCGCAAGGTGCCAAATTACACCGCTGATTTATCTCCAGAAGCGTGGGTAGAGAGTTATGAGATGGCAATGGAGATGCTGGATGTGGATGAGACCGCGTGTGCAAAGTACTTCACCATGATGCTTGAAGGCATAGCCTGTACTTGGTTGGAGAGCCTGCCGCCCAATTCTATCAGTTCATGGGCCCAGTTGCGGACCCGGTTTATCCAGAATTTCAAAGATACATGTAAGCAGCCTAAGTCCATAGTAGACTTGGCGGCTTATGTTCAGGAGGACGGAGAGTCAACAACCCATTGGGTACGCCGCGTTTCTGAAGTCTTGCACTCATCTGACAGGATCAATGCTGACTCTGCGATCTTAACCCTGGAGGGCAACTGCCGGTTTAAGCCTCTAAAGCAGAAGTTGGGGCGTATGAAGCGGTTCTGTAATGACATGGGAACTCTCATGGCCGCTTTAGTGAAGTATGCTGATTCTGATAGTACCAAGGATCCTGAGACTGACGATGACGAAGCAGGAAAGGGAAAAAAGAATAGCAACTCTAAGGGGCATTAATACAAACCAGCGGGCCATGGAAACGGAGGCAAGCGTAAAGCGGATGGCAGCATGGACTTTGTGGCTAACACTAATGCGCAGGACAAGGGTCAGCGGCGCAGAGGTAAAGCAGCGAATCGTAATGGGGCTCCAAATCCTAACCCGGATCGCTTAAACTATTTGCTGAATCAGCCTTGCCCAAAACACAGGACGAAGGAGGCGCCGGCTAACCACCTTTGGAAGGATTGTTACATTATGCAGGAATTTAAAAACTCTAATGCCTTCCGGTATGACCATGGGTCAGGTGGTGGCTCAGAATCCGGTTTCCATGGGCCGGGTCACGATGGAGCTTCCGGTTCAGGTTTTAATCAGGGCGGTCATAACAACCAGAATAATCAGAGCAGTCAAGGGGGTTACAACCAACAGCAGCAGTAGCAGCAGTCGGGTTATCAGAGCCAGCCAAAACAGTTGAACAATGGGCGGTATCACGTTTTCACAACTAGCTCAGATAGGCGCGACCGGAAACTTCATAAGTGAGCAGTGAACTATATTGAACCGGCCGTACCGCATTATTTACGCTGGTCGGAGTAGCCTATCGTGTGGAGCAGGGAGGATCACCCCCCCCCCCCGGGTAGACAATCTGGGCCAGTTGGCATTAGTGGTAGACCCTCAGGTGGGAGGTTATAAATTCACCAAGGTACTCATGGATGGAGGGAGCAGTATTAACATCCTGTACTATGAGACATTCCCCGCATGGGGCTAACAGACAAGGATCTCAGACCGTCTAATACGGTGTTCCATGGTGTGGTGCCTGGCAAATCAGCATATCCTGTTGGTAAGATAGCCCTGGAGGTGGCTTTTGGGGACGAGCATGATTCCCGATCCGAGACACTAACCTTTGAGGTGGTGAAGATCCGGAGCCCGTATCACGCCTTGTTTGGGCGGCCGGCTTATGCCAAATTCATGGCACGGCCTTGTTATATCTATTTGCAGCTCAAGATGTCGGGTCACAACGGGACAATAACGGTTCATGGGAGCCGCAAGATTGCTTTGGAATGTGAGGAAGGTGATGCGGCCTATGCAGAGTCGGTTTGTGCCACGGAGGAGTTAAAATATTATAGGGACAATGTTGATCCGGCGGACATGACCCCTTTGAAGAAGCCAACTACGGAGCATGATTCAGATCTGAAGTTCAAATCAGCGGCTGAGACCAAGCTTGTTGACTTCGTGCCCGGCGATTCGTCCAAGCAGTTCACTATCAGTGCCAACTTGGACCCTAAATAGGAAAGCGCGCTCATCGAGTTCATCCGTGAGAATCGAGACATTTTTGCATGGAAGCCTTCTGACATGCCAGGTGTACCGAGGGAACTCGCTGAGCACACTCTTAATGTTGATCCCAAGTATAAACCGGTAAAATAGTTTCTCCATTTAACGAAGAAAGGCGGAAAGCTATTGGAGAAGAAGTGGCCAGGCTCTTAGCAGCTGGTTTTATCATTGAAGTGTTCCATCCAGAATGGCTCGCTAATCTGGTGCTGGTTCTTAAGAAAAATGGCACTTAGCGTATGTGTGTGGACTATACGGATCTTAACAAGGCTTGTCCAGCGGATCCTTTTGCCCTCCCCCGCATTGACCAGATTATTGATGCCACGGCGGGTTGTGAGCGTTTGAGTTTTTTGGATGCGTATTCTGGGTATCATCAGATCAAAATGGCGGTTAATGACCAGGAGAAGACGGCATTTATTACTCCCTTTGGAGCCTTCTGCTATGTATCTATCCCTTTTGGGCTCAAGAGCGCCCAAGCCACTTATCAACGGTGTGTACAGAACTGCCTGCATAAGCAGATCGGCCGCAATGTGCACGCCTATGTGGATGATATTGTAGTCAAGTCAAGGCAGAGGGAGACGTTGGTTGATGATTTGAAGGAAACCTTTGACAACTTGCGGGTTTACAAGATGATGCTTAACCCGGCCAAATGTGTTTTTGGTGTTCCGGTAGGCAAGTTACTGGGCTTTCTTGTGTCCAACAGAGGAATCGAGGCTAATCCGGAGAATATTACGGCTATCACCTCCCTGGCTAAACCGAAGTGTATCAACGATGTTCAGCGTTTGGCGGGCCGGATTGCTGCGCTGAGCCGGTTTATTAGCCGCCTCGGAGAGAAGGCCATCCCTTTATACCAGATGCTAAGAAAGACAGATCAATTCGTCTGGAGTCCGGTTGCTGATGAAGCGTTGGAGGACTTGAAGCGGCAATTAGCCAATCCGCCCATTCTTGCAGCTCTGGTCAACAAGGAGCCGTTATTGCTATACGTAGCGGCCAATGCTCGCGCAGTTAGTGTGGCTATTGTAGTAGAACGCAAGGAGGCGGGCAAGGAGTATCCGGTTCAGCGGCCGGTTTACTATATCAGCGAGGTACTTATTGAATCCAAGCAAAGGTATCCGCATTGGCAGAAGCTGGTATATGGAGTTTTCATGGCAAGCCAGAAGTTGAAGCAGTATTTCCAAGGGCACCCTATCACAGTGGTCAGTTCAGCTCCCTTGGGCGATATCATATAGAACCGGGAGGCGACCGGCCGGATTGCCAAGTGGGATATAGAACTTGGGCTGCACGGATTGAAATACGTACCCCGGACGGCGGTGAAGTCTCAAGCACTTGTTAATTTCATCAATGATTGGACCGAGTTGCAAGCACCATAGGAGAAGCTGGATCACACATATTGGACTATCCATTTTGATGGATCCAGGCAATTGGAAGGCTCGGGGGCTGGAGTCGTGTTAACTTCCCCACGAGGTGATAAGTTTTGTTATGTTCTCCGCTTAATGTTCCCTTGTACTAATAATGCAGCTGAGTATGAAGCCTTGCTCCATGGTCTCCGGATGGCTAAACTGATGAATCTAAGTCAGGTTAAGTGCTTCGGTGACTCGGACCTCGTAGCTCAACAGGTGTCTGGCACTTGGGATTCTAAAGACCCACTCATGGCTGCAAATCGTCGTGAGGTGGATATTGTTGCAGGTCACTTCAAGGGTTATCAGGTGGATCACGTGGATCGTCGAAAAAATGAAGCGGCGGACGCTTTAAGCCGGTTGGGCTCTCAGCGTAAACCGGTCCCGCCTAATGTCTTTCTCGATGTGTTGCACAACCCGTCAGTCAAGCTCCCGGGTGAAGCGGATTTGGCTATTCCTGATCCGGAGGCTCAATTGGTACATGAACCGGGGAGAGTTGCTAGAGGATGAGACTCTAGCCAGGCAGATAGTCCGGCGATCCAAATCTATGACAATTATCAATGGCGAATTGCATCATTGCAGTGTATCAGGGGCGTTTCAACGCTGCATCTCTCCTGAGGAAGGTTGTGAAATTTTACGCGAAATCCATGAAGGGGATTGTGGTCACCACGCCGGTTCAAAGTCTCTAGTGGCTAAGGCGTTTCGTCACGGGTTTTACTGGTTGACAGCTCATGCTGATGCGGAGGACTTGGTTAAACGGTGTGATGGCTGTCAGAAATTTTCAAGGCGTGCTCATGTGCCGGCTCAAGAATTGAGGATGATTCCAATTACTTGGCCGTTTGCAACATGGGGGCTGGATATGGTCGGACCTTTTAAAAGGTCCAAGGATAAGAAAACCCACCTTTTTGTGGCAGTCGATAAATTTACCAAGTGGGTTGAAGCGGAGCCTGTTAGTAAGTGTGATGCAGCTACAGCAGTGCAGTTCATTAAAAAGGTGATTTTCCGGTTTGGCTTTCCACACAGTATCATTACTGACAATGGTACCAATTTATCCAAGGGTGCTATGAAGGAATTCTGTGAATGTGAGCACATCAGACTTGACGTATCATCAGTGGCTCACCCCCACTCCAATGGGCAGGCAGAACGAGCTAATCAAGAGATCTTGCGAGGCATCAAACCCCGGCTTATGGTTCCATTGCAAAGAACACCGGGATGTTGGGTTGAAGAGCTACCATCTGTGCTATGGAGTATCAACACTACGCCCAACCGATCTACAGGATACACACCGTTTTTTATGGTCTACGGAGCAGAGGCGGTTCTCCCTAGTGATATCCGGCATGATTCGCCTCGTGTGGCGGCTTATGTTGAAGCGGACAATGAGACAGCACAGCAAGATGCTTTGGACCTATTAGATGAGGAGCGTGACATAGAGGCTGCCCGCTCGGCGATTTATCAACAAGATCTTCGTCGCTATCACAGTCGCCGAGTCAGAACCAAAACTTTTCAAGAAGGAGATTTGGTGCTTCAGCTCATCCAAGATCAGACGGATATGCACAAGTTATCCCCACCTTGGGAGGGACCTTTAGTGGTCAGCAAGAATCTGCACAACGGGTCATACTATCTGATTGATATTCGAGAGCATAAAGACTCACGCACATCAGAGGAGGAGACCAACAGGCCGTGGAATATAGCTCATCTTCGGCCTTACTACACTTGAGCCATCGGCTCTATCTATGTACATATTATGGCAGTGTATATATTATCATTGATATAATAAAACCGGAGCCTCAGCTAAAGCGGGGTCTCTGTCCTTTCATATCATGTGTGGTTACATGGAGTGGTTCTGTTTTAAAGCGGCCTCCGGTTTACCCCTTGAAATTTGCTTTTCAAAAAAAGCTTTGTGATATCACTTGGGGCCTTGGTCGTGTCCGAACCAATGTGACACCTTTTGATAGGCAAAAGCCACCAGATCATTTGGGGACATGGTCAAGTCTGAACCAGTCACGCCTCTTGATCGGCCTAAGGCCACAGAATCACTTGGGGGCTTGGTCGAACCCGAACCATTGGCACGCCTTTTGATCGGCATAAATGCCACGGTTTCATTTGGGGACCTGGCTGACTTGAACCATTGTCACTCCTATTGGGGGCTTGGTCCTGTCCGACCATGGTAACACCATCTGATCAGCTCAGTAAAGCATGTTTTTGCAAACGGTTTTTATCATTGCCTTTGCTTCCATATTTCTTTTATGACTATTCTTCAATTTTTGTTGTGCTTCCTTTAAACCAACAACACTTTTTACCGGTTCAGCTGACGGGATTTAGTTCATTTTTAATCCAGAGAAATATGCCCGGTTTAACTTTCCTGTTAAAATCATGGAGTAGCAGGGGGGCTTATAATGACCCAGCACGGTTTACATGGTAAGCCAGCATTTTAAAAAACACGGGAGTTGTTTTCTCCCCTTTGATGGTAATGGTTTATAAAACCTCCGTTTCAAGCCTGGCTAAGCCAACTTTATGCCCAGCGATGGCAGGTATTTTGTATCGCATATTTGATTATATGTTTTAAATACATTGCTATATATATATCAAGGTTATAAACCGGTTGGCGGTATAACCGCCACCGCAGTTCAAGATTTTCTGATTACAGGAAATATAAATTGAGGATTTCAAGCAAAAGCATCAGTACGTATGCACGAAGGCATATTTAAAGTAGAAGTATTGTCTATTCTATTACAAGGCAACGAGGTGCCCAAATAAGATCATTGTTATTTTGGCGGATCATAATAAGGCAGTTGTTTAAACCGGCTTCCGGTTCAAGCCTGCTCATCAAACCGGTCTAATGGTTGTGGGTCGTCCGGCGCCGCTTCAGCTTCCTCATCTCTATCCATTGGCTGGAAATCAACAGTGGTCCAGTCGATTCCCATTAAAGCTTGAAAAACAACCTCTTCATGGATCAGAGAAGACGGTTCAATATCAGGAGCATAAGTATGCTTACGGATTGGAGGAACCAGATTCTCCGCTTCCGGAATTGGTGCAGCCACTCGTTTGTTCTGATCATTGTACTGAGCTTGGTAATGTGACAAGTCGGCTTCTTCAGCCAATTGACAAGCCAGAGGGCGTACTGCACGGTTTATCACCCTCAAATCATCTTCATTGAACTCTGAGCCATCTTCCTTCAAGCTGGGATAGCCTTGAGCTGCTTCAACAGGATCGAAATCCGGCACCCATGCTTTTGCCCGGATTAAGGCGTTAATGGCTTCGGTTCGAGCAGCAGATTTTTTCAGTTCTTCAATCCGAGCAGGAAGCATTGACAACCTATTCAGAGTATCTTGGATTAAAGTGGGTGCTGGATTGTTATGAGATGCAGTGGTGATGATCCGTTGCGCTCTGGTGTACAGCTGTTCAGTTAAAGTGTAGGCAGCCTTCAACTTTTTCTGAACATCTGACCCTAAGTGACCAATGCGTGTACCTGCAACAATACAAAAAAGATCACAAACCGGATCTATTATAAGAAGGCCCAAATTGTCAAAGAAACCAAAAGGAGCTTACCGAAGATAGCAGCGGTCATGGAATGTACTTGCTGCTTTACGGTGGTTAGCTCATCTACCACCGGTTTAAGGGCAGCTTCAGCATTTTCAGCTCTTTTTATTAAAGTGGCCTCTTTAGTGGCCCAATCAGCCCGCTCCTTCTGGAAGCCCTCCTTCAGCTGTTCTGTGATGCTCAAAGCGCTGGTTAATTCCTCCCTGGTTTTGTTGGTTTCGGCTTGTTGGGTTTTTAAAGTTTCCTGCAGATCAGTAATCCGGTCCTCTTTGATCCTCACTTCAGCCTGCATAAAGATAATGCTTGGCTTTAAGCAAACAGTACAAGAATTTGAAGTACCAACCACATAACAAGTTATACGCTTGATACTTGGGGGCTAATACACCTTCAATTTTCATCTATTACTAAATCGCAAAGTCCCAAGCTCAATACATGTATTCAACTTAGCACTTGGGGGCTAATGGCTATTTGCTCAGTTATGTTCTGATGTTAGAATCTTTATTGGAGTCCCGGTTTAACTATACTAAGTTGAACCGGCCCTTGGGGGCTACATTGATGGATTTCAAAGTATTGAGGACTATATTCAAGTCTGGGCTTGAAGAAGGTTACAAACCGGCCCTTGGGGGCTAGGAGGATTAATACAGTGGCAGTAATTAAAGAAAGAAGAAACACAGGGAAGTTACCTCAAATTTATCTCTCATCATCTTTACCAGGCCAGCTTCACAGTCACGACTAGTATATAGCCGGTTCAAGTAACTAGAATGAAGATCTTGGGCACTCAGAGCAGCATATGTTTCCATATCAACATCCCATTTGCCTTTGTTCATGGCAGAAAAATCTTCTTTCACAGTATGCTTGGCCAAAGCGACAGGATTCCCTGGTTCAAAGCGACCTACGCCGGTAATTACAATGTCATCATCCTTGGACTCGCCGGTTTGCATTGGCGCGGTCGGTTTATCGGCAGGCTTTGAAGGACTGCGGGATCTATCAATCTGGACGGAGCTGGCAGGCTGGTCAACAGGGACTGAGGTATTGATAGGCCTTTTCTCAGGAATAGCATCATCTTGCAAGGGAGGATCATTGGGAATATCCTCATAAACGAACGTTTCATGATCTGGTGCTTTATCCTGTTCAGGGGTGACATCTTCCTCGGCCGCTTTATTCAGGCGGGCTTTCTTGCTTGGTTTAGGTTTAGCCCTGAAAGAGAAACAAAGAGTCAAGGAACAGCATAAGTTATAACGTGGTATACCAGAAGCATATGTTCAGTCTAGCTTACCCAAGAACCGTTTTCAGTGGTGGCAGCTGAGTGGCCGACGATTCACCAGAGGAAGAATGGGAAGTAACCTGATAATCGGAGTTGGACGGATTAAGAGGTTGACGGATGAAACCCGCTTTAGGATATAAATTAATAAAAAGGTCGGAGACCTCGGAGCGGCGTTTTCGAACCGGACTGTTTGGTAAACCGGCGGAGGTAACTACCTGGCCGCTGTGCTGGGTTGTGCGGCGAGCTTCATGCTGCTGAGTCTTCATAAGAAATTTGGGATCGAAATAAGCAAGAGGATGAGAAAATTTAACTTTTCGGTTTGCCTGGCGAAATTTTGGCAAAGGCAAAGGATCTAAATCGGAAGAGAGAATAGTTACCTCAGCGACATCAGCATTACTGGCTTCAGCGTCGTCCTGACAAGTATCATCATCAATAAGGCGTGTAAAAAGTAAGCCTAGTGAATCGAGTTCTACCTCAAGGTCCGACTTACCCACATCATCATCAACAGCCGGATCAGATGAAGTAGTGGTTTTCCTCTTTTTAGCAGGCTTCTTAATGACCTTGGTCTTTAGCCGGGTTGACCGTTTTGCTTTCTCCGGTTTGTCTTGTGGAAGCTTCTTGCTCCAAAACGGATTATCACCCTGGTTAAGCAGCAATTGATGTCAGACAGAGATAGCAATAACAGGTTCAGTAAAAAGTACAATCAAAATCTTACAGCTGGCGGTTTGTTGATAGCACAGAAAGGGAGCAGGCCGGTTTGAGCGCAGAGGTGCTCCGGTTCGTTCAGCATTTTCTTCACGCCTCTGTGACTTCATCATCAGAGAGCTGGATGTTGGTGTGTCGGAGTGGGTCATCAATGCTACCAGTATACTCGCACATTAAACCGGAGTGCCGGCTGAGAGGCAGTATGCTCCATGATATCCAACAGCGTGCGAGATCTACTCCTGTTAAACCGTTGGCCATGAAGGCTCGGAGCTTGGATAATTGCGGAGCGTATTTACTCCTCTCCTTGGCACTTAACCTTTGTGGGAAGGGGTGTGTATTGCTGAGCCGCTCCGGACGAAAGCCAGGCAAAGGATTTTCATCATCAGGGGAAGTATCTTTGCAGTAAAAGCATGTTGCATTCCACTCCTTGGGGTGACTGTGTAGTCTGGCATGGGGATAAGTGATTTCTTTCCTTTTCTGAATTGCCATACCGCCCAATTCGGTATTGGGACCATCAGTGAATTCTGTGCGGCGGTTTAAGTGGAAGCAGTCTCTGAACAATTCAACTGTGGGTTTCTCTTGAAGGTATACCTCACAGAGCACTTGGAAGTGACATAAGTTGGTAACAGAATTGGGGCCAGTATCTTGCGGGCGGAGTTAAAAATTGGCTAACACATCCCGGTAAAATTTAGAGCCGGGCGGTTTGAAGCCCTGGGCTAAATGGTCTGCAAAAATCACAACCTCTCCCTCTTGAGGTGTGGGAGGACATTCATCACCAGGAACCCTCTAGTGGATAGTATCTTTGCTGTCTAAAGCGCCAATCGAAACTAAATCATCCAACTGAGTTTCTGTGACGCGAGAAGGAACCCAGTTGCACTCATATACTTGTTTGGCCATGATGAGATCTACAAGAAATAAGTGATTCCGGTTCAAGAATGCGCTGGTATGAACAATGTTAAACCGGAGGCAGTACATTTAAACCGGATTTCTATGAGGTAGCATAATAAGACTGAAGAAGTCTGGCGGTTGAACAAGGGGACTAATGGTATATACCGGTTTAATAATTTTTCCTATATTAAGTTAAACCGCCTGATCTAAACATTGAAAGCAATTGAGGTTGCGGATGGCTAAGTATGCAGAAACAGGTTTCACAAGGTCCTATTGTAGTAATGGATCTGAAGCAAGTTTAGAAAAACAGAAAATATTCAAAAGATTAAAGTAGAACGGAAGTGAATCAATGGGCAGGTATGTAGATGAGATCTATGGACTTGAGCGTGAAACTACAGGTGGATGCTAAAAGGCTACTGCTAATCAGAGCAGGGTTTCACAGATCTATCCAGGAGTCTGGGTACGAGCATGAACAAGTGAGGAACACGGCAAGAACACGAAACCCTAGAACAGATCTATGTTAAGAAGAGCAGAAGGCTTACCAGAATCGAGGAAGACGCGGAAAGCTACCGCAGTGCTCTGGAGCGTTCAGGTTGATGCAGTGGCCCAAGACGGTGCAGAGGTCAATGGCGGTGGCGGAGCTCCAAGGCTGGCGACGCGAGGAAGACGAAGAGAAAGAGACGAAGCGGAGAAAAGGAAATGACCCTTCGGTCCTATTTATAAGGCAAATGATGTGTGTTAGGCGCGCGAATCTAGGAACCACAAAATTCGGAAGTGGAGCTGCTGCCTTGGGTATCGCAGATTAATAAATGAAAGAAGGCATCATAAATGTTAAACTTTGTGATGATGTCATGCTGGTTTACAGCAACCAGAGATGATGACGACATGGCGGTTTACCAATTACCAGAAGATGTTGAAGACAAAGATTTTTGTGAAGGATTGACATGAACCAGTTCAAATCAATCTGGGGCCTAATGTTGGGGATATTACCACTGGCCGTGAACCGGCCTACCTGGGCCGGGTTAGCTTCATTAGTAGTTTAAAGGTGATTAAGCAGATGAAGGCCCAAGGCCTGTAGTCGGTTTAGAACCTGTAGCCGTAAACCGGCTTGATATGTAAACTTGCATTGTAAGTTAGGAATAGAGAGAGACCAACCGGGATACGAGTATGAACCGGTGTGGGACTCTGTGGACCGACGGGCGTCACCCGTGTATATAAGGGGACGACCCGGCGGCGGTTCAAGGACATACAACAACAACTCGAGCCTAGGCGAAGCTTGTTTGCTCCCTAGCCATCGAAACCACATCAATTCCATCACAACTAGATGTAGGCTTTTACCTTCATCGAAGGGGCCGAACTAGTATAAACCCTTGTGTCTTTGTGTCCGCTTTAAACCCCTTTAAGTTAACCCGTAGCGATGGCTCCACGACTAAGTCCTTTCATAAGGACATCTGCCGTGACAAATCCACGACAGTCTCGCTCAGTGGGGTCGCACCCGTGACCTGCTACCCCGCGCCCACACCAACTCCGGTGCTGCGTCCAGGAGGGTCTCGCTCCGCGGGGCCGCACCCACGACCTCCTACCCCACGCCCGCACCAACTCCAACGCTGCTCCAGCCGCCGCTCCCGCCCCGGCACCGGTGCCAAGGCCGTCCCCGCCCATCTTTGGTTGTGTGCAGGCAGGTGACCAGCAGGAGCGCGGAGGAGGGGTCCTTCGGTTGCCGCCTTGGATCAGATCTTGCTTCATGGAAACCTCCACGTCAACATCTTCGAGGCCTCGTCGCTCTCCCACCCCGGCCGCACTAGCGGTGGCGCCCCCAAGTTCATCCGCAAGGTACTTCCATAGTCCTACTCACAGATCTTTTCTGATTTCTCCCTTCATTTTATTTTCTTCCCGTCCAAGACGAATCAATTGATTGATCGTTACCACGCCCGACTAGACGTGCTAGTCTACAGTATTAGTACATGGTAAAATGGTGCGGTTAGGGAGCCATTTTTTACTAGTACCAGTAAAAAATAACTGAAAATACAGACAATCACTGCATATTTTATCCAGAATCGTTGCTAGAGTTTTGCTTATGCCGGCTCCTACCCTAGTTGATAGATGATTATGATAGTTGCACAGTAATTTAAAGGTTGGCCTGATCATGGTTACATCTTCATTCCCTGAATTGTTTGCCTGGACTCACAGTTTGATGTATGCGATGTGTGTTTCTGTAGTCATGCCCATGATGTGACTCTTCATGTTCTAAACTGATCTTTGTACATTTGAAATCAATGAGTGTAGGTATGATCTTTGTACATTGTGAGGTTCAAAACTAATATCTCCTCTAGGAAACAAATATTTCACAAGGCCTGCTCTACTTTGAGTTGGTTCGAATTTGAATGGTTCGCCGTGTGTAGGTGTGATCTGAATTCTGAATGGGTCTTTTGGCAAGTACATGAAGGCCGGGAGCGCCAAGGCGCACCTTACACGCGGGTCGGTAAGTTATTGTGCGTTGGTTTGTCATTCATTTTCTATATCTTGCACGCGAGGTGTTTGTTTGAATATGCCGACGACGTTTGATTGACTGATTCGTTGTTGGTGAACTTGCTAGTATGCATGTAGATCATGGTGTACCAGCTTTGCAAGGGCGTTGCTTTTTTTCCACGGACGCGGTGTCTGGCACCATGACCTTGAGCCACACAACCTGCAAATTGGTGGATGGGTTGGTATCCTCTGGTTTGATCCTAGCAAGAGGAAGTGTTCTCTTCTCTTTATCAACCACAAAGGCACTTTCTTCTCTCATGGATGAATGGGAGTCCATCAATTTAGTATCAGTTTAGGTGTTAGTATGATGTTGATGCTTGTGTTGATGCCATGCTTTTTGTCTTGTCATGTGCTGATATTAACTGGCAGCATTATCTCCCATGATTGCTTGCTTGCTTGCTTACTCTATAACCTGTACTACTAAAACATGTTATCCTACTCCATGATGCTATATCATTTGCAAATACTCCTGGACATCAGCTCCCATGATGTTGCATTAGCTATAATTTGTACTGCTAAAAGAGGAGTGTAAAGTTGAGTAATTTTTTCAGCCATTATCTTTGTTTTCTTTTGGGCGGATGCTCTCCACTTGAGTACAGCTGGGTACTGCATCTCTTTTTGCATTCCTTTTTCAGTCAGTGCTTGAACATTTTTTTAAAGATGAATTGGAATACTTCTAGACAGCAGTACATGGAGTATAGCTGTAACTTCTTGCAGTATAGCTGTAGTAGTCCATTAGGAGTAGTTTTGCATCAGTAGCATTAGGAGTAACTTCTTGCAGAAACTCTTTGACACATATTGTCATGCATCAGTAGCATGTTTGCTTGTTTTGGAGCAGCGATTAAACTACTCCATGTCAAATAAACCTTGCTAGGTGAATCTTTTCCATTAATTAAATTTGTACTGCTTGGAGTAGCCTGCTTGGAGTACTTCTTTTCATGGAGCTGCTTGCAGTAATTTCTGATTTGCAGTCAGATTAGCTTGGAGCAGTAGCATTGCTTGCTATACTATTCTCTTCTCTTCTCTTCTTTTAATTAAAATTAACTAAACCTTTTTCCTTTAATAAAATTAGCTAAACTTTCCTAGTTAATTAAAAATAACTGAAACTATTCTTTTAATGCTTGCATAAACTGTTTTAAAGAAGAATTGGAGTACTCCTTTAATGAAGGTTTTGTGTAGTCTATTACTTCCATCAGTACTTCTAAAAATAAATGAATTATTTCATTTAAGTGTACTCTGGACAGTAGTAGTATAGCACTTGCTGCTGCTGTTAAGCTTGCATCAGTACTGGTTGCAGTAGTTTAGTGTAGGACAACAGTAGTATAGGACTTGGTTACTGCTATTAAGTTTTTCTTTCTCTTCTCTCTTCTCTTCTCTTTGTCTCCTGGAGTAAACTTTTCCACTATACTCCTAGGAGTAAACTTTCTGTGCTGGAATAGGAATTCCTCTCAGGAGTAGCAGTAGTGATTTGCTTAACAGCAGCAACAACAACAGTGCATATCAATTTATCATGCTGACAACAGTAGTGCACACCAATTTGGATCTGATGCATATCAATATAGTAGTGCACAAAGTTCATCAAACATCATGCAAGTTCGATGCATATCAACTTATCATGCTGACAATAGAAGCATGTGGACCTATCATCGTGATTTCGTATTTCAGTTTGTGGTAATCTAATGATGTTTGATGTCTATTGGTTGCTGTATATGGGCAAGATCAATTGAATCATGTTGTTTTCTTTTTGATGTACACACATGCAGATGGTTGACACTCATGAACAGCGAGCAAACCATACCTAGGTGTTCCAGAGACTGTTGTATTATTTATGTTCTTTTTACTCCCAGAATTATTGCGCGCTCATACTGTCATCACATTGCCTGTTTTCTTGCTGCATACATGTATCTCAAGCATTGTGTTGTTTTATTTATGTTCTTTTTACTCCCTGAATTATTGTGCGCTCATACTGTCATCACATTGCCTGTTTTTCTTGCTGCATACATGTATCTGAAGCATTGTACTTCTGTGTTTGCTTAGGCGGATAACTACTAAGTGATTACAATTAATGTGTACTTGTGAATTCTAAGCTCATATTGGTGTCTCACGATCATTTGAGTCTAAGCTTATCATGTTCTAGTTATTATTTGCTTCTGCTGCTTCTATATACACATGTATGTATGTTTAATTATTCACATGTATGTATGTTTAGTTATTCGACATGCTTCCGAAATTGACTATGGTTTTAGACCGAAACACTATGTTTGTTCAAAGAGTGTCCATGTTGTGTGATATATGATGCTGCTCTGTTGTGCACCTCTCTTTTTTTGTGTGCTGCATCATTGTAGATATGCTTGATAGAGTAAATGATTTCAGTTCTAGTTCTCGATGTGTCCAATGCAAACATTACTGTTAACTGTCAAGTTGATTCTAAGATGTCTCATTAAGTTCATTTCAGATGGTTATTTCTAGATTTAGTACCAATTTATTGTTGACCTGGCCTATGCTCTGTACCTTGCTCTGTACCAATTTATTGCATTATTCTGTTATTTACTGTTAAATATGCTGTTAGATTTACTTATATTTTGTTCCTAATCACTTTATTCTATAACGTGCAGATGCTGGCCTTTCATGTTTCTTCACGAGCATCAAGACAAAGAAGTTGGAAGAAGCTAGTTGGAGCTAGTTCTGGGAGTAATGAAACCCTTTAGGCTGATCCTATTTGTATGTGTGATGTAGCAGAACTTGTAGGGCTCATGTGATAGAGTTGTTATCTAATTTGTATGTGGTAGACTGTACACTTGTAGAGTTGTTATCTAATTGTAAACTTGATGCTGATCACATTTGTATGTATGTCATCTGATATAGCAGTTATTTGAAGTATTGCGTCAGTTTTCTGTATTGGTATATTGAAATATGAAGAACATGACCTTGACAGAACAAAGAAAAACAAAGGCTACAGCCCAAAAACAAAGGTGCATAAAAAAATAAAAACAAAGACTACAGCCCAAAAATAAAAAGGCTATAATGTTGGGCCTGGCCCATGTAGCTGACCAAAATTAATAGGAAAAAAATATATAAAAGGCTGATTTGTTGGGCTCGGCCCATCTAAACCACCTAATCGGACTGGGCTGAATCTTGTCAGTGACCTTTTGAATTGGTCATAATTTTGCCACGTCGGATCCGACATGGCCTGGGCAGACAGCTAGTGACCAAAACAAAAGGTCATGGGTTCAATGACCTTCTATTTTGGTCGTAAACGTCTACGACCTTCTCACAGAGAAGGTCGCTATAGTCAGTTTACGACCGCCAGCTTTTGACCTTTTGTATTTGGTCACAAAAATGTCGCAAATGAAAAACCATGACCTTTCAGTGACCAATAGTGTTGGTCACAAGTTGACATATTTCTTGTAGTGTACAAGGTGGTCGGCATCGACCTCCGGTACACCGGAGGCAATCCTAGCAAAGATCAGAAGGTTGCCGTAACCCAGTTGTGTGTGCGCCATCATGTCCTCATCTTCCACTACTGCATGGCCATAGAGCCTTGCAACCGTTTTGCCAGGTTTTTGAACAGCACCGACTACAAGTTCCTATGGTGGAAACCTCCAACGATGTAAAGGCGCTCATGGTTACGGGCTTGGCCTGCAAGAACCTTGTCGAAATCCGTGACCACTACAGGGTCTGGGGCAGCATGAAGAAGGAATCCCTGGTTGAGCTCGCCTCGACCATTATCGACCCCTACTATGAAAAGATGAAGCAGGATGCCAACAGAACAAGTCATGTATCCTGGCACGGGGCCTAGATGGGGCAACTGGATGAACCTCGCCTCAGGTTCGTGCCCAAGAGCGTGTACACATGCTACGAGATGCACATGCGGATCGTTGGCATGAGGAAGTGCCTCATTTCCCGAAATCAACGAGGCCAGATCGAGCCACAAGCAGAGCAGTAGCAGCAAGCATCACAAGAAGTAGATGATGATCAGATGATCATTTATCCTAGTTAATTATGCATGTAATATATAGTTTACTTTGGTGTGTGCAAATGGCATGTGTGTAGTAGCCACCTATGTAAATCGAAGTTTAATTTGGTTATGCAACCATGTCCTTGTATGTATGTATGTATGTATGTATGTATGTATGTATATATATATACATAAATGCATATTTTTACAATCACACTGTTGGATCACCTTATTATATTAGAGTGAGGCTCCCCTATTTATTTCATATTTTTTACTTACATCTAAATCGTTAAATGTTTAGCAAGCCTTAACTAGTTCTGTGGCAAGTTATGATAGACACAGTTTTACCTATATATATATATATATATATATATATATGTGTGTGTGTGTGTGTGTGTGTGTGTGTGTGTGTGTGTGTGTGTGTGTGTGTGTTGTTCTGTATGTAATCCCATCGCACAGCACACATGTCTTATTAGCAGCAATCGTTTGTATTATTATCCGTCTTCTCACACATTTTTATTACAGACCTGTTTGCCACGTGTCACACACATCTTATTAAATTGAAGCATTTTTGTTCTTTTCACTCAACGCAAACAGTTCATCTGAGTGGACTCACTACCAGGGAAAAGGCTAGCAGCAGCGCGGGTTTTAGGTGTATCAGTAGCGCGGGGTGGGGCGCTACTAATAAGGCGCTACAGCTAACGTATAGCAATAGCGCATTGCCACCGGCACTACTGCTACACAAGTGTAGCAGCAGCGCGGTTACTGGGAGCACGCTACTGCTAGTAGCTCTAGCGCCCTTTGTAGCAACGCGCTACTGCTATAGAGGCGCTGCTGCTAACTTCTATACACTCGCTACTGCTAATTTAACAGGTTTTTTGTTTTTTTTGGCATATTTGTTTTGTATTTGAACAGGCTTTATAGAAGAATCTTTAGCACATAGAAATGTCATCATGATACACATACAAATGCCTGCGAGACCACGAATATAATCATAGCATATACATACAAATAGTCTCATCATAATCATCATCCAACACAAAGTGGTCTCTCGTCATCATCTCAAAAATAGTGATACAAGTCCTTGATTACTTGCAAATACATCGTCATCCATCTAAACAATGGTATACGCGAAAAGAGCTATAACTTTGAGTACATGAGTTCATATCCCTCTCTCGCATTAGCGTGAACCTAAACTAACTACTGCCTGTCGCTCGGAAACCGGAAACCGGCAACACCTGGGCCTGACACTCCGGCCACTCATCGTATATATACTCCTGGCGTAGCACTTCTTCGCCATCGATGATCTATGCACCTGCATCGTCACATGAGTAGATGATATGCAACATATATAGTTGAGCAACAGAAAGAGACAGACTTGACAAAAATAGAAATAACATATCATAAGCATAAATAACAAAGTTCATCGTCACCAAAATGCCCTAACTAGAGTGATCTTCGCTAGTCGTGGAGGAGGATGGTTTAATTACATCACAAATAAAGTTTCACTGCGCATAACTCAAAGTTTTGTCATACAAAAAGTATGGACTAAACAGACACATTGTCATATATCGACAATCACTCCAACATGTCGTGCCATCCATCGAGGTCAGGGAGATAGTCCCCAAGCTTAGTGAAAGGCTTCATGTCGAGACGCTGAGAGGCTATGCATGTTCGGACGTCTTCCCGCGACATTTGTCCTCCGTAGAACATCCCTGTTTTTCCGAGGACCTCTTTCATGATGATTTGGGCAAGTTCACGCTGGATGTTATAGAACTCAGCTCGAAGTTGATGATCCTCGATATCTCCTATGTCGTTTGCCCATTGCAGAATATGGGCATCGCCAGATCTAGGTGACATGTATAGGTTTTGGTGATCCCGTCTGTACTCCAGCATGTGGTGTAGGACATAGAATCCATCATTAAGAGAATCATTCGGTTGCTGGATGCAGCAGAAGTCGGTCTTATGACTGAAGGTGGCCCTGCCGCCCCTTCTCTTCTTGTCCCTAACCTCTCCACCCCTTGCTTGGTAGTAAAACATAGCACTGTCGAGAACATCTTTGATGTGGGTGTAATCCTTTTTGTGAATGTTCTTTGACGAGTCCAAGTAAAGAGCGTGGGAGAATCGGGGGTAGAGGATGATGAGGACGGTGCGCCCGCCGCTGCGCAAAATAAGTACACCTCAAATTAATTAGCCTCCACCGTGCAAATGAATTATTGAAATCGAAGGAAGGACAGCAGCGCGGATGACTTACACGGGATGATAAGGCACGAGAATCGCCTCCTTGTCCTTATTGGCGAGCATGAAACTGACGATGTAATCCGTCGCGTATTCACGCTGCTCTGCACAGACTCCCAAGAAGCTCTCGTGCATGTAGTACGGGTCAGCGACACAGATATGACGTATCTGCTCAACCCCAATGATGTAGTTCATGTGCAAGGCATAAAGGCGGACAAACGTAAAATCCAGCTTCTTCACGTGAAACATGTCGAATATGTAATCGAATCGGAGGAAGAACTTATCCGCAGGGAAGCTGTCGACGTACGACATTTGCCGCGGAACGTTAACCACATAGAGTGGGTATCCTGGATCTTTCCAGGCGATGAGGCATTTCTCTACCCGCAGCACATCGTCATGAAGTCTCCTTAGATCGCCGAATCTGGCCCGTAGCGCTGTTGCAGGTAGGATTGGTTGACCGGGGATATGCCATTTATCCACATTGGGGATATCTATACGGTCCTGAAGCCGAGGCGGCTGGATCATAGAATCAGCTTTTTTGCCTTTCCTCGCTCTCTTCCTAGACTTCTTTACTATCGGAAGGTCGTCAATAACACGTTGAGAAGGTAATTCAGGCACCGACTCATGACGCTCAAACCCTGAGGAGGCGCCAGTATAGACATACTGTTCAGCGCCATCGTCATCCTCATCCTCATCCATGGCGACATCATCAGCGACTAATGGAGCCTCCTCCTTACCCCGTCCGCTATCACCCAACCCGACACCCGATGCTAATTGGGTAGGTGGGGTGTTGATGTTCATACCTTGCTGAGGCTGCGTGATCGTGGGTGTGCTCCCGACCGCCTCCAGACGAAGCAGACTCTTTGGCCACAACAGGACCCACCCATTGAAACAATCACCAAGCCGCCGCGGTGTCTCCTCGTCATCCACCAGTAGTGTTGGAGGTGGCAAATTCTCGTGGCCCGGTTCGACACTGGCCATGGAAACCTTGAAGACGTTCTGGGGGATCGGCCGACTGTGGAATAATGGTTCCTTCGGCTTCATTATCGTCGCCTTCCCCACGGCCACCTTCTGGTCGCCGATGGTGTACAATATGGTGCACGGGGTTTCGTCGGCCTGCAAAGAAAAGTCTGCGACGTGAGATATCCGAAAGGCAACGAAAACGGGAGATTATACATTTATATTGAAGGGGGCCGGTGTGACAGATACCGTGAGGGCGTCGAGCTCAGCCAAAGACGAAGCACCGCCGAGCACGTCCGGTGCGGGAGCAGGTGCGGGAGCCCGTGCGGGAGCAGGTGCTCCCAAGAAGTCAGCAAGGGGGAAGTCCTCTGCATTTTTTTCTGGATTTTTCCTTGTCCAAGCGATAACGCCCGTCACCAAGGAAGTAGACAAATCTGCAACCGCCTGTTTTGCGGCAGCTACCGCTGTTGCAACTGTCTGAGATGATTTCTTCTCAGCCGCAATCTCAACCTTCTTGTTGATGTTTTCTTCTGTTAACCTCCGTCTTTCCATTCTCTCCTCCGTGGTCTCACGGTAGTACTTCTTCCACGTGGCGCCGTCTCCGACACCGTGCACGCGTCCATACGATGGTCGAGTATCCACCGGTTATCGTTTCAATATGTTCAACGCCCGGTTGAATGGAGTGTCCCACTTGGGCCTCGCCAATGCCTCAGACGGCAAGTCGCTTTCAGCCGCAATCCGGTGCTGCTCTGTCTGCAAAAGGCACAAGGATCGTTTACAAATATGACTAATGTGTGCAGTCGAATTGATTAGAAACTAAAATTACCAGCAGTCTGATGAACTCCGTAATGACCGGTGTTGTCTCGTAAACCTTCTTCACTGGGTCCCTACGGTGCCGGGCCCTCAGGACGTCACGCTCCTGCGGGACGGTGAAATCCGCCAAGGGGTCTGGGATGCCCAGACTCGCGGCTTCCGCGTCCTCCTTGGCCCATTTGGACCTCTTTCCGCCGTAACCACGGCTTCCGAGGTGGTGGATCCCAATGTTCCTCTGTTGAAGCCCCTTCATGTACTTAGACTTGTTTTTGGCAGCTTCGGCCTCGCAAGTGTCAGGACCCCGACTCAATGCCACATCGATCTAGCATGTAACACCTCATATCACTTTGCGGCCTCACGCACGGTATTCCCACGGGTGTCGCCTTACCTTTGCCCGGGACCGTTTGTGCCTTTTGGCACACGTATATGACAGTGTCGCTAGCATCCATATGATAAGGAGCCCGGGCTGACATGGCTAGTCATAAACCCAAAGTGGCACAGACTTACAGGGACAGGCATCCATGACCCAGCATCGAACGTGTCGGTCATCAACGAGTGAATCCAGGCTGTAGCACTGGGCTAGCAGGACTCCGGTGAACCGGGCTGTAGCGGGCTAACAGGACTCCGGTATTCATCGCGTGACATTTCCCCGAAGGGACAGACACAGGAACGAAGAAGGACACATGCCGGCCAGCCTAAGTGTTCCGGAGCAGTAGCAAGCTACCATGGCTCGGTGGAAACACTAGGAGACATTTCCCGATAAGAGAGGCTACTAAAGATAAACAACTAGATAGTCAGATCCCACACATACCAAGCATTTCAATAACATACACACAATATGCTCGATATGTGCAAACACAACATGGCATCACAACATGACTCTATGACTCAAGTAATTTATTCAATAGGCTCCGAGGAGCGAGATATTACAAACATGGGTCTCATGACCCAACAATCAGAGCATACAAGTCAAAGCACAAGCGGAAGCTATCATGTCTGGGTACAGACATCTATAACTGAAAAAGGCTGAGAAGCCTGACTATCTACCAGATCCTGCCGGGGCACAAGATCGTAGCTGAGGTAACAAGCTAAACGTCGAAGTCCACGTGGAACTACTAGTGAGACTGAAGTCTCTCTGCAAAAACATAAAATAGGCAAACGTGAGTACAAATGTACCCAGCAAGACTTACATCAGAACTAACTACATATGCATCATTTTCAACAAGGGGATAGTGGGGTTTAACTGCAGCAAGCCAGCTTTGACTCGGTGGCTATCCTAAACTACGACTGCAAGCGACTCTTTTGAGGTGGCGCACACGAGTCCACATATTCACCATATCAATACACCACTATGGATCCGCTTCCGTCTCCCTACGAGAACGCCATCCATAGCACTCACGCTTATCTTGCGTATTTTAGAGTATCCACTTTCACTTGTCTATGAACTGATATAAGCAACCCAGAAGTCCTTTTCCGCGGACACGGCTATTCGAATAGATGATGTTAACCCTGCAGGGGTGTACTTCTTCACAGACGCTCTCACCACTTACCGCCGTTTACACGACATGTACTCGGCAACCTTCAAGCGGAAGCCCAACGTGGGTGTCGGCCACGGCCTACCTAAACACTCAAGTCTCTAGTCCGGGTTTATCGCCTATTCGGGTTCCATCCATGAGGAGATCCGGCCGGAGTTTCGCTCACAGCCCCAAACAATGTGAACAGGGTTCCCGAGACACCAAACGGGTGCCCGGTACACCGTGCCACGTGCCTACCGCATCACAGCCCACCCCTACGGTCAGCGCTGCGCACGGCCTCCAGCATACTACAAACACCAGAAACTACTTGCAACTCCTGGACAGAGGACAAGGGTGATCAAGAAGCCGAGAGGGTCCATTGGTTTCGGGCCCAATGTGTGGTAGTAGCTGAATCATGGATCACAAACACAGAACTCAGTTCCTGAGGACGGCTGCAATGAGACAACCCACCATGTACTCCTACATGGCCTCTCACCGCTACCTTTACCAAAACGTGTTCACACACTTAGCTCACACACAGTAGGACATGTTCACACGCCTCTGATTCATCCCAGATGAATCAGACCTAACTCAACCCTAAGCAGTAGCAGGCATGACAAACAAGCAAGAATGAGTAGGCACATCAGGGCTCAAACAACTCCTACTCATGCTAGTGGGTTTCATCTAATTACTGTGGAATGACAGGTCATGCAGAGGATAAAGGGGTTCAGCTACCGCAGCAAGTAACAAATGAATCGATGTTGTCCTAATGCAGTAAAAGAGAGCAGGAGCGAGAGAGTAGGATTGTATCGGAATGAACAAGGGGGGTTTTGCTTGCCTGGCACTTCTGAAGATAGCATTGAGTCTTCATCAGTGTCAACGATCACATCATCGGTATCACGTCTATCGAGAGGGGACAATTACCGGCAACATAGAAGGGAACACAATCAATGCAATGCACAATATGATGCATGATCATGACATGGCAAAATGAATGTGTTTTGAGCTAATGCAACTAGCAACAGATTAAATGAAGTTGGTTTGAATACAAGATTCAAATTTAAACTCCATATGTGATTATTCAAATGCCATTTAATTGATTTGTGCTAAACAGCAGCTATAAGTTGTTCTATCATGCATGAAAATGGTACAGATGGATTCCTTGAATTTTTCTGATAATTTTTCATATATAAATTATTTAATTTGGAGTTACAGTTGAATTTCTATGATTTTTAGAAGTTTTAGCTATTTTCTGGAATTTCCTGAATATAATAAAATAAACTAAATTCCAGAAAATGAATATTGCGTCAGCATGACCTCACCCTGACGTCATCAGGTCAACAGGGCGGGTCCAGGTCAAACCTGACGTGTGGGGACCACACGTCAGTGACACAGTTAACTAACCTAAGTTTAATTAGAGCCTGGGCCCGCATGTCAGTGTCCTATCTACTTAACTAGGTTAAACGCGGCGGTGCAGGTGCGGGTTTCACGTACAGGGCACCGTTCGGGGCGCCGTTGGGCTCTATGGATAGCTGGGAGTGGGCCGCGGCGAGTGGTGCAGGTAGTTGGGTTCGGGGTCGCTGGAAAAGGCGCCGGTGACGTGTTTGGCGGCGGCCGGAGCTCGGGTTTGCACGGGCGCGGCGAGGCAGAGCACAAGGAGTTCAACCAAGGGCATGGACGGCGTCGTGGGGTCACCAGGAGCACGTCTGTGCCATTGGGCGAGTAAGCGAAGCTCGGGAGCGCGTGGCTCAACGTCCATGGCGGCGGCGGCTTCGGTCGTCGGTGAACTAGGAGCCACGGTGTGAAAACAGGACAACAGAGAGGGGGGTTCGAGGGAGAGGCTTACGACGGTTGCAACGGTGCGGACGACGAGCTCAGGGAAGGCCGGAGCTGAGCGGGGCGGCGAGGTCGATCTTCGGCGGCCGAGGAGGGGAAAAGCCTCGGTGGCGGCGTTGCAGCGTGTCCGGGGCCTCGTGGGTCGTCGAGGAGGTCGGGGACGTCGAGACGGAGCTCGCTGGCACGGCGAGGGGTCGAGGGGGAGGCAGTGGCTACGCAGGCGATGAGCGGCGGCGACGGGCTCCGCTCGGGAAGGGAGCAGAGAGGGGAAGGAGAGAGAGCTGCGAGGGGGGGGGAGGTTGAGGGGAACACGGGACTGCGTGGCAAAGCCAGAGGCGTCCAGTGCATCGGGGGAGCACGCAGGCAGGCAGGAGGTGGCCGACGCGCGTCGGGCACACGCCCGCGTCCTCCTGGCGCGGTGGAGAAGATGACTGGCAGCTGGGCTGCACAGTAGCGGGCCGCGTGGGTGGGTTGGCCTCTCTGGTGGGCTTCACAAGTGAGGCCAGGTAAGTTACAGGTACTCCCTCCTGCTCTGTTTCTATTTTAATTATTGTTTTCTATTTGTTTCAATCTGTTTTGATTTAGTTCAAGCACTAAATCATTTTTGTTTCTTCTGACAATTTTTGCAGGGACTGAAAGGAATAATCTAGGGCCCCTCACAAAATAACAGAATTATTGAAGCATTATATATATTTATAACATATATTTGCTTCAACTCAAATACAATATGTATTAGTTCAAAGATCCAAAATGACATGGAAAAATGTGCATCATCTCTGGTTACTGTTTCCAGCATTTTCCAAAGATGATGAACATTTTTGAAAGCCACTTGGATTGACTGAAAATATTTTAGGTGAACCTAGTGAATTCCTTTAATGCTAGGGTTTGGACAATCCCCATTTCAATTTTCTGTAAAAGTAAACATGATGCATCACCAAAGACTAGTACTAGTGCATTGCCAGAAGCTAGGGATGTGACAGCTGACCCCCACTAAACAAGAATCTCGTCCCGAGATTCAAGCGTAGGGTAAGATGGAAGGGGGAACGCAAACTAGCACAATCTTCACGATCCAGTTGCACTTCAAATGGACGTTGATTCGTTCACCATCATTGTCTCGAAGTCTTGCTCTGAGAACTCCAACTAACATGACAACGAGAGGAAAAGGGAGACCCTAAAAGAATGGTTCTTCTCGAAGGTCGAACAACTCAGGATTAACTCACGGAGTGAGACATAGCAACATCTCTCGAGCTGAGAGGTGAAGCACACATCCATAGGAATGGAGTGAAGCAGATGACGAAGGTTCACTAGGTAGACAACAATTTCACGCTTAAGAAGGTGGTAATCGATTGTCAACGTAGCGAGGAGTTGAGTTGCCATGATACCACAACGAGGCATCTTAGGAATGGTGACTCGTAGATATATCCCCTTAAGTGGCAAGAAGAATTACCTTTGATTCAGAGATCATTGAAACTCTTTAAACCAGCCTAAGGCAATTCTCGACCAATCGTTTGGAGGGGGTCGGTAGAATGGCATACTCGGACTTGGATGATGTGGATTACCTTGTTGAAGACAACGTAATGGATGAATTTGCTTATCACCGGAAATGGAAGAGACCCATGGTAGAATGGCACATTGGCGGTGCAAGCTGGGAACAAAATGCAAATACTGGGAATGATTCTGGTAACTGGGGAAGAACCCAACAATAGAGAGTGAATTCACTGTTTGAGAAGGTCACAGCATTGCCGAGGGAACTGAGAGCATCCCAATTAGAGCCGATGATAACACGTAGCGCTTGTGTGTGCTCTCAAGAACTTGAGCATTTCCATATTCATCAGGGTTTTACCAATATCCGTGTCAAGGATCCTGGCAACACAACTTGCTACCACGATGAATGATGATGGATGATGCAGATGCAAAGGAAGATAACACTTCTCAGATTTCATCTTAGCGAGGCCAAGGAAATAAAATCTGGATGATCGACCGAGAGACATTTAGCACTCCGCTTCTAATGTTCTCCTTGATGTGCTAGTGTAACCCATTCATAGATATGGTTTGATATCTAGAACATCAAGTAAAAGGTCGGACTTCGGGAATACAAAATCCATAGGGGCAACTAGGGAGTAAACCCTACGAAATCCCTATGGGGAGGTGGCCAACTTCTTCAATCAAGATACTATAATAACAGGTCTTCCGGCTGGGTGTGTTGGCCACGACATCCACTTTACCGGTTATCGCGCGACCAATATTATAATTCTTGGGAAATATTCCAACCATCATATCTGCCTGAGATTCAGATCTGGTTGGTGTCAGGATATTCCAGACTCATCGAGTCTAGGAAGAAAAACGGAAATTTGCAACACAAATCGACGAGATGACGTTGCGAGATTCTCGGGGAATGAACTACGATAGTAAGCTCCAAAACATGAGCTGGTTCTACTACAAACATGTGAACACGATGTCCCAGACAAGCATGACCACATAGTAGTCTTATAATAAAACACTACCGAGTTCAGGAGGGGGAACCATCAACGAGGGTATCGAAGTCCTTACATAAGTCCGGATTAGCTCTTATGAAGGAACTCCTTCTCCTTGAACAAATCAATCAGTGGCTTGGTGTGCTAGGGATACATATAGATTGAAGGTTGCAAGTCTTCAAACCACAGCATTCTTCGCACGTGTGCATGACTGATTTGGAATGATTCCAAAGAAAGCAACATTGACTTTCTCGAATCCACGGCGGCAACTTGCATCAGATGCACATGAATTAAAGGAAGTCACTACCTTCATCCAAACATATGCTTCATGAGCTAGCATGAACAAATGCTTTCAAAAATTTCCAACACTAGCTTAATGTTCAACAAAATCATGGAGGAGATAAGGATGTTGTCAATGGGCACAACAACAATTCATCCGGGTTTCCTTTTAAAAGGAATTCCATAGTTAAGTGAACAAGTGATAGCATTGGTCAGACCCAAAAGATATAATGGTGTATGCTCGAGGGATCAACCATGAATAAGACAACATTACGAGCATCATTGGTACTGATTTGATTTGACGATAGCCCACACTCAAATCAAAGGATTGATAAGACAATAGGTCCAGCAACTGATCACAGGGACCAATCGATGAAGATATCATCTTTCTTCAACACACACTACACAAGATTATCCCTTTGGAACGAACTAAGTCAGGCAAGCTTTTATCCTCCAACTCTCCAAGTTGTTGTTTAGCTTATCCAACTAGCTCAGGGTATCCAACACGGATTCTTGGAGAAGGGGTGGTTTACAGGAATAAACCAACTTGATCACGAACTCAACATAGCGGTCAGGTGACAACCTGGTAATACTTCTGAGAAGATATTCAGAAAATCACGAACCATCCGTATGTTACTAAGCTCGAGAACAATCTTGCTTTTCAGGGCAAGACGATATGATCAATAGAGCAAGGATTTGAAATAATCCTAACTCATCGATCGAGGAGTGAACCAGGAGAATGGACTAGGTAGCACGATCAATCTTAGAATGATGATTCAATAACCAACACACTAAGAATGAAATTATTGTCCTTTAACTACCAAACAACGAGGTTGCTGGGAGTATTGATTTCACACACCACGATTCACTTGTCGGCATTCCGGTTACAATAACACAGGAACCGAGGAGTGAACAGTGATGGCAAGAAGTATCACTGTACCAAGAGTTCATGGGATGGGGTGCAATTCCTATAACAATCCTGATATAAAGATGGTAATACTCCAAGGTAGAACAGAGCAAAAGCTGAATTGGCATTTTGATCTGCGGAGCACAACTTCATTGACCCAATCCTGGATATGAAAGAGGTACTGGAGTTTGTTTCTCCTAGTCATTCCGCGATAGAATGGCTTGACGGACCACAAGAGTAATAGGCATCGATAAACGAACGCACGCATACTCTTGACTATCAATTGATAGACGAAGGTCAGTAGACAACTAAAGAGGGACAACTCAAAGGAACATATAACTTTCTGAGTTGTGGATACATGGGTTGGTATGCCGAACAAAGTTCAACATAATTCTTTCGGATAGCCCATGCAGAAAGGTTGAGCTGGCAGAGTCACAATATAGCATGGAGAACTCATCAAGAATAATCCTGTTGTGATATTTCAGTTCAACGAGGAACTTCTGCCATAAGTAGTTCATGGTATTTGGAAGGAGAAGATACCACGAACTCCAAGGACTATCGCAAAGGTTACTAATATCCTAGGGGAGCTAGCAATTACTATCAACATGAAGTAAGTAGAGTGAATCTCGGGTTCAAAACCCAAGGAGTAGAATACCTACTACTAAGTAGCATCACGGGATGCTTTCGAGAATGATGGCCAGAATCATCACACTGGGAACACAAATCATGGCTAAATTACTAGATGATCCCCTAAGCACTTAGGGTCATAATAATAATTCCAACATATATGTCGAGGTAATAATTACCTCAACACACCGATTAGTGTGGTTAATCTGGCCCAAAGGAACATCGAAGCGGGAGGAAGGAATTTGCAAATGCATCAGACTACTTAGAAACCTGGGATGACTCGGACAGCATAACGGCTGTAAATGCTCAGAAGAGATTTGAGACATTCACAAAAATGGTGGCATAACCACTCAGAAGCACAATATCAAGGTTTCGAGATCAACAATTAGCATATGGAAGTAGTAGGAACTGAACTGAGACTTAAATCCAACAATCTTATAAGTCTACTGATTAGTAACATGTGATCCTAATAGAAAGAAGAGATAGCCTAGTTCTTAATCCCCGTAGAAGAGAAGATGATGACTCAGATCAGAAGGCCATGAGGTATAAGGAATAAAAAGAGCCTTACGTTTCATCCCACAATCAATTCCTCTACATATAACTAAAGAATTTCTAGACTCAACTTCGACCAGTTTGGCTTGGTAATCCTACAGGCAGTCAAGCTCTGATACCAACGCTGTCAGGACCCCGACTCAATGCCACATCGATCTAGCATGTAACACCTCATATCACTTTGCGGCCTCACGCACGGTATTCCCACGGGTGTCGCCTTACCTTTGCCCGGGACCGTTTGCGCCTTTTGGCACACGTATATGACAGTGTCGCTAGCATCCATATGATAAGGAGCCCGGGCTGACATGGCTAGTCGTAAACCCAAAGTGGCACAGACTTACAGGGACAGGCATCCATGACCCAGCATCGAACGTGTCGGTCATCAGCGAGTGAATCCAGGCTGTAGCACTGGGCTAGCAGGACTCCGGTGAACCGGGCTGTAGCGGGCTAACAGGACTCCGGTATTCATCGCGTGACATTTCCCCGAAGGGACAGACACAGGAACGAAGAAGGACACATGCCGGCCAGCCTAAGTGTTCCGGAGCAGTAGCAAGCTACCATGGCTCGGTGGAAACACTAGGAGACATTTCCCGATAAGAGAGGCTACTAAAGATAAACAACTAGATAGTCAGATCCCACACATACCAAGCATTTCAATAACATACACACAATATGCTCGATATGTGCAAACACAACATGGCATCACAACATGACTCTACGACTCAAGTAATTTATTCAATAGGCTCCGAGGAGCGAGATATTACAAACATGGGTCTCATGACCCAACAATCAGAGCATACAAGTCAAAGCACAAGAGGAAGCTATCACGTCTAGGTACAGACATCTATAACTGAAAAAGGCTGAGAAGCCTGACTATCTACCAGATCCTGCCGGGGCACAAGATCGTAGCTGAGGTAACAAGCTAAACGTCGAAGTCCATGTGGAACTACTAGTGAGACTGAAGTCTCTCTGCAAAAACATAAAATAGGCAAACGTGAGTACAAATGTACCCAGCAAGACTTACATCAGAACTAACTACATATGCATCATTTTCAACAAGGGGATAGTGGGGTTTAACTGCAGCAAGCCAGCTTTGACTCGGTGGCTATCCTAAACTACGACTGCAAGCGACTCTTTTGAGGTGGCGCACACGAGTCCACATATTCACCATATCAATACACCACTATGGATCCGCTTCCGTCTCCCTACGAGAACGCCATCCATAGCACTCACGCTTATCTTGCGTATTTTAGAGTATCCACTTTCACTTGTCTATGAACTGATATAAGCAACCCAGAAGTCCTTTTCCGTGGACACAGCTATTCGAATAGATGATGTTAACCCTGCAGGGTTGTACTTCTTCACACACGCTCTCACCACTTACCGTCGTTTACACGACATGTACTCGGCAACCTTCAAGCGGAAGCCCAACGTGGGTGTCGGCCACGGCCTACCTAAACACTCAAGTCTCTAGTCCAAGTTTATCGCCTATTCGGGTTCCATCCATGAGGAGATCCGGCCGGAGTTTCGCTCACAGCCCCAAACGATGTGAACAGGGTTCCCGAAACACCAAACGGGCGCCCGGTACACCGTGCCACGTGCCTACCGCATCACAGCCCACCCCTACGGTCAGCGCTGCGCACGGCCTCCAGCATACTACAAACACCAGAAACTACTTGCAACTCCTGGACAGAGGACAAGGGTGATCAAGAAGCCGAGAGGGTCCATTGGTTTCGGGCCCAATGTGTGGTAGTAGCTGAATCATGGATCACAAACACAGAACTCAGTTCCTGAGGACGGCTGCAATGAGACAACCCACCATGTACTCCTACATGGCCTCTCACCGCTACCTTTACCAAAACGTGTTCACACACTTAGCTCACACACAGTAGGACATGTTCACACGCCTCTGATTCATCCCTGATGAATCAGACCTGACTCAACCCTAAGCAGTAGCAGGCATGACAAACAAGCAAGAATGAGTAGGCACATCAGGGCTCAAACAACTCCCACTCATGCTAGTGGGTTTCATCTAATTACTGTGGAATGACAGGTCATGCAGAGGATAAAGGGGTTCAGCTACCGCAGCAAGTAACAGATGAATCGATGTTGTCCTAATGCAGTAAAAGAGAGCAGGAGCGAGAGAGTAGGATTGTATCGGAATGAACAAGGGGGGTTTTGCTTGCCTGGCACTTCTGAAGATAGCATTGAGTCTTCATCAGTGTCAACGATCACATCATCGGTATCACATCTATCGAGAGGGGACAATTACCGGCAACATAGAAGGGAACACAATCAATGCAATGCACAATATGATGCATGATCATAACATGGCAAAATGAATGTGTTTTGAGCTAATGCAACTAGCAACAGATTAAATGAAGTTGGTTTGAATACAAGATTCAAATTTAAATTCCATATGTGATTATTCAAATGCCATTTAATTGATTTGTGCTAAACAGCAGCTATAAGTTGTTCTATCATGCATGAAAATGGTACAGATGGATTCCTTGAATTTTTCTGATAATTTTTCATATATAAATTATTTAATTTGGAGTTACGGTTGAATTTCTATGATTTTTAGAAGTTTTAGCTATTTTCTGGAATTTCCTGAATATAATAAAATAAACTAAATTCCAGAAAATGAATATTGCGTCAGCATGACCTCACCCTGACGCCATCAGGTCAACAGGGCGGGTCCAGGTCAAACCTGACGTGTGGGGACCACACGTCAGTGACACAGTTAACTAACCTAAGTTTAATTAGAGCCTGGGCCCGCATGTCAGTGTCCTATCTACTTAACTAAGTTAGTTAACACTAACTTAACCTGGTACTAATTAAACAGGGGGGCTGGGCCCACACGTCAGTCAGAGAGAGGGGAGGGTCAAACCCCCTGGTCGGCGGGGTCAACTCGCCGGCGTTTAGCCGCCGGCGAGGCTAAACGCGGCGGTGCAGGTGCGGGTTTCACGTAGAGGGCACCGTTCGGGGCACCGTTGGGCTCTATGGATAGCTGGGAGTGGGCCGCGGCGAGTGGTGCAGGTAGTTGGGTTCGGGGTCGCCAGAAAAGGCGCCGGCGACGTGTTTGGCGGCGGCCGGAGCTCGGGTTTGCACGGGCGCGGCGAGGCAGAGCACAAGGAGTTCAACCAAGGGCATGGACAGCGTCGTGGGGTCACCAGGAGCACGTCTGTGCCATTGGGCGAGTAAGCGAAGCTCGGGAGCGCGTGGCTCAACGTCCATGGCGGCGGCGGCTTCGGTCGTCGGTGAACTAGGAGCCACGGTGTGAAAACAGGACAACAGAGAGGGGGGTTCGAGGGAGAGGCTTACGACGGTTGCAACGGTGCGGACGACGAGCTCGGGGAAGGCCGGAGCTGAGCGGGGCGGCGAGGTCGATCTCCGGCGGCCGAGGAGGGGAAAAGCCTCGGTGGCGGCGTTGCAGCGTGTCCGGGGCCTCGTGGGTCGTCGAGGAGGTCGGGGACGTCGAGACGGAGCTCGCTGGCACGGCGAGGGGTCGAGGGGGAGGCAGTGGCTACGCAGGCGATGAGCGGCG